>NC_071506.1:114824384-115127415 GCF_027887155.1 Malaclemys terrapin pileata | reverse complement strand
CGTTATGGCTGATTAATGCAGTTTACGAACTGGAGAGTAATCTTAAGTCTATATCTTTATCTCAGGCAACACTGGGATGTTAAATAGAACTAATCAGACATTTTACTGATTAGTCCCCAAATGTCCTCATACAGCATAAGCACCCCAGTTCCAACTTATAGTGTACAGATATAAAGGTTGTTTCCATATCAGAGACAATTTTAGTAAAAACTAAACTAATAACCCATGGAGGAATTAAAGTTCTTACTGAAAGCTCTGTGATTACTGAAAGACTGTCCTTTTTGTCCCCTAGCAGTACTGCTAACCTTCTGTTTTCTCTGGAACTCATGATTTAACTTGTCAGCTCTACTCTATTTTTCACCGAATTTATCTAACCCCACAAAATGTACTCAAAAAATGTCTAAAAACATGAACTCATGACTCCCATGTCAAAAACGTAGTCGTACATAGGATTGGAAGAGACTTCTTGGCTCATATAGTGTGGGGATATCAAACTCTTCACATAAATACACCATGTGGCCTATTTTATAAACTCAGATTCTGCAGAACCCAAGATTTTATTTATATCTAAGTTTCTAAACTTCCTGGTTGCAAACATAATTTTTAACATGTTAAATGAAAGTGAAAAGATGATGTATAGGTTTCACTAGTCTACTAACAGCCTGAAAATGGCAGATGCAAACACCACTTTCTTCATTCATCTCATTGTAAGTGTTAACTCTACAATAGTTGGAACACTAATATTAAACTGTTTAATTACTGACTGTGTTAGCAAATAGGGAGATGGAAGGAACTGGAAGTTATTGCCCACAGGGAATTGCAAAGTGAAGAAAAAAAAAGGAAAATGAACAAAGGCACAGGGAAAGGGAAGAGGAAGGGAGAATATGAAGCAAGAGCAAAAAGAGAGTAAAAGTATCAGCAGTGCTAAAAACAAGCAAATTTTCCCAATGAATGAGGCTGAATGCAACAAAAAGTGTTTTTAGATTTCCTTATTTATTAAAAAGTTTGATTTCTTCACAATAGTCATACTCTGCCCTTGATCTTTGTACTAACCTACCACTGACAGTGGGAGATCAAGTGTTTACTGGTAGTATGTAATCTGAGGCAGTACAGTGTAATCAGATTCTTTTAACAAATTTCTGGGTGGAGGGAAGGAGAAGGGCAACTCCTTTGTCCTCCTTCCATCCTTATTTCTGCAGCCACGATTAAAGGGAAAGAGCTGGGAACTGTTCTCTCTTTGGGGAGAGAGGAGGAAGGGCATGCAGATCAGCTCCTTTTCCAACAGGCAGAAGGGGCTGGAAATGGGAAGAAAGAAAATCTTCAAAATTTCTCATGGCCTACTAGCCAATACAGATCCCAAAAGGTGGCCCACAAGATAGGGTCCCAGGAGCGGTACTGCATTAAGAAGCCCAGCACCTCCCTCCCTGAAGTTTGAGTAGGGCAATGTCATCACAGGTACTCCCCCACCTCAAAAAACAAACACCTTCTCCCACAAAGTTTTAAAGTCATCTGTCATTTTAAATTTAAGTACTGATGTCTGGCTATATCCATAAGGCTACAATATTCAAAACAATTTGTTCTTTGTTGCACCTAGATTTCCTCCCTATTTGTATCATGTCTGGGATAACTACCCCACTATTTGCACTTTCTACTTTTGAGACAGGAAATATCTTCCAAGAAATTTAAAAACATTTTTAGACATCAATATTATTCTACATACTTTTCCCAACCAATATATGGATGGTTGAAGTCACAGTCCAGGAGAACCAACTCATTTGTTTTTACCACCTGTTCTATTTTCCTAAGCAATAACGTGTATCTTTTTCTCTTGATTAGATGGTCAACTCTGGAGCAAACTCTGAATTTAAACATGCTTGATTTTCTTCAAATAATTTTTAACTGTACTATCTCACTTGTATTCTTACATCCTCTATTACTTTTATAGGCAGTATATAAATCCTTCATATGATACATAAAAGGTAACCAATCTTAACAACATAATCATACACTAGAATACTAATATTCTAGGAGATCACTTTTTTTCACACAATTAATTCCAAGTCAACTGATTATCTACTCTTACATTTTAATAAAATCATCCAAGATAGAACCCCTTTCATTTGCTTCCTTAATCCTCTCTTTTATTTTCATTCCTGGACATTTCTACAGATTGCAATTAAATTTACTCTGAATCAGGGACAAGATTATTTTTCTAAAAGCAGCACATTTTATAATGTTACTGGCTAATCTATCTTGTTGCACTATCCCTTTTCCTCATAGTGTTTTTTCTGAAAAATAATTATCTGTACTTTCTACTTTAGACCTTTGACTAATCCCATCCAGATTTTTCCCCAGGAAGTAAGAACACATTAATTCTTTATAGCATAGGAAGCATCAAAAACCACCACCTCAGACACTGATTTACCTCCATGATATTACTCCTTCCTTCCTGTCACTACCATCCTAAATTCACTGTTCTTTTTATCATGTATGATCAAGTCTTAACATCAAATCCTGAAGCCTGAGCACTCTTTTTTCAAAATCTTGTCACCACGTTTGTACATCCTTCTAGCATTTAGCTTATCTTCACCTGCATCTTCTCGGACCAGGTATCATTTCACCCATGTTATCAAGATCAAGGTTTTGCCTTAATTTTTTGTCACTTAGTTCTTCCAGTTTTATCCATTTGTTTCCTCCTCCAATTCTGTGAATGGTAATGATACAAACTTTTGCCACCAAGTTAGGATAGTCAGGAAATAAAAGGCACATGTAGTGTTCTTGTATCGCATTATATAAAGGACAGTTTTAAATCTATTTATCCAAACAGATATGACATATCCTACAGATATGACATTCCCTTTGCCTGTTCCACAGCTAAATAGTACTTTAAATAGGGAGCCACATTTAAAGGCAAATTAATCTCAAACACTTGCACAAAACTCTGCCCTTTTATCAATGTTAATTACAAAATGGAAAAAGTAGTATTTCTACTTAGCTAGCCCTCTTCTAAAGCAAGAAATGTTTATTACTCACATGCATTAATGATTATGATTGTTATAACAAAAGTAATTAAATATTACTTACTATGATGTGATGTAGCCCATAGTACATTAAAATATCTGCTAAAGTAAAGTTGTTTCTGGCAAGGTAGACTTTGTCTTCAAGGTATAAGTTAAGATCCTAAAAGAAAATAAAAGAATTACAAAGTCAATACAATAGCAGCTGGACAGAATATTAATGCAACTGATGATATATCCTCCTAAGAATTAGAATGCTTGAAAAATTACCTCTTAGGTCAATTTAGATCAGTTAATAAATTGTCAGCTAGTCACAATAGCTGAAACAGTCTTAATTATTCTCAAACAGAAAAGACTTTGTTAGGAAGAGTTGGGGTATGTCTACACTATGAAATTAGGTTGATTTAATAGAAGTCAATTTTTTAGAAATTGATTTGATACAGTCGATTGTGTGCGTCCCCACTAAGCGCATTAAGTCGGCGGTGTGCGTCCACAGTACTGAGGCTAGCATCGACTTTCGGAGCGTTGCACTGTGGTAGCTATCCCACAGTTCCCGCAGTCTCAGCCGCCCACTGGAATTTTGGGTTGAGCTCCCAATGCCTGATGGGGCAAAAACATTGTCGCGGGTGGCTCTGGGTACATGTCGTCAGGCCTCCCTCCCTCTGTGAAAGCAATGGCAAACAATCGTTTCTCGCCTTTTTTCCTGGGTTACCCATGCAGACGACATACCACGGCAAGCATGGAGCCCACTCGGCTCAGTGTCACCATATGTCTCCTGGGTGCTGCTGGCAAACGCGGTACTGCAGCGCTACACAGCAGCATCCCCTTGCCTTGCGGACAGCAGGCGGTGCAATATGACTGCTAGCTGTTGTCGTCATCCTGCGAGTGCTCCTGGCCAACTTCGGTTAGGTTGGTCCGGGGCGCCCAGGCAGACATGGGTGCTCCTGGCCGTCCTTGGTGAAGTCGGTCGGAGGCGCCTGGACAAAAATGGGAACGACTCCAGGTCATTCTCTTCTTTAAGTTTCGTCTAATGGAGATTCAGTCCTGCCTGGAATATCATGCCAGCTGGAGGCTTCTGCCTCAGGCTGCTCTCCCAGTCAGCAGCACCGCGCGGTCGCACCTACCCCAGCCTACCCCTTGCTCCCATGGCTCATGAAGCCTGGACAGTAGTAAGGAGCAGTTCAACTATAGGCTGAGCAAGTGCATAATGGTGGTAAAATGTGCCTTTGGATGTTTAAAAGCTCGCTGGCGCAGTTTACTGACTCAGTTAGACCTCAGCAAAACCAATATTCCCATTGTTATTACTGCTTGCTGTGTGCTCCACAATATCTGTGAGAGTAAGGGGAGACGTTTATGGCAGGGTGGGAGGTTGAGGCAAATTGCCTGGCTGCTGATTATGTGCAGCCAGACACCAGGGCGGTTAGACGAGCACAGCAGGGCATGCTGTGCATCAGAGAAGCTTTGAAAACCAGTTTCATGACTGGCCAGGCTACGGTGTGAAAGTTCTGTTTGTTTCTCCTTGATGAAAACCAGCCCCCTTGGTTCACTCTACTTCCTTGTAAGCCAACTGCCCCCACCACCCCACTTTGATCTCTGCTTGCAGAGGCAATAAAGTCATTGTTGTTTCAAATTCATGCATTCTTTATTAATTCATCACACAAATGGGGGGATAACTGCCAAAGTAGCCCAGCAGGGGTTGGGGAAGAGGGAAGCACAGGGGTGGAGTAGTTGTAGGGGCACCCCCTAGAATGGCATGCAGCTCATCATAGAAGCCGCATGTCTTGGGCTCTGACCTGGAGCGGCCGTTTGCCTCTCTGGTTGTTTGGTAAGCTTGCCTGAGCTCCTTAAGTTTCACGTGGCACTGCTGTGGGTCCCTGTTATAACCTCTGTCCTTCATGCCCTTGGAGATTTTTTCAAATATTCCGGCATTTCATCTTTTGGAACGGAGTTCGGATAGCACGGATTCGTCTCTCCATACAGCGATCAGATGCAGAATCTCCCGTTCGATCCATGCTGGAGCTCATTCAAAAGTTCATGGGGATTTTCCTGTCTATCTGGCCAGTGCATTGGAGTTGAGAGTGCTGTCCAGAGCGGTCACAATGGAGCACTTTGGGATAGCTCCCGGAGGCCAATACTGTCAAATTGCATCCACACTACCCCAAATTCAACCCAGCAGGGTCAATTTCAGCACTAATCCCTCATTGGGGAGGAGCACAGAAATCGATGTTAAGAGCCCTTTAAGTCGACAAAAATGGCTTCGTCGTGTGGACAGGTGCAGGGTTAAATCGATCTAACGCTGCTAAATTCAACCTAAACTCGTAGTGTAGATCAGGGCTTGAAGTTGAAAAGTGATTCAGCTGGGTAAGCCCAGCTAACCCCCAAAATAAATAATAAAACCCTAAAAAACTCCAAATGACAGTCTGTAAATGTACAGTTAAAGGATCCAGCTGGTTCCCCCACAGAATATAATCCTTATCACTCACTCCACTTGCATCATCCATCCAATTTTAACTTCCTTTGTTCTGTAATGGAAATATGCCGCTGTTTGTATATTTTATGTCTATTGTTTGTAAGATGCGCAAAGACTGTGAAAGAAATATAACTCCAAAGTACAATCAATCATCTAAGAAACATGTAAATTCTCAAAGTCATGTATTGGTGGAGTAGAAGAATATTTTTAAGATTATAGTTTGGAACTTTTATTTTAAAAGGTGAAAAAATTTTGTAAAGACAGCATAGGTTTTTTGGATGTTAGACTCCACTGAAACACACTTTCAAATGTAACTCAGTTTTTTTTGTTTGGGAATCTCCCAGATTATTAATGATTGTTAACATTTTAAATGGAGTTGATACACAGAATCCATAAAAAGAGAGCTCTGCCTCAATATTTTCTGAAGCTCACAAAAGTGTTTCTCCTCTCCCACAGATTTTAGCACGTCCATATGAGGGGGTGTGAGAATGGATACTGAGGGGGGGAGTTATACCTGGTTGGGATTTGGGGATAGTGAAGAGAGGATGGGGAAATTTATTCACAGTGAAAAAGTTTTATATCTAGAGAATTCTAAGTATCCGAAGCTTAATACACATAAAAAAATCTTGCTTTTCTTTGTCCTTTTCCATATCTCCCAGCCCCCTGCACCTCACTCCTTTCATGCCTCTCTTGTATCCCATACTGTTCTCTGCATTCTTCCCATATCTCACCAGTCTTCTGCTCCCTTTTCTCATTCCTGACGCCCCATTCCCCGGGACCCCTGCCTCATCCAACCACCCCTTCTCCCTGTCCCCTGACTGCCCCCTGCTGCCCCATCCAACCCCCCCTCCTTCCCGACTTCCCCCGGGGACCCCTGTCCCTATTCAACCCTCTGTTCTCCCCCCACCCCCGACCACCACCTTGAACTCCCCTGCCCTCTATCCAACCCCCTCTGCTCCCTGCCCTTACCGTGCTGCCTGGGGCACCGGTGGCTGGCGGTGCTACAGCTGCGCTGCCTAGCTCAAACTGGGCTGCGCTGCCACTGCCACCGGAGCACAGCACAGAGCACCGGGTCAGGCCGGGCTCTGCAGCTGCGCTGCCCCAGGAGCTCACAGCCCCGCCGCCCAGAGCATTGTGCCGGCAGCGGAGCAAGTGAGCTGAGGCTGCGGGGGAGAGGGGACAGCAGGGGAGCAGCCAAGGGTGAGCCTCCTGGGCCAGGAGCTCAGGGGCTGGGCAGGATGTGGCCTGCGGGCCATAGTTTGCCCACCCCTGTACTAGACGGTTAACTTTTTACTTGTGTTGGGTATCAAGCTCTTTTGATAGAAATTAAAATTCAATTAAAATGCACATAAACAGCATTTTATTAGTTAAATTAAGCAGCCTTAAATGTGCTGGATGCATAAGAAAAGTAACTGATCAAAATTGAATTAGTAATACTTTATCTGTAGTTGTTGATTTGAAATGACTGTCGCTGGTCACCATGTCCTTCACGATTTTAGAACTAACAGATCTCATCCTTTCACACCTAGTTTCTATTCATAAATTGGAAAAGAAAAACAAGCTTTCCTGCTTTTTCAACATCCAGTTGGTTTCTAAATGAACTAGTCATTCAGCTGAACTAGCTGAATATTTTCTTCATTTCAGTTTATTCTCTATATTTGCAAGAGAGGGCTACTGATGTCAAAAGCTAGTGTGGAACTTCAGTAAATCCCTGTTCCCAGTGCTTAGCCAGTGATTTTCACCAGTTCAGCGATCTGATTTTCCTTAAAACTTGGCAACAAGTATGTATCGTTTAGTATTATTATTATTTTTTATTTAATTGAAATGATCTGAACAGATAGAAAGGTTAGGCCTTGACATAGGTTGTCATAATTTCAAATTTAATTTTAAATACAGGTTTAAATAAAATTTTAAAAATCCATTAAAAAATAATAATTGATTTTTATCCAACCTGTGTACTTCCCCGTAACTCTTCTTTTAGGGTTATCCTTGACAGAAATGTAGTTGCCATATGGTTCCTTTTCTCCCTATGAATGTGTTAATTCTGCACACTGATTACACATCCATCCAAGTATTTAGTCTACATATCAATTGTCACAGGATTTGTTTTTCAACTTTAAGCAGCTGGACTCATTGCCGCAGAGTCTCTAAAATGTTACTGAGATTTTGGTAAAGAATTTTGCCACAGTATGGCTCTGGATAAGAAGATGATGTGCAATTATGATTGGACCAGGGGTGAAAGTAAAATTGAAAACTTACAGGTATGGGGGCCGGCGCTTCTGGCAGAAGGGGTGGGGCTGGGTGTCAGAGTCTCCCACCCAGCCCTTCCAGGCTGCCTGGACCGTGCAGCCCAGGGCTCCAGCGGCGATTTAAAGGGCCTGGGGTTCCGGCCGCTGCTGCCGCTACCGCAGCAACAGCTGGAGCCCCAGGCCCTTTTAAAATCGCCGGTCCTGGAGCAGCTGCTCCTTTTGCCCCCCACACTCGTTGGCAGCCTGGGGGGGGGCGCAAAAGGGGCAGCGCTTTAAGCAGGGTACTTAAAGTAAGGCGGTAGTGGCTGGTACCAGGCCGTACCACCTTACTTTCACCCCTGGGTTGGACCCGTATAGAACAGAAAGTTCTGATGTTTCAGAGCTTGTAAATAGTCCAGAATAGAGGAAACAGAAGCTTCCAAGGAAGACAGCTGATGCCATGCTATCCAAATAGAAAGCCTTTTCTATTTTGCTGCATAAAGTTAGAAGAACTTATACTATGTACCAAGATGTTCTGGACTTTAGCTAAACAGGTTCTTTTGGTTGTAGTTAATAAGCCAGAATTCAGGCTGTCAGATGTAAAGATGCTGGATTTGGACATGAGATCTGACCTCAGTTTTGTGAAACTATGTCAGAGAGAACAAGTAGTGTGATAGGACATTGAGCTGACAGGTTCACCAAGTCTGTGTACCTGAACAGCTGGGCCAATCTAGGTCAATCACTGAGGATGATGCTTGTCTGAGTTTCCTTTGGATCCATGGCATTAAGGGGATTGGCAGTAGGCATACATCAGTCCCATACCCACGAGATGAGGAAGGCATCAGAATGCCCTAGAACAGAATATAGGGCATTCCTTGTTCTGTACTGTGGCACGTAAGTCTATTTATGGACACAGACACCCTTCCAAAATATGTTCCACAGGATTGAGTCTTTTATAGTCCACTCATGGTTGTCTGAGAACTGTCTGCTGAACTGATCAATGAAGGCATTTTGCAAGCTCAGAAGATGCAGAGCCACTGGTGCGATATGACAAATACAGCAATCCCAGAGACTACAGCTTCTTGGCAAAGCGGAGATGTCCATATACCTCTCTCCCAGTAACACCATACATGGCTCGGGTGTTGTTTCAGTCATCATTTGGATCATGGATCCTTGTAACATGGGTAGAAATGCCACGCTTGACATGGCTCTGAGTTCCAGGACATTTATGTTGAGAGTCTTGGTAGGCAATGGTGCAGCAAAAGGTATTCTATTGCACACATGAAGCAGATCCTTCCATTAATCTAAGGAGGAGAGGACTTCTCCTGGGAGCTTCACTTTCATGCCCACATGGTGATTGCTTGATAGATATACTGATTTGAACCACCCTTACATGGTCACATGTGAAGTCTGGCATACTAAGTGACACAGGTGCAACAGACCATGTGACACAGGAACCTAAAATATGCTCTTACGGACATCTTGAAGTTAGCATGCTGATGATCAAGGACACTCATTATGGTCTCGTACCTCTCCTGTGATCGATAGATTTGAGGTCAGCAAGATCTTAACATAGTTCCTATGAATTTTATAATCTGGATCAGTAAAATTGTGGATTCTTTTCCTGTTGATCTTGATCCCCAGCATGGTGAAGAGCTGTATGAGCCAATGAATTGATGTGTCCTGAAAGTTGAGAGTTTTGAACCAATCCTGAAGCTCTAATGAAGGAGTTACCATCCTAAACCTGAAACAATAGACCTATCTCCTGAGACATCTCTAGTCTAGAATAGGACACCAGCTATCTTTCTTCTTTGGGATTATGAAGTAATGGGATAGTATCCCTTACATCTGAATTATATGGGTACCTCTTCCAGTACTCCGAGCTTCAGAAAGAGTCCACTTCTTGTTTTAACAGTATCTTATGAGAGGGATTCCTGAAAAAGGGATGGGGAAGGAGGGTGGAGAAGGGAGTGACTGAAATTGGATAGAATACCCTTAGTTTCAAGGACCAATTTGTCTGAGTGATCTTAATTCAAGTCTTCCAAAAATTAAAAGGTAGTTGCCAAGAGAGGAGGAGGAGAGAAATCCTGAAACTGTTCTGTTCTGCTCTTAAAGGGTTCTCAAACTTGCTGACATGAGGAAAACATAAGGCATACAGCAGGAGAAGGAAAAGGCAGCTCACTGTCTCTTGCATTGGAACTTCAGTTTCTTCTTTGGCGGGGTTCCAACATTCTCTGTGGATTGTAGTAATAAGTTGAGACCTCTGGTCTGGTGAAACTTTGGGCTCTTGTCTGCTTCCTCATTGGAGCTGTTATGTATATGATGAGGATGGATAGTGGTACTCAAATCCTTCAACAAACGCAGTTCACAGTCTTCAAACAGAAGGTCCTCAATTGTTGTTTAGACCTTCTTGCACATTCAGTAAGATTGGAGCCATGAAGCCCTGCACCCTAGGTGATAGTCATATTTTGAAAAAAGGGCCTGATAATTTGAAATATGCATCTGAAGAATGCAGATGCATAGATTTTTTTTTTGCCAAATTACATTTTTTAAGGTCCTTCCTCCTTTGTGTCATTAGAAATGACCAGGCAGCAGACAAGCACATGCAAGGGAGGAGAGAAAGGAACAGAACATATGTGAAGAGGAGATGAACTGAGGAGCAAAAGGAGATTTTGAAAGAAGTAAATTGCACTAAAAGACAAACATTTATATTAAAGATAAAAGAATTTGTGTATTTTTTCTAACCTCTCCATATACACAAGTGCTGTAGGTGCCACAAGGATGTTATTTGCTTGTGAATGGCTAGGAAGGTGGTCCATGAGACTCTCAATAACACAGTCCATGTTATGAAAAAAATTTAAAACCCTAGTAAGGCAATGCAAATAATTAACAAAACTGTTTTGATGCTATGCAGGAGTTCTATTAAAAAAAGGTAGAAAGATCAGTTTGAGTATTCTATATATTTTCTTCTCAACAAGACCTTTGTTTCAGAATCTCTTAACAAGCACTAAACAGTTTTGTTACTGAGGTTTTACAGAATCGTAGTATCTCATTTGAGATCCAACTAGAGGCAGCCTAGTTTACAGCAGAGGTGACTGAACTGCTTTTGGCACACGCAACACACAACTCATTACAAATTGCGGCTTTAGGCTGCAAATGTCCCAAGACTGCCACTACGCATTCCAGATACATTGTAAAACCACAATCTCAGACTTGCCTGCCTACTTTAGTTCTTTTCCCATACGCCCTTTTGGCACAGGATACTTATCTACCTCAATACTAGGCTGTCTCTTGTTCCAACTATTAACTCACGGTGGCAAGAGGAACAAATAGAAGCAAAGAAATAACTACTGTTCTGTAGGAACATTTCTACACAGGCAGTATTTCATGCAGTATTGTGTCAGCAAGAACTCTGGCCACTCATCACCTGATATAAATGAGTATCTTCAGGAAAACTGCTATCACTGGTTAAAATTAAGTGCTGAGACTCTTCTTCCTCTCCCAAAATCTACTTTATAGTACTAGGAGTGAAGTTTTTATTTTGTTTGGAAACAATTTACATACAATATTGAAATACAAAATGTGTAAGACAATCTCTCTTTCCCACACTAGCACTGCTGCTAAGATCAAAACTGTGATGTGAAAGTTGTCAGATAGACCAGAGTTATAAAAATCTGGCACTAAGACTGCTTGTGTGTCCAGAATTTAGGTCATTTAATACTTAAGTACCTGATTTACAGACATAAAATGGTACTTTGATATCTAATTGTCAAGCAATTATGCCTGCTGCACTGTGGAAACCTGGTTATAGCAAAGTTGAAAAATCTGCCTTTTAATCTGTATTCCAAAAGAGCAAGAAAATTAAAAGTACAGATTTACATTCATATTGTCTCAGACTAAATTGAAAAGGAAAGTTTCCAAGTTTCCAGCGAAGGGAAAGTGTGTATGGTTAGCAGACATAACATAGTATAGCAGTTGAAAGGAGTTGTAAAGCCATGATTCTAGTATTCATAATGTAAATATACAGCAAAACCCAGCAATCAGAATACTTTCTGCAAACCATAACCAAGACTGAATAAATGTAGTAATAGTGATAGAATCTGTAAATATCTACTTCTTATATTTACAGCTAAGAGAAGAGCCTATAACCTGAAATATTAATTTTATTTTTTTAAAACAGATTTAAAACAGATTCACTTTCCAAAGCAACGATAATATAAGCATGCCTTATAGTGAAACCATTTTGCTCTCCACAACCTTGGCCATTTTATTGATGTTGTGACGATGTATCCCATAATGCTTTATGGGAATATGACATAACTGGAGTATATTTTATGCTACATGTGCCATGTAACATATCTCTGTAAAGGTTATGGTTTACTGAATCTATTCATCCTATTTGTACACATATCATTTTTTGTTATGAATACTGGCTGTATACTTGCTTGATTTCTAAGTAAGCTTTGTAAGGCATTTGATCAGCTTCTTTAGAAAGAAATTCACAAAATTAAGTGCCCAATAAAGAAGCACTCAAGGAACAATGAATCTTGGAATACTCCAATCCACATAAGAAGTCTTCCTGGAGACATACAAGATACCATGTGGGCAATGGCTTCTGCCTTTAAAAACTGTGAGTCATGGATGGATATGTGACTTTCCCAGGTGAGTCCCCAGAACTCCATCTTGGAGCTGGACTTTGCAAAGGCGAGAGGAGGGGATCTCCACCCACAAGAGAAAGTTTATTAGTCTTCAGCTGGCTAAAGAGAGCGCCCTCCACCCCCAAAGATACCTGAAAGAAACTGGAACAAAGGACAATCCCTACAGGGGGTGTGAGTGATTGCTGGACCCAGACTAGCAGGAGACTAGTCTGTAAAAGGAAGCTTACTGGAAGTGGTAAGGTGTTATTTGTATTAAGTTTCTTAGACTTGCGTGTTCTATTTTATTTTACTTGGTAATTCACTTTGTTCTGTCTGTTACTACTTAGAATCACTTAAATCCTACTTTCTGAATTTAATAAAATCACTTTTTACTTATTAATTAACCCAGAGTATGTATTAATACCTGGGGGGCAAACAGCTGTGCATATCTCTCTATCAGTGTTATAGAGGGTGAACAATTTATGAGTTTACCCTGTATAAGCTTTATACAGGGTAAAACGGATTTATTTGGGGTTTGGACCCCACTGGGAATTGGGCACCTGAGTGTTAAAGAAAGGAATACTTCTGTAAGTTGCTTTCAGTTAAGTCTGCAGCTTTGGGGCACGTGGTTCAGACCCTGGGTCTATGTTGGAGCAGACTGGGGTGTCTGGCTCAACAAGACAGGGTGCTCGAGTCCCAAGCTGGCAGGGAAAGCAGGGGCAGAAGTAGTCTTGGCACATTAGGTGGCAGCACCCAAGAGGGTTTCTGTGATCGACCCGTCACAGATGTTACTATTAAATATTTATATTTCAGTAAGGCCAAGATGTCCCAGTCATGATCATGGACCCCTCTGTTCTGTGCACTGAGCAATCACACAAAACAACAAGATCCTCACCCCAATGAGTTTACAA
Source organism: Malaclemys terrapin pileata (assembly GCF_027887155.1). Lineage (NCBI taxonomy): Eukaryota > Metazoa > Chordata > Testudines > Emydidae > Malaclemys > Malaclemys terrapin. Next base: position 115,114,152 of record NC_071506.1, on the reverse strand, counting down.
TCTAAGGCAGGAATCCTACAAGTTGCTTTGTGCAGACAAGCCCATATACTAACACAGACACACACTGAACTCAGCAGGGCTCTGCCCATATGAAGAAGTTTGCATAATCAGGACTAGAGGTGGTCAAAAAACATTAAGTGTTTTCCATGAAAACTTCTGAACAAAACAGAATTGTAATGTTCAAAAATTTTCATTGAAAATCCCCCCTCCCCCCCTTTTTTTTTAAACGAATGAAAAATGTGTTTCCTTTTTTTGTTCCTGACCTAGGAACAAGTCCCTGCTCCAAAGCAGGGATTCAAATCTGGGTTTCCCTGCACATCCCAGGTAGGTGTCCTAACCACTGGGCAAAAGGTTAAAGGGAAGTGGGATGGAGAAGGAGGGCACCACCGACAACAGCTTTTTTTTGAATAATTTCCTTTGCTTTTACTAAAAATACCCCAAACAAAATGTTTTGTTATTTTATTTATTTTTGTGTGCTTGTGGAACTGCCAACAAACGGGGGTGGGGGGGGTGGGGTGGGGGGAGAGGGCGGGGCAGGGGGAGAGAGAGTTATTCACCCAGTTCTAGGGTTACCATTCGTCCGGATTTACCCGGACATGTCCTCCTTTTCGCGCTAAAAATAGCGTCCGGGGGGAATTTGTAAAGCACTCACAATGTCCGGGATTTCCCCCTCCCCCGGCAGAGCGAGCGGCTGGGAGGGCTGCAGAAAAATCCCGGGCTGGACTCCGGAGCAGCTGTAGAGGAGCCGGAGCCGCCCTGCATTCTGAGTTGGCCTCTCCTGCAACCCGGTCCGGCAGCACTGTGCAGGGCCAGGGACCGGGTTTTGTTGTGCAGGGCCAGGGACCGGGTTTTGTTGTGCTGGGAAGCGCAGCCACGTGTCCGGCTCGGCTCGCACAGAGCCCAACACCCTGTTCTGAGCAGCAGGGTAAGGGGGACCGGGGGCAGGAAGGTTCTGGAGGGGGCAGTCAAGAAACGGGGGGGGGCGGGGCTTTTGGGAGGGGGTGGAGAAAGTTTTGGGCAGTCAGGGTACAGGTAGGGGGTAGGGTCCTGGGGGGCAGTTGGGGGGGGTCTTAGGAGGGGGCAGTTAGGGGACAAGGAACAGGGAGGCTTAGGTAGGGGTGGGGTTCTGGAGGGCAGTTAGGAGCAGGGGTCCCAGGAAGGGGCAGTCAGGGGACAAGGAGCAGGGGGGTGGGGAGCTGGGAGTTCTGGGGGGGGCTGTCAGGGGGCAGGAGTGGGGAGAGGGATCGGAGCAGTCGGGACAGGGAGCAGAGAGGTTTAGATGGGTTGGGAGTTCTGGGGGGGCTGTCAGGGGGCAGGAGTGCGGAGAGGGATCGGAGCAGTCAGGGGACAGGGAGCAGAGGGGTTTAGATGGGTTGGGAGTTCTGGGGGGGCTGTCAGGGGGCAGGAGTGCGGAGAGGGATCGGAGCAGTCAGGGGACAGGGAGCAGAGGGGTTTAGATGGGTTGGGAGTTCTGGGGGGGGCTGTCAGGGGGTGGGGAGTGGTTGGATGGGGCGTGGGAGTCCCAGGGGTCTGTCTGGGGGTGGGGGTGTGGATAAGGGTTGGGGCAGTCAGGGGACAAGAGGCAAGGAGGCTTAGATAGGGAGTGGAGTCCCGGGGGGCAGTTAGGGGCAGGGGTCCCAGGAGGGGGCAGTCAGGGGACAAGGAACGGGGGGAGGGTTGGGGGTTCTGGGGGGGCGGGAAGTGGGAGGGGCAGGGGCGGGGCTAGGGCGGGGCTCCTCCCGTCCTCTTTTTTGCTTGTTGAAATATGGTAACCCTACCCAGTTCTACCCACAAGTTTTTTGATTCATTGAATTAAAGAAACCCCCCAGAATTTCCAAGAAAATACAAATTTTCCATGAAAATATGTTTCCTTCAAAAAGCCATTTTTTATTCAGAAAGTTTGATGAAAAGTTTTAACTAGATCTCAGAGTCCCTGAGCCCTGGCTCCAGCCTGAGCCCAGAAGTCTAAACTGCAGTGAAATAGCCCTGCAACCTGATCCCCACAAGTCCGAGTCAGCTGGCATGGGCCAGTCATGAGTTTTTAATTGCAGTGTAGACATATTTGTAGAAACACCAGACATTTTGTACTTTCCATATAAAATTATGGAAACTTTTTAAATTTGAAGAAAGAGAACTTCTTAAAAATTATGTAGGATTTCAGTGCCATGTTGTACACTTTTAATAATAAAATTAGGCCTCTTCAACCTCCTACCCTGATATGATAGTTAAAATTAAACTACTTTTGGCATTTTTGATGAAAGGACTCAAGAAGTCTGAAGAAGCAAAATGGAAAGAAGGATTTTAGTTTAATTTTAACTGAGTAAAACTTAATGGTACCTTTCCCCCTCCCAACCACAGCTTCTGAAAATAAGGGAGAGCAATTTTTGAAGTCTAAGGCAGTGAGGAACACTCAATAAAAATTCCATACATTAGTAGTTTATAAATATGAAAACATGAGTTTATGGAAATTTCCCTCTATGCTTTCACTCATCGCCATCTCACATATCATATTGCATATTAACTCATCTTGGCATCCATCCATCCATTTATCCAATCACCATAATATCTAGACTTGGAGTAGATCCCACCTTGTTACTGAAGCAAAGAGTCGTTCTCAATAAAAATAAAACAAATGTTATCTTGAATCAGAGTGCAGGCCAATTTATATATATTGGGACTTCAGTAGTAGCTTACAGATGTGAGGAAACTGTAGCCTTTCAAGATTTAGAAGAGACTAAATAGTTAAACACTCTCTGAACTTTATAGGCACAATTACAGTCCCTCTCCGTTACATTCTTACATATTAAGTTTTTACAGTAGAGCAGGAGGCTTGCTTTATGTATTCTATAGTTAAAACCATTTCCTTAAGTTTCAGGTTGTTTTTTCAATAAACTGAAAAGAAAGCAACAAATTTAATGGCAAATGATTTGAGATCATCAATATCTACCCATTTTATTACTAAAGTAAATACATATATGTATATGAATATACTGTCCCCAACACAACAGCTTTGTCACTCCAAAATTCAATATTCTGGTGGTAAAGCAATTAAGTTATCCTTACCTTCAGAATTATTCTTATATCTTCTTTATTAGAATGTCCAGCTATTTGAGTTACTCTGTATTCTAACCACTGCTGAACTATTGCTTTCTCTTCTGCAGTACTTCCAAGTAGCTGTTCTTTCTTAGCTTGTTTGACTAGATGGGTGGCTATAGTAGTCAATCCTGTGAGACTGGGACCATTGTTTGTTTGAAGAACTGGAATCTAGAAGAAAACAAATACCATGTAAGTTTGTCATGTTAAAAGGTTAGCCTTTGTTAAACAAACTGATTATATGGTATCCCAGTATGTTCACTTTTTATTAGGCAATTAAAAATATTAGGTTTTAGTTAGGCAATTAAAAATATTAATGCTAAGAATAATACTTCACATGGAAAATATTTAAATTATTCTTAATCCTTGGGTTGATTTTTTTTCAGTTTCCACTGCAGGAAGAAAAAAATATATATATATACATTCAAGACAGAACATATACATAGGGTATTTCTAGTTCAATATAACCAACCCATGCCAAAAATCAGTGAGAGCATCAGAATAAGAACTATCGTCTACCAGAAATCTTCATAGGTAGCCTTTGATACACATTTTCAAGTGTAAAAATAAAACTTCAGACTATAGAATCAGCAAATATCCAGCTTTTCTGGACAGCCACAAATAAATCATACCTGTCAGACTTTTTCAATGCTTATTCTAAATAACTGTTTAATGATTGTGAAAGTTGTGACTTTGCACAGTTAGGTGTAGGGACATAACTCAGCAAGACAGATGACTAGAGTTATACAAGTCTAGTGACTGACTAAGTTACTGGGAGGAAGCCGTTTCAGGAGCAACAGCAAATGTGTTGTTTCACCTTTAAAAAAAAAATTAAAAAAAATTCTGCATTGCACTTCTCCATGCTTAGGGTTAAGCTATAGTTTAGTGTCAACTTTTAAAAATCTTAATTTATAGTACTGCAATTACTTGGGGTTTTTTGTGATACCCTTTAAATATAGCACATGTTCTCTGTTCCTGTGAACTCCTATACAAATAATTGTCAAGTTGTTCAACCACCTCCTGAAGAGACTTTGCCAGGTAACTGTAACAGCAAATGCTGCTCCAAGAGGAGAAAAGGAGATACAAATGCTGTATCAATCTTTACCCCATGCTAAGGAAGTCTGAGCACAGTTCAACTAATAACAGTGGAAACTAAGAGACTCACACTTCAAGAGCACCCTGTGTTTCCAATAGTGTGCCAATGAATTAAGCTAATTTGGAATACGGCACACTTATTCTAGAGTTATAGCATTCACACATGCAGTTAATCAGGAATAGCTAAATCCAAAATAACTCCCAGTGTAGAAAAACCCTTAATTAATCTGCATCCTCCTTTTTGTTTTGTGAAGCTCATTTTGATGTAAAACTGTTCTGTGCCTTCACCTGGACACTGTAGCCTCCATATTGAACTGAAAAAATCTTGCACCTAGCAGAGGGATAACAATGGCGGTTCGATAAAACCCGATAACCTCTCAGTCAAATAGAATCACCCTACACCAGTGGTTCTCAAACTTGTTCTGCTGCTTGTGCAGGGAAAGCCCCTGGCGGGCTGGGCTGGTTTGTTTACCTGCCGCGTCCGCAGGTTCAGCCGATCGTGGCTCCCAGTGGCCACGGTTCGCTGCTCCAGGTCAATGGAAGCTACTGGAAGCGGCGCGGGCCGAGGGATGTACTAGCCGTCGCTTCCAGCAGCTCCCATCAGCCTGGAGCAGCGAACCGCGGCCACTGGGAGCCGCGATCGGCCGAACCTGCGGACTCGGCAGGTAAACAAACCAGCCCAGCCCGCCAGGGGCTTTCCCTGCACAAGCGGCGGAACAAGTTTGGGAACCACTGCCCTAGACCAAAGAGCTGGCTACAGCCCATGGAAAAACAGTTTTCCCAGGTGGGTTGGTAACCAATAAACAAGTCACTTGATGGGGATTTGAGGCTGACCTGCAAACTATAAAAGGACAAGGTCTGCCCTGTACAACTCTTTCTCAGTTACCAGAGTGAGAAGGCAAGAATGAATAGAGGAGAAAAGGGGAGCGGCAGAATCATGGGCTCTCTATACAGATGCTGATCAAATTACAAAAGTTGAGTCCATATTTACCAAATTCAATAAAACACAAGATATAGAAGTCATACCTACTGTTGTCTAATTCTAAGTACTGTCCTCATCACTGTAATACAACCACCAATTCAGTGATGAAAACCATGAAATTGGTCAACTAACAAATTTCACACCAAAATTTCCTGGCTTTGTATTAAACTTTATCATAATCACTGAAAACGTATGTAATGAAAAAGTTAGTAGGCCTTTATGTATAGTTGTACTTCAAATTGTAAAAAGAAAAATTACCTATTTTGCTCATCTGAGCACCCTGAAAGTACAAAATGTAATAGGCATATATTATCTGAAATACATTTAAAACTAACGATTACAGTTAACATTTCTGATCCTAACAATGATTGATATTCCTAGAGAAGTCATACGTGACTATATTAATTTAGTTTAAGATACCAAACCAAATTTCATCTTGTTACGTGTACAACTTTTAAAACCAAGAAAATATCTAAACATACAACAATTTTCTTCTAAATTATTAAAGAAGCATTAATGGAAAACTGGCTTCAGTTCTTAATACCAGTCTTCCATACTGCCAGTGCCACAAACTATATCACTTCAGGCTGTACGTGTGGGCAATTCTTTTAAAGGAAATCAGTAATGTACTGTGAATTAACCCTATGGTTTTATTTGACAAGACAGACAACCATTCTGTCCATGACTTTCAACAGTGGGTAAGTATAGTGTACAATATTCTTTGAAGTCATTCAGTAAGAAACTGATTGGAGTATGATGGCACTACAGAAAGCATGCAGTGGAGCACCCATTTCTCTCCACAAGACCTTGCCTCTCAATGGGGACTTAAACAAAATAAAGGCATTAGACAACACCTATTCTAATTATTAAACCAGATCATAAACCTAAGAACTATGTTGCTATTTTCATGACAGAGACCCAAACTTTAAAAAGGGTAAGGTCCAATCAAACCAACAGAATCTGTGTCCCCTGTAGATATCCCGCTCAGCAATAACCAGCAGTTAGTTCTTCTCTTGCAAAAAGTAGAAGAAATGTACTACAGCTAAACTTTTGAGACTTTTAAAAAAATCATGTAGAAAATGAAGTAACATTGATCTAATTAAACAAGACTTCTGAATAGTTGGAAGTTTGTGATATTTCAATTAATATTCTGAAGCAGAAGAATCAAGTTATATTTAAAAAATGGTTCATAAAGATTGTATGTCAAATACTGTTGGCATTAAGCATTTAGCATATTTCCAGAGGGTCTAAACTAATTCCTGATCTAATTTTAAAAGGGCATCACACATCTAGTTTTTCCAGTGATAACAGCTCCCTGATGTACTTATTTCCTTCCAATTTTATGAAGTTAATGATCTCATGTTCACTGTCACACAGTCAATATTCAATGTACAACAGATATTCAAGAAGGAATTTTCTGCAGTATGTTACTACTTTTAGCTGTTGGATACGATCAGATCTCCAGAATCTGAATTAAGGAGAGACTACTTTCCTCATTGTTACACATAATTATGCTTCACTAGATTTGGTTTCAACTGGAAGACCATGAGTTGATTGCCTCCTAATGCCAAAATAGAATAGATTTCTAATTATAGGAATCAAAATTCAGTGCTCAGTATTATTACTGAACAATTAAAAACCTCTTCAGCAAACAAATGCACGGTACACAAATGCATATTGAGGTCAACACTGAGGAGCAAAGGATTACACAAATGTGCATTCAGAGTAACTCAGTGGCAGTACCATTGTACTCAGCAACAGGAGTGTGGCAACAACTACTTGCTTACAGCAGTACTGAGCCAGAAGTCTGCTCTTTCCAGGCAGTAAAAACTGATAAAGGTTGCCATGTAGAGAAGATAGAATGAATCAATTATGCCAACCCTAAATACAAAATATTTTGTATTGCATACCTGATAAAATAGTATACCAAAAATTTCAGAAGTAAAACAGAAAAATAGATACACATTAATAAGAAAATATGATAAAGAATACATCTTGTGCATCTGGCTGATCTAGTTTGAACTGAATGATTTCAAAGCTGCCAGAAGCAAACCTGAACATACCATAATGCTGAAAAACCAAGTTACCCATTCCCCATATTGATATTATAAATAAAATGCTACCTTCTACATTGATTGATCAACAATTCTAGAGAGCATGGTATGTTTGCAAGAACAGGAAATGAATATCACTTTACAATAACTCAAAGGCCTGAGCATAAAGGGCAGGCAAAGTTGGGAAGAATAAATAAATATGTAAGTGTTTTGGGCCAGATTTCAGGGTACTTTGATTTTATATTGGCAAGCCCATTTGTTATTGTGAGGGCTCTGTGTCTGTCACAGAGGTCACGGAAGTCATGGATTCTGTGACTTTTCACAACGTTCGTGACTTCTGCTGCGGCCTCCTCAGGTGGCCGTTGGGACAGCCACACCTGTCGCTGCTGGAGCAGCTCTGCAACCAGCCACACTGGCTGCTGCAGCTGCCGGTCCTCTCGCAACCAGAGCAGCCGCTGCTGGGGCAGTCCCCGGGCAGCTGGTGGTACTGGCCGCAGTGCACCCCTCCAGCAGCAGCCCCCCAGCTCCCACCCCAGCAGCGATCCCCCGGGGGTTTACCCTCCCTGGTAGCTCAACCCCCCGCTGATTTAGTCAAGGGTATTTATAGTATAAGTCATGGACAGGTCACAGGGCTCTGAATTTTTGTTTATTGCCTGTGACCTGTCCGTGACTTATACTAAAAATACCTAGGACTAAACCATAGCCTTAATTATTGTCCCTTTCAGGTGGCCCCATGCAATGTTCTCCTTGCAAATGTGCTTCCCACAGTTATGCACTATTTTTATACATCAACATTAAGGGGGAAGTGTCTGTTGCATTTTAGGCCTCGTCTGCAAATGGGTCTTAGGATAGATTTAATTATTTCACAGTATTATAATTTACGAAGATACTTAAATCTGTACAATCACTAAAGTGGACAAAGTTATACCAGTAAAAATGCCTTATTTATACGAATAAGCTATACCGACACCAGCATACTTCACCCACAGTAGGGGGTCATACTGCTTGAACTACCTACATCAGTTTCAATGTAGTTAAAATGTTGCAAAGACAGCCCCTGGACAAACTTTTATTAACCTGTGGAGCTGCCGCAAGGCTACTTGTTGCCCCAGCTATGAGGGCCAGAGGGGTCTCTGGAGAGGGAGTGGTTTCTGAGCCATGTAACTTTTGGGGTCATTACGGATAAAAGAGATTGCGCTACCAGACAGCCCACATTTAGATTTGATACTGCTTTTCACTGACTAAGCCTATGCAATGTTGTTGTAGCTGGGTTGGTCTCAGGATATGAAAGAGAAAAGGTGGGTGAGGTACTGTTATTGGACCAACTTCCGCTAGTGAAAGAGACAAGCTTTCCAGCTCCACAGAGCTCTGCTTCAGCTGTAAAAAGCAACAGAGGGTCCTGTGGCACCTTTGAGACTAACAGAAGTACTGGGAGCATAAGCTTTCCTGGGTAAGAACCTCACTTCTTCAGATGCATCTGAAGATTTGAGGTTCTTACCCACGAAAGCTTATGTTGCTTTTTACAGATTCAGACTAACCCGGCTACCCCTCTGATGCTTCAGCTGTGTAAGTCCAACCAATAAATAAATGCATCCTGCACTGCAGCAGGGCCTGTTCCCTTTGGCACCCACAGCTGGGGGTGTCTCTGGGCACGTCACCCACAGGCACCGTGGCCCTAACGCAAAGCCTAGCTGGGGGGGGGGGAGGGGGCTTTTAGTGAGAGCCGGCACGAGCGAGCCCAGCTGGCTCCGTCAGTTCGGACCCGGCCAGAATCTAATCGCAGCTGCGGGAGGTTCCTGTCTTCGCCCTGGACGTGCTGCCAGGGGAAGGGGAAGCCTCCTGCCCCCTTCCCCCCGGCGCCCCTTTAGCGGGGAGGCGGCCACAGAAACTCACCGCCTCTAACTGGGGACTCAAACGGCCAGAGACAGGTGTGGGGGCGGGGTAACGGGGCCGCACCGCCTCGCGCTCGCCGAAGGGAGAGAGGGACGAGCGCGAGGGCAGCCCGTTTGTTGCGCGCGCACATGCCCGAGTCGGTCCCCAGTTCTCCCCTCGCAGCCTTCACCTTCCGCTCCTCCCGGGCACTGTACTTGTTCCCTTTCTTCAGGCCCAGGAGCTTCTCTAACAAAATCAGCTCCTCCGGCCCGGGCCCCGCCGCAGCTGCCATCTTTGGAGACAACCCGCCCGGGAAAGGAAGAGGAAGAATGACGAGTCCCTCAAAACTAACAATCTCCAGCACGATTGGACAGAGGGGCCTCACCTCCTCCTCCCCCCTCCAAGTAACGTCTCCATCCATTGGCGGAGGAAGGGGGAAAGGCAAGACTGGCCGAGCACAGGAACATAATAATCTGCGCCTGCGCCGAGATGAATGTGGCTTAATAATGATAGGCGCAGTAGAAAGGGGAGGGGTCACGTCTCAGGCTGAAGGGGGCGCGTGAAGCGCATGCGCAAAGGGGAGACACGCGGAGTACATTCTATGAAGCTTGATTTACGCGTGCGCAAAGTGAAGGGGCTGGGGGTGAGGAAGAGTCTCGTATGCTAATCAGGTCTGTGTTGTAGCCAATCAGGGGGGCTAATGCTGCTGTCCTCCCTCCAGGGACTGGCAGCGCGACAGACGCAGACCGCCCCTAGGCTGAGCCGCTCCCTGCCAGGTGACCCTGTGGCAGCCCCGGCGCTCCCAGCTGGGGAGGAAGCGCGGTGAGGTGTTGGCATGCAATGTCCTAGCGCTGCTTGAGTGCAAAGCTCACCTACACCATAACTAGGGAGCCGTGACTGCAGGCTCCAGCCTATTTTTATCTCACGAGTTCATACCCAATTAGAGCATTTGTGTAAAAGAGGGGTTCATTGGGGCTGAAATTTCTATTATGGTTTTGCACATTATCAATTTTGCTTAAAGTGTTAGTCTAATTCAGGGGTAGGCAACCTATGGCACACGTGCCAAAGGCGGCACGCGAGCTGATTTTCAGTGGCACTCACACTGCCTGGGTCCTGGCCACCGGTCCGGGGGGCTCTGCATTTTAAATTTAATTTTAAATGAAGCTTCTTAAACATTTTAAAAACCTTATTGACTTTACATACAAAATAGTTTAGTTATATATTATAGACTTATAGAAAGAGACCTTCTAAAAACATTAAAATGTATTACTGGCACACGAAACCTTAAATTAGAGTGAAAAAATGAAGACTCGGCACACCACTTCTGAAAGGTTGCCGACCCCTGGTCTAATTTATTGCCTATTTCATGGGTTTTAAAATTAGGGGTGATACATAGTTTATAGGCATTTTTAAGGGGACCTCCTATAGAGCTGGCGACAGAAGAGGAGTCAGTGCAAATGCTAGGCTTTCTGAGGCCTTGATAGATAAATTGTAGAACCAGCCACTCCTTGAATTTCAAAATTTAGACTCAGCGACTATTGAGTTATCATTATGTTATTAGTCATAACAAGATTAGGGGAGTAACAGGAGTTACACATGCCTATGGAATTATAGTACCTATATATGCCTATGGAGAATCAAGTACACTCCTCTTGATTAGATTGTAATTTTACAATCTACCCTGATTAAGGGGGTAGCACAGGGGTCGGCAACCTTTCAGAAGTGGTGTGCCAAGTCTTCATATATTCACTCTAATTTAAGGTTTCGCGTGTAAGTAATACATTTTAACCTTTTTAGAAGGTCTCTCTCTGTAAGTCATTATTATATAATTAAACTATTGTATGTAAAGTAAATAAGGTTTTTAAAATGTTTAAGAAGCTTCATTTAAAATTAAATTAAAAATGTAGATCTTTTCAGTTTAATGTGATTCTTGCCCTTGCTTTTCCTTGCTGAGTTTTCCAATGTCTGGCACGTATTTGGATACTTTAAGGTACACACAGACTTCTGAGTGATCAGTTGTTAACCAGCTCCAAGAGGGACAGAGGACAGATTTCATGTCTGAAAATACCTGTTCACACAGGTATGTGGATCCAAATGCTGAAAGCATTGCAAACACAGTTTTCTTCAAACAGTTAAATTTCACTGGCAGGGACATCCAGCAGGTCAGAATAGAGGCCCCATGATCTCTCTCAGTAGCTTCAAGTGCACTCAGCAGATCTCCAAACTTTGATGCCCACAATTCTGAGCTTTTTAACTGAATGAGCTGCATTTCAAAATCTTCAACACCCATCCACTGAAATACAGATAAATCCAAGTTGCTTTCATTTAACTTTTCAGGTTTAATTAGAAAATAAAGCATTGGGCCAAATCCCTGGAAATCTTGAAATCTGTCAGAAAATTCTGATTCCAGTTCTTGCATGTATATTCCAATCTCATCAACACTGACAGTGCAACGTGTTGATAGCTCTTTTATGTGTTGGAAGTAGCGGAAAGTCGAAGTTCAAATACCCCGAGAAAAACTGCTAGTTTTACAACAAATACCTTCCAGACTTCATAAAGATTCAGAACCATTTGCCCTGCACCCTGGAGACAGAGGTTGAGTTCGTTTAGGTGAGCGGTGATGTCAGTTAGAAACACGATCATACACAGCCATTTGTCATCATCCAGTTCGGGGTAGTTTTGTCCTTTTTCTGACAAAAAGGCTTTGATTGCATCAAAACAGTTTATAAAGTGCTCCAAAACCTTGCCACGACATAGCCACTGAATGTTGCTGTGAAGTGGAATGTTGTTATAAGCACTGTCCATCTCTTCTAGCAGTGCTTGAAACTTGAGTCAAAGCAGATCAAGCAACAAGGAAATTCACAATTTGCACCACTGTATTCATCACCTGATTAAGCTCTGAATTAGAAATTTTAGCACACAGATTGTCTTGATGGATGATACAGTGAAATTTGACTGTTGGGCGGCCAATTTGATCTTCAAGTAACTTTACAAATCCCTTCTGTTTTCCGACCATGGCAGGAGCACCATCTGTTGTCATACAAAATATTTTTCTGATGTCAACTCCTCGTTCTTCAAAATGGTTTACAAAACTTTCCACTATATTTTCCCCCTTTGTTGTGCCATGCAGGGGTTTTAGGCAACAAAGTTCCTCTTGGATTTCATCGGAAGCACAATATCTTGCAACAATTACCAAACATGGAACATGGTTTATCTCCACGCTCTCATCAACTGCAATGCTAAACACTGCTGTGTCCTTTAATGCAGTTGTCTGCTTTTCGTTAATGTTTTCTGCCATTTCGCTTACGTGTCTCTCAACTGTTCTGGCAGAGACAGGCAGTTCTTTTATTCTAGATACGATCGTATCTTTCTTTGGCAAATCATTGAACAAACTGCTCCAAACTGCTGAGAAAAACTTCTTTTATATATTCCCCACCTGTAAACGGCTTTCTGTTTTTTGCAACGCACTGTGCAATATTGTAACTTCCTTCTGTAGCTTGAATTTTACTTACCCTTAAGCAGTTAAAAGCACTGCTTTGCTTCTCATATCCTGCTACTGCCTTTTTGATCAATTCTGTCTTGTCTGCTTTGTCAAGAAAGGTTTTCTCATGCTTTGTTTGAAAACTTGATGTGCGACAAACTTTCACAACAACACTTTCACAACAGAAAGCACAAACAGCACAGTCCTTCTTTTGAATAAATCCAAATCCACATTTGGATTTATTCAAAAGAAGGCTGAAATGAACGGATATCTAACTTTGCTTTCTTAGGAGATGACATTTTGTCAAATGTACTTCTCAACTCACAGTGGGAAAAAAAAATCGTGACAGATGGCACGCACAACGTCAAACACAATGTGCTGTTCCACGTGGCGTGATAGTGATGAAAGCAGCAAATCAGGACTTAAAAATATCCCAGTGGTGCTGGAACAATTTTTAAGGTGGGGGTGTTGAGCTGTGCCCCCTCTTGCCCCTGTCTGCACCTCTCACTTCCCCAGGCTGGGGCCAGTGGGCCACAGCTGGGGGCAGCTGCAGAGCACTGGACAGAGGCCAGAAGCAGAGCCCCGGGCTGGCGGCCGGACCCCAGGCCAGCAGCGGAGCCACACAGACTGGTGGCCGGGACCTGAGGCCGGCACCAGCAGTGGGCTGAGTGGAGCCAGCAGATGGAACCCTGGCTGGGAGGGGGCCAGCAGTCGGAACCCCAGGCCAGCGGCGGGCTGAGCGGGGCCGCCGACCAGGACCCCGGCTGGCAGGGGACCGGCGGCTGGTACCCCAGGCCAGCAGTGGAGCCCCCAGGACTCGTGGCCGGGACCCTGGCTGGCAGGGGGCCAGTGAACAAAACCCCAGGCCGGCAACAGAGCGCCGAGGCTGGAGGCCAGGCCCGGGCAGTGTGAGTGCCACTGAAAATCTGCTTGTGTGCTGCTTTTGGCACGCGTGCCATAGGTTGCTGACCCCTGGGGTAGCACATAGCTGCACAGCTACGGAAATGAACAGTCTTCCCTTGTTCTGCAGGGAGGAGTAAATCGCCTCACCCCTTTTCACAGAGCACCTTACTTTGCCTATGCACCTGGCCTGTTATTGTGCCTGGTGAGTATGGAGGCCAAGGGGCGGAGCTAGGGATTCTCCTACTCCCTGCCCAATCTGTCCATTTGTTCACAAGGAGAATATTGGACAAACGAGTCTTCCATTTGCTCTTCCATTCACTGCTTGAGTCATGTTCTAAGTAGGGCTGAGGAGCATAGCCCAGTAAAGGCTGTGACAGTTTGACCCTATGTGTGCAAAGCAAGAGATAAGATTTATTGGTTTGAATTATTGATTTGTAATGATTTAGGTAAAAAGGCAAAGAGAAAAAAGTAGATAACTGAACTATACTGTTCTACATAGGGGTCATAGTTCCATAATTTATTTGGGCCAGATTCTGCCTCCTTTCATTGAATAGTAATTTACTGTATATGTAGTCTTATTTGGTCTGCTCTCAGAATAAGATAACACTGTTTGAGTGAACGCCTGGCCTTCCTGAAGTCAATGAAAACACTCCTATTGATTTCAGTAGGGCTAGGATTTCATCCATTGTGAGTAAGGATGCTTTTATTTTTAAAGCAGGTGGAATAATATAAAAGGAATGCAGCTGAGATAAGAACTCAGGAGTCCTTATTCTCAGTGCTGTGTTTTTTCCACTAAACCACATTGTTCTCTAACTGTGTCAATTAAGCATTTATCTTGCTCATAAGAGGTCCATTGGCCTACGTATGCACCATCTTGCTTTCTTGATTGTATTTTTTATCATTGAGAAATACCACAAGTTTTAACAGGAAAACATATTACTAAATTAATATATAGTATTCCTCTGCTCTCATACTTTTTAAAAAAATCAGAGGAATAAAAAGGAGAGAAACTTTGTAAATAGTTTAACATCTACAGTTTGTCTTCAATATTATTATGAGCGCTAGAAACCTGATAACTTAAAAGTAACTCAGTCCAAGAATGCATACTGTATTGTGTATTTTAATTACGTGCTGCCCTTCTAAGTTAAAATGCTATAATGTTGTCTTGAATTTTTCTCATGCATCATAAATATAATATTTCTTGGTTTTGATGTTACACTTGTAAAGTATAGTCCTCAGGCTACATGAAAAGAATTATCAAACTTTTTCACTGTCACTGAATTGCTTTTTAAATTTGTTAAAAATAATGTTTTATTTAATCCACTATCAGCTATCTACATTGAAATCTGGAGTGGACGAGAGCTCAGTGTATAAAATCATAAATGTTAGAGATTGGTAATCTAAAGGGTGTTTTCTATCTAGCTATCTGCCAGGCCAGTGTATAGGCCTAGACACAGGATGAATCATGTATCAACCTGATATTATACTTTTAGTCAAAAAAATGTAGCAATCCAATAGGACCCTGTTTATAGGAATTAAGAAGTCCTGCCGTTCTGATACATAACTTCCATTCATTTCTCCTGAGAAAGGTGTGCCTGGCAAGCATCCTTATAATTCAAAGGCATATTTTGACAAAAGGCAATGTTCAGATTGTTTTTATAAAATTGCACTTTAGTTTGAAAAATTGTTCTAACTTGGCAGTGTTTTTAACTGTAAACCTTTAAACTCTTCAATGTTGGTTTCTGCTGTGGTTTTGGTGTGCCAGTGTTCTACTGGCATTTCAATGCAGTGTCAATAAATTACATGAGGAATTTGTGTAGAGTTTGTTAAGTTGCAGCACAGCAGTTAAATATTCTATTCCTGTATATTTTAAAAGTAATTTTTTCCAGATGCTTGAAATACATAGGAAAAAAGTGATATTTGTGACTCTCCATGAGCTGAAAAATAAACAATATAGTAACAGATGTACCTATATGTTACATACAGTTGTATTGTAAGTTTATAGTTGAAATGTTTTGGATCTTTTATGATGAAAGCCATATAAACATGCAATATTAGTAAATATTGCGCACTACATCTGTCTGTGACAGTTATAAAAATGGGCTTCCTATTTCACCTAGATAAAAAGATTTGTAATAGTTGTTTCTAGTCTTTGTTTTGATTTTCATTTCTTCTCTCCTCCCATTTAAATCCTTTCAAGTGTTTGGAAGACCAGACTTTACAGATTACTTACATATACATAATTGTTTACAGTTTTTATAATGATTTTCTCTTGACCAAAAGGCTGCTTGGCAATATTTGTAATCGTGCCTTTTCTCATGAACAGTTCTGCATCATTCCAGTAGGTGGAGCGTTGTGATTAAATCTGCAAAAGAAACTTGACCCAAAGTAAAATAATTCACCACAGAGTCGGTGGGGGAGGAGGGATATGATGAAGTGCACTTTGCTTAGAGGTATCAATGTCCTGTATGCATGCTTGATACACAAAAATCTGTATCAAGACTCTCACTCTCAATGAAAATAACTTGAAAAAAATAGATTCTGTCAAATTGGAACACTGCTCTAATCTGCTGTTATCATAGTCAAGTTTTAAATCCAAAATACCTGAGGTTATAAATTAAATGTCAAATATAATTAATTTGGCACTTGAAACATGAAGTGGATGACTGTCCTTTGGAGAAAGCCTGACAGCTTTATGTATGTCACATTGGTATCTGTTAAAATGAGCTTTACATGCCAGAAAATCCTAGTGTGTCATATTGCTGTTAGCTGTACCATAATTTTGTCAATGTAACTTTAAGTCTCAAAATAGTTCTCGCATTAATTGTCCGAGGCTTCTGAAAAATAATATAAATAGGTATTATGTATCTAATCTATTGATCTATGCTAAATGCTGATTTTATTATAAATAGAATGTGCAATGTACTACTTATTGTATTAAATTTTATCCTGCAAATACCTTCTCTGGTATGTGTCTGTATTTTATATATGGGATACATCAGATGGGACAAATCATATGCCCTGTGCTGAACCTGGGCCCAGACCTTTTGTAGTTACAGTTGGGATACAATCCTACTATCTTCTGAACTCTGCAGTAACATCCACATCCCCTGCACTCTCTCTCTGCAGGGAGGTTTTTATGGTAGATATATGCAATCTAAGATTGATTGACTCTACTCCTTCTCCAGCTCACCTTCCCTCTGTTTCCCTCATAAACAGAATGGTCGCAACAGACCCTTTGTGCATCCCATGCTTCCACCTTGCACAATGGAATTGCACTGGTTACACTGCTTATTTATTCATATATATCCATAGGGAAATGGAGGGGGTAGGATTTGCCCTGTAGACATTTATGTTATTAGTAATGTATAGTTGTTGAAATATGGCTTATTGATGATTTTATTTCCAACTTATGCAATGGAACTTTCCCAGTCTAATCTTTATAATTAACATAGAGAACGGCAGTTTCTTTCCACTTCTGAGCAAATATTTATCAAGGAATCCTGTGGAAAAAATTTGATCGTGTAATTAAAGAGTATATCACACATTAAAGACTATATCATAAAAAAGGAGGCTGAATTAAGATTGCACGGGGGGCTGAATTAAGGTTGCTTACTTCTGGCCTTTCCTACTGTTTTTAGTGCTTGTAAATGTTCTTTTAACTTTTTTGTGTTTAATGCGTGCACAATGTGTGTGTGTGTGTGTGTATATATATAAATTTGCATACACTCTATATATAGTTGGTTTCTATTTCTTTTGCTAGCTGCAACAGGTTTTGATTTCTTCTCTTCCATGCAGTGGGTTTTGGATTAGGAATTCCCCACATTTGAAAAGGTTTAGTTGACAGCCAGGAGATAAAAGCCCCAAATGTTCTCTTCAGTGAAAATCTTGTAAGCTAAATAAAAATTTTATTGGTGCCCATTGCTAAAGTACATAGAAGGTTCCTTTTGTAATTAAAAATAAAGATTTACACACTATAAACCTTTAAAATTGAAAGAAACATAAGAGCTTTGCATACTAACTGCATGGCAACCATTCAGTAGCAACTATGGGACCCATTCTACATGAGCAACCAAAACTTTGATTAAAGTAATTGAGAGTTTTGGGTGCAAAATAAATGTATGTATTTGCAGGTGGTTTCCAGGCCTGTCCCTTTCAACACTGGCAGTACAATTGGCTTCCTAGCTAGCCAGTAGTCATCCTACTCTGGTTGTACATCCCTATTCCTTCCATGGGATGGTGGAATTGAGAATAGAAAGCAAGGTGCAGAAGTTAGTGTTGCTCTGAGCAGCACTTACTTTCATGGACTCTTCTGTTGGAAAATGTGGGTTCTCCAGAAGAGCATGCTGCCTAAAGACCAGCACCATCCCCTTCCTGTCAGATGTGCCCCTTGCTTTTCTGCGGCACTCTAATATAGAGGGTCTTATGTGGGCTGGTGTGTACTAGGGTTACCATACGTCCGGATTTTCCCAGACATGTCCGGCTTTTGGGGGCTCAAATCCCCGTCCGGGGGGAAATCCCCAAAAGCCGGGCATGTCCGGGAAAATCGGGAGGGCTCGGCCAGGGCCTCTTTGTCTGGGGTCGGCGGTGCGGGGCCGGGGCCGGGGGCATGGAGCCACCGGGGGCCAGCCTGGGCCGCGCCTCCTCCCCCCACACTCCCCCTTACCTGCTACAGGCTTCCCGCGACTCAAATGTTCGCGGGAAGCAGGGGAGGGGGCGGAGACTTTAGGAGGGGGCCGAGTTGGGGCGTGAGTGGGGCTGGGGGCGGGGCCGGGGCCCCGGGGAGTGTCCTCCATTTGGAGGCACAAAATATGGTAACCCTAGTGTGTACGTATCATCTATCAGCCATCTCTTTTCTCCGTCCCTGTGAATTCCATCTCTCACCCATGCCACCAACTTTTCCTCTCATTTGCCCCTCTCTGTACTGCATAGCAAAGAATATGCTTCTAGCCCCAAATCTATGTTAAGATTTAATGCTAAGTACTGTCAAAGCTATATATTTCCAGGCAATAATCAGGTGAATTCAAAAAATAACTCTAAAGTTAAGATCAACAGCCTTTGTCTTTTTGCACTGCATTAACAAGTCTTAGTCTGAAGGTTGGGTGGGTTTTTCAAGCTGTTTGAATAGCCAGGAGTTGATTTTAGCCTAAGAACATTTAAAGTGGCAATTCTCCCTCTCTACTGACAACATCCTTACTCCCAAAGTGCAGCCCCAGAAGTAAAACAAGTGAGATTTGTCACATTCCAGAGGAGGCTGATCTCATGTACACATATAGGCTCCAATTCAATAAAGCACTGAAGCATGTGCTTAATTCTGTTGGTGCTAGGGTGGCAGTAGGATGCTTTTGTCCCATCACCAAATCCACTAACAAAACCTCACTTCTTATTTTCTCTCTCCCTTCTTCTGATACTGTTTCCATTGGAATGCATGGTGTTACATTTGGGCCCCCAAGTAGGTTGTGGCTCTGGTTTGAAGTTCAGCTGCAGAGCCAAACCTAGAAAAGGGTTTGATAACTCCAAAAACTTGTCAGCTATTTTCAGGAGATTTAGGGCCAAAGCAGAGTTGGTTTTGGATGGGAGGGTCTGGTTTTGGATGGCCAGTTTACAACTTTTAAAAAAATATTTTGTTTTATATTCAAAAAAATCTGACGTCCTAACAAAGATAATTTGGTTGTTACAGAAAGGAAAATTTCAAGTGTCAGGCAATGATTGCCTCCCTCACAAGGGAAAAGATGGACTTGTGTTTAATGGACATTATCTGGATTTAGAAGAGCTGTATTCTATCACCTTTTCAGCCCATCCCCCTAGATCAAATTCACCATCCCTTATCACTTTTTTTGTCTTCCTGAATCAAAGATTTCATTAAAGGAAAAAAAACCCTAAAGTTGATTTCTTCCATGGGGTTCAGCAGTAAGGAAATGAGGAGAAGAGCTTACTGTTAGCCACAGAATGGACCAAATCATAGTCAGTGTAACTCCAGTGCTGATTGACCCAACAAGCTCTCTGAGGCAAGAACAGTCTTTTTGTTCTGGTTGAACAGTGCCTAGCACAATGAGGGATTCTGGTCCAGATTTGGGGTTCCTAAGCACTGCCATAATACAAATAATTGCTAATTTCCTAGAATAATTCCACTAATTTTAGTAAAAGTACACCAAGACTGAATATGGTCTTGGCATAGTTTATTGGTTGTGAATGTGATATACTTAATTATAGAAAATATAAGTTGTTTGTCCCTTTAGTTAGAGCAGGGGTCGTCAATGTTTGGCACGCAGCTCGGCAGGGTAAACACCCTGGCAGGCCGGGCCAGTTTATTTACCTGCTGACGCGGCAGGTTCGGCCAATCGCAGCCCCGCTGGCCGCGGTTCGCCGTCCCGGGCCAATGGGGGCGGCGGGAAGCCGCAGCCAGCACATCCCTCGCCCGCGCCGCTTCTCACTGCCCCCATTGGCTCGGGACGGTGAACCGCGGCGAGTGGGGGCCGCGATCGGCCGAACCTGCCACGTCAGCAGGTAAATAAATTGGCCCGGCCCGCCAGAGTGCTTACCCTGACGAGCCGCGTGCCAAACGTTGCTGACCCCTGAGTTAGAGGGAAATAAGTGCTAGGTTTTTCCATCTAAGTTTTTGAAAACAAACACAATTATAACTGAATCACTGCCTGCGGGCTGTTCTTTGGGGTATGCAGTATTTGCATAATACAGACTCCTGTGATGAAACCATGAGGTCATTTTCAGCATACATGCTCAGTAACGCGCTACATTACCTGGGATTAACACTATTCTTTGTTCTATGACTGTATAGCCCATGTTGTGCTGGAGATGCATTCTGAATATACACTAGATGGCAGGAAGCTCAGATGTATAAAACAAACCTGGCTGGATCATACTATAGCTTTCTCTTTTGGTGCTAGAAAGGATCAACTGGTCTTTCTCAAGATTTACACAGAAGCACTCTTTGATCACTATTAGATGTGTATGTAGTCACTAGGCAAGCAGATAATCTAGCCCTCTCCCCAGAGGACACCAGGCCATGTTGTTTTCAACAGGATTGCTTTTGCCTTGTAGCCAAAAAAGAGAAGATGCCCGCTCGGTAGCATCTCGATCAGTAGCAGCTGTTGTTGGGAATGAGGCTTGTGTTAGAGAAGCGAATGTGTTAAAGAAGTGCTGTCAGCACCTAAGGCAGACTCTGATGGCTCGTCTTCAACACTAGACTCCTGTATTTGCCCTGCAGGAGATGATGGCAGCTTGTCGCAAAATTTTTGTAATATTACATCTTTCCAATGCTCTGTGTTTGCCCCAGGATGAAAGATGCCCTCAATGTTCCCCTTAAAGTGAGGATCTGGTTATGTTGCCAGCATACACAGTGGTGCTCATTCTGAAACATAGATGTTTATCCTTGGATCACTTGGGAACTGTAGCGACAAAGCCAAATTTGGTGCTTGCAGAAGATGGTGCAACTCCCATTTGGTCCCGAACACTGTCAATATAACAGAAGTGGCTTCAGGGTTTGCATCAAATTCTTTTTTGGTGTCCTCAAGGAAAACGTGTATTTGAGGTAAGATTTGACATCAGTCTTAGTCTACACATAAGACACAGTTGAGTCTCAGAGAGCTCTAACACATGACCAATAAAAAAAAAAAAAACTAGTTTCCTTCCATTATTTGTCCTATTTGACATTGTTTGAAGTATCCATTTATTGCTTTTATGTACTCAAGAAGCCTACTCAGTGTAAAGTTTTAGCCTGTCACATTTGGGCTTCCTGCCAGAGCATATGTAGTGAATTGTTACATCTCTTCCAGCTTCTGTTTATAACTGTTGTAGCCTTTTAGTCTATTTCTATACTACAGCAAGAACCACATCTTAGTATGGTTCCTGGTTAGGAAGCGTCTATCCTAAGGATTTTAGGGAATCTCCCAGAGTTACAGTTTGTAATTGTTATCACTACAGCAAACATTCACCTTTATCCCTTCTTGGTTTCTGACTCAAGATGAATTCCCTTGTTTGTTTGTTTGTTTGTTTGTTTTATACCACTGGGTCATCTAACTCTGCCCAGAACAGGTCTATGCAACATGGTGATGAGATTACCCAAGAACTGTCTATGCCGCAGCTTCCACCCCTGCTACCAGCTGTGGAGCTGCACCAGTGGAGAATTATATCTGCATGTCAACTTTGACTGTCTTATTCATCTGATGTGATGTTTGGGACTTCTAAGGGTTACCATGGGAAAATCCCACTTTGAATGAAATGACTAGAAATTAGAGAGATTAATCTTGATGTACAAATCATAGGTACCTCTGAATACAGCAGCTGTGAGTAACTGACTGACTTACACTGACACTGCTGAGCACCATGTCTCTGTGCTGTACCACTATGATGCTGCACACCTTTGTGCACAATTAATTGCCAGCCCTGATACACAAAGGTAGTACTTCTGGTGATAACCTGGAGAGAGCCTTACAATGTCAGCCTGTGCTAGTTGGCCAATTATGTGAAGTTGCTCTCAGGAGTTCCTCTGTTCAGAGGCCCATTTCATAAAATGGCATTAGTTGAAATTCATCCAGGCAGGCATTGCTTATACCACTTTGGATGAGATTCTGTATCATCACTACCTGTTGCTGTAAATTGGCTCTGCTGCTCTCTTTACAGTCTCTTGGCTACTTATTTTCAGATGTCAAAGGCCTCATGACTATTGCAGCTGCCTAGCTTTTGGTGAACCAGGGACTAAACCAGTAGGAAAGGAAAGATAGCCTCATCAATCTTTATGAGAAATCTTTTTCTCCTGACATCACTGACACAATCCCAGTTTACTAGGTCAAGCCTGTCACAGGCTGCTGTCTACTCACCCACTTTGGCAAATCTGGAGATTAGTTCTGCCCAGTTAAGCATCCCTTGTCTTCTCTTCCACCAGTGCAGCTCTCCTCCAGCTCATGGAGTTGCAGTACGGCTGCTCCATGACTCAGCCTGCCAGGTCACATTGATTTCCCCTTTGGGGCGAGTCTTTCAAAGTCCCTCTGTACAAGCAGCATCAGACAGTCCTCACATCCACTACCTTGACTATGTCACTTCTGCAGTGACTCCACCATCTTCCCATTCATTGCTCCAAGCAACACCACACTGCAGTGGATGGTAGGGGAACCCAGGCCCACACTCTGGGTTCCAGTCCACAGCCCTATAGCAAGCAGTTAAGGTCTGGGACTTCATCTGCCCTACTGCTCTCTTCCCTAGACTTCTTTAAGCTTTTCCTTTATCAGCCTTCCTGGTCAGACCTCTCTCTCTTAGGCCTCCTAGGTAAACCCTTTCTCATGAGTTCCTATCTAACTTCACCTCAGGGAGAAAGAATCACATGCTGTTGCCAGTGCCCTGGCTTTATAGAAGCCACTGCCTATTCCCTCACAGGGTGAGCTTCCTTCTAACTAGCGACCTCCACTCAGCCTTACATCTCCCGTTTGCAGCTTAATTGGCTGATTGGGCCCACATCTTTCAGCCATCACACAGCCATTTTTGAAGTTTATATAACTACTTTCTGATATGACAGAAAGTGGCCACAAGACAACACTGGAACAAATTTAGTTATTGCACCTAGACATTAATAAAACCAGAAGGCATCCTTTACCCTACCCCCCAAAAATAGGAAAGTGAAGAGAAAAATAACCAATAAAGCTATGGCACTATAACTAAATGTGTGTATGTGTGTGTGTATATAAAAATATATATATAAAGAGAGAAATTCAGGATGCCTCCTCTCTATCGAGCTACCATCCTTATATGATAGATTTCAAAACTTCTGCTGTTTTGAGATGTTTCATGTGTTGCATAAGGATAATTGCAGCGGATAGCAGGAGACATAACAAGGCTGAATGAAACATGGCGCATATGACTAAAGGAAAAAAAATACAATCTGCATTTATGTATATGGTAATTTTACAAGGTTAATCCATAGTGAAGCCCCTTGAAACAAATGCTTATAGGAAAAATAAAAGTGTAATGTCCCTGCATTTTGCTCTTTATATTTTAATTTAGTCACTAGAGCAGTAGCATTCTACCTTTAAAAAGCACTCGAGCAAAAGAAGCACTCGATCATTAAGTCACAAAGTAATCAAACATATTTAGAATACAAAACTATCAATAAAGATTTGGATGACGTGGTAATGATTACATATTTTCCCATTAGAGCAACTTCTTAAAGCTAAAATATGCTCACAATGGGCATCATCATGTACTTTAGTTAGCTTCCTATGTAAATACACATTCACTCATCTGCTTGTGTGTCTGTCTCTGTGAGAATATGTATATGTGAGCACAAGTCTGTGTGTTTGAAATTGCCAGTCCCTCCACACAAGAAAATGGCTGTACTGACATCAGCATATCACATGATGCATGTTACAGGACATCACATGATACATTACTCAGAACTGAAAGAGAACCACTTTCAAATCTAAGGGGAGCCACGAACTTGAGAACCTCAGGTTGAGCAACATTGCACAAAAGCTTCAGACTTTTGGGCACTGGTTTAGTAGTATCAAAACAGAGCCACAAACAGGAAATTATCCTTTCCTGCAGCTCATCTTCCAAAACATGCAGCTTCTCTGGGTTTTTTGTTTTGTTTTGTTTTGCTTTGTTTTTGATCACTAACTCTTTTGAATGATTTCCCTGTCTCCAGACAGTCCATGATGCTATCATTACCAGCTCTTTATTTTCTGTGCATGGATGGGGTAAGATGATGGAGGGTGTTTGTGTTGAGTAAAGGAAGAAAGTATTATGCATAAGAAGGAGGTTATAGTTATAAGGAACAGTGTGTTGTTCAACATATCAGTGACATTTTGAAAAATTTGCTTTTAAAATTACTTGAGCACACAATCTGAGGCACTGTAATTGGTTTTTACTCCACAGGGGCTCACAGGGGACCAGGTAATAGTTTATAAAATATACACAGAGATCAAAGTGGTTTGAAATTCAGACTGATTTTCTATCTTTTTTTAGGGTGGGGGAGAAATGAACAGACCTTCAAAACACTTTCATTTAAGGCCAGTTCTTGCCAGCAAGGGAAATTTAATCCACTCAAACCACCAAGTACATTTATTCATTAAAGTAATCAATCAGTAGAAATAGGTTTTTCTTTTTATACATTAAATGGCAAAAATGATGAGTTCATAAAAATGTCAAGAAATTTTCATCTCAGCTATCTCTTTTATTTGGTCAGCTGTCTTCAAATGTATTATCCCATTTGTGGGAGTCCTACTTATTCTGTCTCTCTCATAGAAAGCAAGTATTGAGTACTATACAGAGATTAACATTAAGTAGAAAATATAGAGAATGTCAAACATAGCAGAAATCATGATACCTGCTCTTTTGACTGGACACAAAAGCATCAACAGTTGTAAATTTCTGAATATAGTACAGTGGCAGCATTACGTTAATACATCAGTCACTGCAACTTTTTGTTTACGTTTGCTAGTGCCTAGAGATTTGTCAGGATCTATGTCCCTTTCCCTTATGCAGTTGGTTTCCTTTATTTTGAAAAATGAATGCTTCAGAAGAAGTTATGCATCTCCCTTGCTTATCATCATTTGAGAACCATAGACAATGTTGCAATCATCATACAGTATTACTATACTATTTATAATGCAAGTTTTTTCTTGGAGATCTTTTTATATAGAAGAATAGTGAGTAAAAATGTCAACTGTACATTTACAGGGTGAAATCAAATAACATGTATTTTCTGGATATACCATAAAGACAACTTATCCTCATTTCAGTTTGGGGAAAGTGGAATAAATTTCAGATTCTTCTTCAAGTGCTTGTTCATCGATATATACCACTCTATGTGCGAATGCACTCAAGACAGGATTCTTTTTGCCAGTAGTGTCCATTGGGGCTATGCTTATGCTATGAGTGCCCTCAGGTGCCCCCACCCTTCGAGGGCACAAAGTGGGGCCAACTGACCCTTACCACCTGTGGTGGCAAGTCAGAACTGAGGAAACAGTGTCCCTGATTTTTGCACTTATTATTACAACTGAAATTTTTGAAGATTAGTAGTTATCTGGTTAGCTTAGGACAGTTTTTTATTAGGTTTCCGTTCCAGGTAGTTTTTTCACTATCTTTTAGTTACCAGGTACTGGGCTTCAGCACTAATGGCTGAACAAAAATCACATGGGTTCAAATACTGCCTCTCAAGCAAGGCAGCTATACCCCTTAATGCTGAGTATACTAGATGTCTGGTTTGTTTCACTGACAACGCTCTACTTGTTGTTCTTTTCTAAAAGAATGAGGCTGGAAATAAGATGCAAGTTTTTAACAGTGAGAATAATTAACGACTAGAACAATTTACCAAGGGTCATGGTGAATGCTCCATCACTGACAATTTTTAAATGAAGATTGGATGTTTTTTCTAAAAGACCTGATCTAAGAATTACTTTGGGGAAGTTCTACAGCCTATGTTACATAGGAGATCAGACTGGATGATCACAATTGTTCCTTCTGGTCTTGGAATCTAGGTATCTTAAAGCTTTTATTGCAGGACAAGTTGATGAGGCCAGCCTTGGATCTGGGTAAACCAGATCCACTCAGATTTGAACAGTCTTTCACCAGAAGTTTTCTGGTCATGTGAGTGCTATAACTGCCTCTGGAGCCCCAGCACCTCAGAAATTTTCCTCTGCTGCGTCCATTTCTAAAGCCTCTTCATAAGCAAAATAGGGTTGAACACAACACAGCTCTTCTAAAAAACAGAAGGACAGGTCTCCATCTAAGAAACCTGTTAAGAAAAAGAGACATAGATTGCCACATGTCTCTTCTCACTAGGGTAGCCAAAGGCCTGACCTAGGTCCCTGTGGCACGTGAAAATATCCATAGAATCACAGAAATGTGGGGCTGGAAGAGACCTTGAGAAGTCATCAAGACCAGCCCCCTGTGCTAAGGCAGAACCAAGTAAACCTAGACCATTCCTGACAGGTGTTTGTACAACCTTTTTCTTAAAAATCTCCAATGATGGGAACCTCCCATGGAAGCCTACTCCAGAGACTCATAGACTCATAGATTTTAAGGTCAGAAGGGACCATTATGATCATCTGGTCTGACCCCCTGCATGCTGCAGGCCACAAAACCGTCCCTACCCCTTCCCTTGACTCTGCTGTTGAAGTCCCCAATCCTGTGTTTTAGTGACTTCAATTGGCAGAGACCCTCCTGCTAGTGATCCCTGCCCCATGCTGCGGAGGAAGGCGAAAAACCTCCAGAGGCTCAGCCAATCTACCCTGGAGGAAAATTCCTTCCCGACCCCAAATATGGCGATCAGTAAGACCCCGAGCATGTAGGCAAGAGTCTCCAGCCTGACCCCTGTTAGCCATTATACTATTTACCTACCATTGCTTGGTATTCCTTGGCTAATATGTTTTACAATTAAACCATTCCCTCCATAAACCTATCTAACTTAATCTTAAAACCAGACAGGTCCGTCGCCCCCACCATTTCCCTCGGAAGGCCGTTCCAATATTTCACCCCTCTGACGGTCAGAAACCTTCGTCTAATTTCAAGCCTGAACTTCCCCACGGCCAGTTTATATCCATTTGTTCTCGTGTCCACATTAGTACTAAGCTGGAATAATTCCTCTCCCTCCCTTGTATTTATCCCTCTGATATATTTAAAGATAGCAATCATATCCCCCCTCAGCCTTCGTTTTGTCAGACTAAACAACCCGAGCTCCTCTAGTCTCCTAGAGCTTAAATACTCTTCTAGTTAGAAGGCTTTTTCTTAATATCTAACCTAAATCTCCCTTGTTGCAGATTAAGCCCAGTGCTTCTTGTCATACCATCAGTAGACATGGAGAACAATTGATCACCATGCTTTTTTATAATAGTCCTTAACATACCTGAAAACCGTTTTCAGGTTCCTCCTCAGTCGTCTTTTCTCAAGATGACCCATGCCCATTTTTTTTAACCTTTATCATGCATCAGGTTTTCTAAACCTTTTATCATGTTTGTTGGTCTCCTCTGAATTCTCTTCAATTTGTCCACATCTTTCCTAAAATGTGGCACCTGTAATTGGACACAGTACTCCAGTTGAGGCCTTAGCAGAGCCAAGTAGAATGGGACAGTTACCTTCTGTGTCTTACATACAATACTCCTGTACATACAATACACCCCAGAATGATATTAGCCTCTTTTGCAACTGTATTACATTGTTGACTTATATTCAATTTGTGATCCACTATAACTTCCAGATCTTTTATAACTTTTCAGCAGTCCTATTGCCTAGTTAGTTATTCTCCATTTAGTAGTTGTACATTTGATTTTTCCTTCTATGTGACATACTTTGCACTTATTTTTATTGAATTTCATCTTATTGTATTCATAGCAGTTCTCTAATTTGTCAAGGTTGTTTTGAATTTAATCCTGTCCTCCGAAGTGCTGGCAACCCCTCCTTCCTTGGTGTCATCTGCAATTTTTAGAAGCATACTTGGCCTCTTAATATTCGTCACAAGTTTTCTTCACATCAGGATAGTTTGCAGTTGTGCCTTTACTATTGTCTCCTCGAGAAACTACCAGGTTCTGTGAACTCCTTTTTCCCTTAGATTTTCTTCCCATAGGACCTTACCTATCAGTTCCCTGAGTTTGTTTAAAATTTGCTTTTTTAAAAATCCATTGTCCTTATTCTGCTGCTCTTACTCCTTCCTCTCCTTAGAATAATAAAATCAATCATTTCATGATCACTTTTACTCAAAATGCGTTCCACCTTCTGATTCACCTCCAATTTCTCTCAATTGGTCAGACTCAAGTCTAAAATGGCAGTCCCCCGGTTACTTTCTCAATTTTCTGAAACAAAAAGTTGTCTCTGATACATTACAAGAACTTAATGGAAGTTTTGTATTTTGTCTTATTACTTTTCCAAGAGATGTCTGGATAGTTAAAAGCCCTCATTACTACCAGGTCGTATGTTTTGGATACTTTTGTTATTTGTTCTACAAATTACTCATGCACCTCCTCATCCTGATTTGGCCTATAGTAGACTGCTACCACAGCTTCACTCCTATTTTTTTACCCCTTTTATCTTTACTCAGCGATTTTCAACTGGTCTGCCACTCACCTCCTTCTGGACCTCAGAATAAGTGAATTCTTGATGTATAATGCAGCACTTCCTCCCTCTTTATCCTGCCTGTCCTTCCTGAACAAGTTATACACCTCTATACCAAGATTCCAGTCAAGAGATTTTTCCAACTAAGCCTCTTTGATACCAATTAAGTAATAATTTATTTTATGGACTAATACTTCCAGTTCTTCCAGTTTATTCCCCATACTCCTTGCATTTGTGTACAGACATCTAAGATGTTGAGCAGATTCCCCCATTTATTTCCCTCTTGTTGCTCCCATGACCATATTGTAATTCTAACATCTAGCCTCTGTTAAGGTGCCTTTTTGTGTGTACCTTATGGGCTTTTGTCATCTGTCTGCTTTGAACCTAGTTTAAAGTCCTCCTCATTAGGTTGGCAACTCACTATGTGAAGATATACTTCCCATTCTGGGTCACATGGATCCCTTACTTTCCCAGCAGTCCTTCTTCCCAGAACAGCATCCCATGGTCAAGCAAGTTGAAGTCCTTCTCTCAACACCATCTACGCTGGCATGCATTCAACTTCAGGATGCACAAATCCCTACCTGGGCCCTTACCCTCAATTCTGGTCTCAGTACACCGATACTGGCTAAGGAGCACCCTCAGGTGGTCTGTACTACTGTGGCCCTGCCTGTGGGCACTTGGTACCAGTGTTGACAGCTCTTGCTCTGGTACTGACAGCCTTGGTACCAACATTGTCGGCAGAGTCTATTCCACTACTGAAAGCCTCAAAATTGCTGCATACAGTACTGGCTTGAATCAGCGTGTGGCTCCCACAGCCCATGTGAATGCCATCACTGCTGGGATTTAGAGTCACTCTCTGGCCCAATAAATATTTAATTATGTATACTAGGTGGAACAGCTTCAACAGGAGAGAGTGACAGAGACTAACCCCAGAATAACCAGGGAACTCACCTGTCATGGAAGAGCTAGGTTCAATTCTCCATTTGAATCCAAGAGAGTAGGGACTTGAGCCTGGCTGTCCCACACTTCAGGGCTGAATGACCTAACCACTAGGCTATTGGCTAGTTTGGGAGAGGTCTCTCTGACTAGAAATTCCATCCTGGACTTGAAAAACCTTCCTGACAAAGTTTTATTCAAAATGGATACATTTCCACAAAAAGTTTCTGGTTTGGTGGATCAGCATTTTCCAATGAAAAATCATTTAATCAAAAAATTCCCAACCAGCGCTACCTTCAGTATATGAGAGCATAAGAACAGCCATACTGTGTCAAACCAATGGTCCATCTAGCCCAGTATCCTGTCTTCTGACAGTGGCCAATACCAGATGCTTCAAAGGAAATGAACGGAACAGGGCAATCATCAAGTGATTCTATCATCCAGTCCCAGCATCTGGCAGTCAGAGGCTTAGGGACATGCAGAGCAGGGGTTGGATCCTTGACCATCTTGGCTTATAGCCATTGATGGATCTAACATCCATGAACTTACTTAGTTCTTTTTTGAACCCTGTTCTAATTTTGGCCTTCACAATATTCCCTGAACACGAGTTCCACAGGTTTACTGTGCATTGGGTGAAAAAGTACTTCCTTTTGTTTGTTTTAAACCTGCTGCCTATTAAGTTCATTGGGTGACCGCTGGTTCTTGTTTTATGTGAAGGGGTAAATGACATTTCCTTATTCACTTTCTCCACACCGTTCATATCCCCCTTTAGTTCTCTCTTTTCCAAGGTGAACAGTCCCAGTCTTTTTAATCTGTCTTCATATGGAATACCCTTAATTTCTGTTGCCCTTCTCTGTACCTTTTCCATGTCTAATATATCTTTTTTGAGATGGGGCGACCAGACTGCATACAGTGTTCAAGGTGTGGGCATATCATTTATATAGTGGCATGATGATATTTATTGTCTTATCTATCCCTTTCCTAATAGGTCCTAATTTTCTGTTAGCTTTTTTGACTGCCACTGCACACTGAGTGGATGTTTTCAGAGGACTATCCACATTGACTCCAAAATCTCTTTCTTGAGTGGTAACAGCAAATTTAGACCCCATCATTTTGTATGTATAGTTGGGATTATGTTTTCCAATTATTTTGCATTTATCAGCACTGAATTTCATTAGCCATTTGGTTCCTGCTTGAATGTCACCAAGAGTGGAATTTGTATGGAGAAGCATTAGAAGAAGAAAGAATGGTGAAAGATGTTTGGTCCATATATATTTTATAACCCACATTCCATGCCACTATGGAGTCTTTTAACACCTGGATTCTGTACTGGTAAAGGAACTGAAGGTTGGTTGGCCACATTCTGCTCTTTATGCCCTCAGTTTGTTGGGGAATGAAGACATTCAGGGTCCAAGTCTGGCCCCAACAAACACTGCTGACCAAAATATTCTGATCTCTAGAGATCATGGGGTCCACCTAGAATGGCATATACATGAAAAATACATCTCAAAGAACCACATTTACTATAATGTAAGTAATCGTTCTTTTCCTATTTTAATATGTGGGTTAGGAATTTTCCTATCAAAGTTACTGTAGTAACTGAGATATTAAATGAATCTGCAAAATCACTGAGAACCAGATAGCTTAAGAAAATGAATCATTAAGGGACCATTCTTCTTCCATTCTAGTCAATGGAAGGAGGAAAGCCTACCGAAATCAATGATGTTTTTTTCTACTTAAAAATAATTATACAATACTAAAACAGAATAGTGTGAGAACTTTTAAGCTGTTTGATGAAACACCAGTCAGATTCTCAGCAGATGACTACAATGGACTCGTGCCAATTTACATCAGATGATGTTCTAGTTGTCAGAGTCTTATCTCAACACCCTATGTCTGTATTGGTTGACATATGAATTATGGGGCAAATGCATCCCTGCAGTAAATTCGTTCACTTTAGAAGTGTCAGGGAAGAATTTGTCTCATCAAGTTTCAGAGTGAATTTAATTCATTTCCATCAGTTATTTTCGCAAGGATATGTAAGGAGAAAGGGAAAATATCAGTGAACTCTAGCCAATGAAATCAGTGGAGAGCATTATTATTTGTATTACCAGAGCACCCACAGTCCAAGACTGGGGCCCCGTTGTGCTAGACGTGATCCAAACAGGGCTTGTCTACATGGTGTGACAGTGTATACCAAAGGTGGGTAAATTGTAGAGCACTCTAAAATGCTGCTCTCTAACTACCCTGTATAGACCTGCTGATGCATTCAAAAAGGTTCCTATTATTTGTTACTTAGTACCGTAGTACTGTTTCAAATGGGGCTACATCAGTACGCACTGGGTACCTTTTAGAGCACATCAGCAGGGTCTACATGGGGCAGCAGAGTACATTTTAGAGCGCTCTACAAATTACAACCCTCTGGTGCTCATTGCTGCACCATGTAGACAAGCCTATAGTGAGACACAGTGCCTGCCCCAAAGAGTTTACAAATTAAATAGATGAAAGAGGCAGAGTATTAGCATTCCCATTTTACAGATAGGAATTGAATCAGAGAGAGACTATGGGACAGGTTTTTAAAGATTTAGGCACCTAATGAGGCAGACAAGCATCTAGTGGGATTTTGAAAAGTGCTTAGGCACCTAACTACCTTTGAAATTAATGGGAGTTAGGTGCTTTTGAAAATCCCATTAGGTATCTATCTGCATCTTCCAGTGCCTAAATATTTTTAAAAATCTGGTCCTAAATGCTTTGCCCAAAGTCACACAGGAAACATAGGTTCAGTTCCAGGCTCTGCTATGTTTCCTGAATTCCAGCTCCAACACCATCATTGGCCCTCTCACCTGTGACACTAGGTGTCATGATGCAGTTGTGTAATATGTAGTGGGAAAAGGGAAAGGACCTGCTGGAGAAACAGAGGCTGAGACCAGAAATAATCCTTAAGTGCTACTATTATAGAAGGAAGTAACATCCCACTTGACTAGGGTTTAGAATGTGGCAAAGGATATAGTCTCCAATGTCAGAATCAGAAAAAATAATATTACATATTTGTTACTCTTTGAAAAATTTGCCATAGGTTTCTGTTTTTCCTTTTTATTTTGCAATATATCCCCTCTTCTTATATCCATTTTGGTACAGACTTCCCACATAGCATGATTTTCTTGTGTGAGCTCACTGAAGAGAATGGAATGTAGGATCTATTTTCCCTGGATAGACAGCCTGAACACGTCTATGAAAGAATAGAACTCAGATGCTGGACCTGAGGCAGACTTGCAGTTGCTCCTTCATCTTCCTCATAAACCTCATTGCTGTCTGCAAAGCTTTAACATTTAGTTATATATATTACATATATACTACATATGGATTCAGAATAATTACATATTTAAAAAAATTCAAAACAAATGCAAAAGTGAAATAGGGATATAGGTAAAATTTATTATCCAAAACATAATGACAATTGTTTGATGCCTCAGAGAGAAGTGAAACAATCCATAATGCATCAAGCCAAATATACCACTGCTTTGATGCGGGGCGAGATGGTGGTGGCGGTGGTGGGAAATCTTATTGCTAACTCTTACTTTCAACCAATTTACACCCTGAAGCTTGAGGTCTGATTATCCCTATAACTGTTTTAGCTTGAGTAGCTGTGAAATAATAAATAGCAATAATAATAATAATTTATCAGTATAGTACCGGATACAATTCTTCTTAGGCAAGTCTGACATCAACTTAAACTCTGATCCATATCTCCTGATGATGCAGAACTGCAAGCTGACAGGTTCAGTTAGTAGAAACTTGAAAGGCAAATGCTGAATGATTAATGCCTCCAGGGAATAAGGGGATAGGATATTATAGGGTATTCACATTTTCATTAAAAACATGACTAGAAAGAGATATAAAAAGCAGTAAATAATATTAAGCAATCAATAAGAAGTGGTGTTTACATAATGCCTTTCACTCATCACCCATGTGAAGTAAGGAGATAGTCTCAGATTTGACTCTGAATTTTGTAAGCTTACATTTACTATTGTTTTAATGCCTCAGTAGAGGGTGCTCAGCACCTTGCCAGACTAGGCCCAAAGGATGGAAGCAGTCTAATGTGACCACTCTAGAAACATGCTGCAATCATATCAGGGAAGGATCAGGAAGACAATCCTTAGCCCTGAGCACTATCTACAAATGAAATAGGGGTTATTGGGGGGCAGCATAATTCATTAAATGTTCCTTCTAAATGTAAAACACCAAATTCCCTGGACACAGTCAGCTTTTGGATCTGCAGTCTGGTTGTGACATAAAAATGATATTAAAATAAGTGTAAACTTTAATTCATCAAAGCTAGGAAGTTCAGAGTTAAAGCTCTGCTATGCCGAGGCAGACTATTGTAATTGATAGGGCCCTTTAAGTGGCCTCTAAGAACAGTGGCTGATCTTACAATATTGGACTAGAGTCTCAGCTGGTGTAAATCAGTGCAGCACTACTTACTGCAGTATAGCTACACCGATTTATGTCAGCTGAGAATCTGGTCCATGAACTCAATAATTAGTTTAAAATATTTGCATGAGAATGTATGTGTGGTTCTTTCTCTTTTTCTTTCCTTTGAGTATCTTTTTCTTCTAGTGTTTTTCTATTCTGAACAATCAAATAATAATGTGGCTTGTTAATCAAATAATAATTTATTTTAAGGAAGTGTGTGAAGAGGTCAGAGCACGAGTCTGGGAATTAGGACTCTTGGTTCTATGTAGAGATAAGGCACGTATGTGGCTCCTGTTATTGTAGTATCTGAGCACCTCACAATCTTTAATGTATTTATCCTCACAACACTGCTGTGAGGTAGGGAAGTGCTGTTATCCGCATTTTTAACCGATGGAGAATGGAGGCATAGAGAGCCTAAGTGACTTACTCAAGGTCACATAGGAAGTCTGTGGCAGAACAAAGAACTGAACCCAGTTATTTATCCCCCAGTTTACCCAATATAAAATGGGTAAAATAATCCATGTCTACCTCATGGGTTGTTGAATGAAACGCTCTATACACGTGCAAAGGTTATAGATTTTTAAATATTATTTGTTGCTTTTGTAACTTTTTCTCAGTTGTCATGAGCTGAATGAAAGTTATTGTTCCTGATAACCTCAATGGACATACAGTAGAATCAGACCGTTAATTACCCCCCTTTTCAAAAGGTGGGGGACGATTACAAAACAAGTTCATTCTTAAGTCTAGCATAAAACACTATGAGCTGAGACTACAGAAATTCCCCACAGGAGACTATAAAAAAAACACCTTGAATTATATATGCATCTGAATAGAAGGAAATTATCCTTTCCACAAGAATTGCATGCAAGTTTGCTTTTACTTATTATTTCAATTTTTTTCTCATGAAAGGGTAACAGAATTCACACACCTTAAAAATGCATCGCATTGATCAATTTCTCTTGGACAAAATGAGTGGAGCTGAAACAGGGCTGAAGTAAACAGTTGTACGTGCATGCACCAAGGTTGAGTGTGGCCTGGAGATTTTAAAATGCTGATTATCATATAAATATACACTTAGACTCTTTCAAAAATTCTGATTACATTTTGAATTACAAACAATACTTAGCTATATTTAAAAATGATTAATATACCAACAATGCAACAATCCTGGCAAGTTCTTGCTAGATCCCAGTCCCTTTGTGCCACAAGAGCATTGCCAAGAGGCTAGAGAGGATCAGAGAATCTGACCCTTATTGTTTATTGTTTCCTTTAATTTAGTGGAATAAAAATGTAAGCTTTTGCCCTTCTTCTAAAAAAATTCTTTCTTCCAGAATTCATGAGGGGTTAGCTAGGTGACTGTATAGACATCCAGAATCAGGTGTATGCAATGCTATCCTATTTCATAAACTGTTTATTTGGTTAACCCAGGGTCACTGTTTCTTGCTTGCCAGACACTTTGGTATGACAAAGTTCTTGGGGCTTAGAGTCTTTGATTGGAAGAGGCTCACATACATCCTTAATGGATCTCACGGTACAATACCCAAAGCTGAAAAATCACTTCTTTCAGGTAGACAGTTTAATAAACTTTCTGGGCCAGATCCTCGGCTGCTATAAATCAATATAGCTTGGAGCTAACGATTGGCCTATTGGTGGTGACCTAGGCACCTGACCCCTTGTGGCTGTGCTGTGCTCTGGCAGTGTGTAGTGATGCTTAGAAATTTCCCATGAAAATGAAACGTTATATACCACTTAGTGTCAGGTACTCTGTATTTCAAATTGGTGGAACAAAGCATGTTATTTCTACTTAGTGGGAAGAAACCAACATTATTATTTTTACTGCTCTAATGTCAGGACTTTTTATTTCTGGTAGGATGACCACACAGGCTTCCATAACCAATAACCCAACATCCACCCCCATGAAAAAACTTGGCCAGTCTGAAACACATTAGAACACACACAACAAAACTGACTCCAGGCTGCAATTAGAATAAAAATGTCTATTCTGCTGATAGCAGTGGGTGGAATTTGCCTAAAAACGACATTTTCTGACACATGAACAACCTCTGGATCTTCTCCAGTTCACCAGATGATGTGAGCAGAAAAGCAGTCTGTAAACTAAATTTTAAGAAAACCAATGCACGCACATGACTTGTTTGTAATACTGTAAAATAAAATACAGCTGACAATTGATGTATAGATACATATGGCCGGCCTGGTCTCCTCAATCCCAAAGGGGAAATCCCCTGAAAGAGAATAGATAATATGTCCATTGCTCATCCTCAGGACTGTGAGGAGCAGCTTTAGGTTGAAGCTAGGACTCCTTAGAAATCTCACTGACAAAGGAGCTGAGGTGATGCACTGAATCGAAGCATTCACTGAACACTCTTGCTGTGTCCCATTCCTTGCCACTACGGCCCACTTTTTTGGCCTACCCTGCTCTCTAGCCCCTGCTCTGCTCCCCAGCACTGCAACAGCTTCCTCCCACCAACAGATTTTCTCTTTCATTGTCTCTGGACAAATGCTATCCTAGCAGAAAGTGGCATAGATTCAGGGAGGCGCTGTGGACCATTGAATTTATTCACAGTGAATAGATAAATAAGAGGCCGTATTCTCCGTTAGTGTAAATCAATATAGCTTCACTGACTTCACTGACATGGATTTCCACTAGCTAGGGACCTGGCCCATAGATTTTTTTTTGGCATATATAGAATTTATTCACCTTGATGGGGAGATAATATCTTAAATATTTACTCTTGTCTTCATCACTCATGATCTGAACTACTGCCAAAAATAAATAAAGAAAAGTCCCTACCAGTTGTGAAAATGACAACAAATAAATAAATAAATAAATCAGGTTTTCATGGATACACTTACAGCTAAAGTCATTTTTTTTTACCTCTAACTTTTTTGTGAGAAAATAAAATGCATGGCAGGAAAACTGTGATTTCACTATGGAATGTTGTTTTTTTGTTTGTGGAAATGACATTTGTCTGTGACTATGGTCATAGGTGCTAGAACTAGGGGTGCTGGGGGCACTGTTGCGCCCCCCTTGGCTTGAAGTGGTTTCCATTATATCCAGGGTTTACAGTTTGGTTCATTGGCTCTCAGCACCCCCACTATACAAATTGTTCCAGTGCCCCTGACTACGGTAATCTTCTGTCCCAGGGGACAATTTGGTTTAAAGTGAGGGGATAAGACAAAAGGCAGGTGGAATTTCATTATGTTTTGCCACCTATACAAAGCTGTGCTAATGGGAAGAAATGGTAAAATTTCACATTGGAGCAAATGTTCAAATGCTCATAAAAATATTGATCTCTCATGAGATTATATTTAATGCCTCACTTTAACCAATGAATCCACCATTTAAGCTTTTGAACAACATGCTATTGATAAGTAGATCACAATCCATTCCAATAAATGCCATGAAAACCATTTAAGCTGTGTTTTTGTGCATGCCTGTGTAAGATTTACATTGCTTATAGGTAATTATAGGTACTGGGGGCCACATTTTGAAAGGGCGTCTTATTTGTGCACATGTGCTTGTTTGTATATGTAAAATCAATAGCTAACGAATGCCAATCCAGAATAAGACCTCAGCTGTATCATCCAGTACCCATCTAATTAATGTAAAGGATCTGAGACTGTTGCACACCCAGTCTGAATGTGATATTGGGGTTGAAGCAGCTCAAATTCCATTATGGGTTAGAGTATTCACTTCTGAATCTGTAATGAGTAGTGACAGCAGACTGGGATCCAGTGCAGTAGCTCATCATTGAGGGTCATAGGATTGAAAAGCACTGACTGCCTTCAAGCTAAGAGTTGAGAATGCTCAGTATTTGTTAGGAAGGGTTCAGTTTGTCACAGCATCAAGCCCTTTAATAGGGAAAGAAAGCCTAAAATACTATCACAACAGTCTAATTTACCAGTAGTGGCAAACCACTGGACACTGGTGCATTTAAAATAAGAACAAGTACTCTTACCATTTGCACATATCTAAAATTCAGAGCAATGCAAACTTTGATTTAGAACTTGTTCTCAACACTCTGTGAAGGTTGTGTTCTTTCCCCCTTCTTTGTTGCTGTCTCTCAAGTAGCCAGCTGAGGTCACTGTGGTACTATGTCCCAGACAGCTCTTTTGGTTGTTTTAGAAAAGCAGCACTGTTGCTGCTGGAAGAACGGGCATGACAACATATTTTTTCCCACACATAGTTTATAAAAATGGGGACTAATTGATAGTTGTAATTTTGATGGAGTTTTACCTGTAGGCAAGATGGCAATCAGACCCATACTGTTAACAGAAAGCTGATTGAATTAATGAATATAATTGTTCAAATCTACAAACTGATTCAATCTGACTTATAATCCATCAGTTTGTATTTCATATTGCAATTTCCCCCCATATATATTTTGCTATGTATGTACTGTAGGTGAACAGATAAAAATCTCTATAAATATAGAATTTGTAGAAGAAGGCAGAGATGGATGACTGGGAAAGAAGGATACATCTGCTATCCAGTGGAATGAAATTCATCACTGTTCAAGAATAAATGGTGAAAATGGGCTATAAAAGTGTACTGATGATTTAGTGGGTGGCACTACACTCTGACCTAAGGTGTACACGTGTTCTGGAGCAACCTTGGATCTCTTACTCCTTGGACTCCCTTGGTGTGGAAGCATGCAGTGTTTTTTTAACTGTGTCAGTCCCAGAATATTAGAGAGACAAGGTGGGTGAGGTAATATCTTTTATTGGACCAACTTCTGTTGGGGGAGACAGACTTTTGAGGTTTCACAGAGCTCTTCTTCAGGTCTTAGAAACATCTGGAAGTATCAGACCAGTGACTTCATAGGCTTTCAGTTTGGTGGGTGAGATGGGCTGTGGATGCAGCTAACTTCACATGTGGCTAATCTGGGATTGCTGCAGTAAAATAACAATCACTCCTGTGGATGGTGGGGCCTGGGGCCGGGGTATAAGACTGTGAAAAAGCTGTCTGAAATGAAGAGATGGGTGAAAGCTTTGGGATGCCCACTTGATGACTGCACTAGTGCTGGACAGCTCCAGTCTGTTTTGCAGTAGATTTCCTGCCTTGCAGTGTGAATTCCACTGAATAGCATTGAGCTCCTGTACAACAGACACCATTATTCACCTCATCACCCAGGCCTGAAACCTGGGGGTCAAAAGAGTAAGTGAGACTCAAAGGGCCCATGGAGGTATAAGGAGATGACTGGGTCATTCTACATTATTGGGGGACTTTCCCCCTATATTGGATAAGATTTGATGTAAACTAGGTTAGGGATTGCACTGCATGGAGATGGGTTCTTATGTTTCCATTCAAACAGATTTCCAAATGCATATTTCAAGGGAAAGGTCAAGTAGAATCACGTAGTCAAAGCAAGTCCTGATGGGAATGGATTCACCTTCACTATATTTTGACCATCAGTTAGTGAGGATCCCAAGGCATTAATACTGAGTTCCAACAGTTAAGAGGAAGAGAAAATGTTCCAGGACAATGGCAAGTGTTGTGGAGGGTATGTAGCAGAATTTTAGTAGAAAATACTGGGCTGAGGTGTAATCTCACTGGGATTATCATCGTGCAGAAAGAAGCATTTATATACTTTCAGTGGATTTACACTAGGGATATGTTTTGCCTAATGTTTTGATCTAGTGCCAGTGTGACTATAGATATGTTTACAGAGGGAACATAAACCTCTTCTCTTACAAAATCTCCCAGTTGTTGAAGTCCTTAAATCTGCTGATATCCAGTTGACTACATGCTGTATTCTGCTTGCGGCTATATTTTCCCTCCTGCTGTCCTACACTCTCCCCTTTTTAACATGCACATGATGATAAACTGATATCTGTGTGAGTTAGGACATGAAGTTGCATTTTTAAAGCTTAGGCACATTAGATGTGAGGACAGATTTATATCCCATTTTCTCATATTTCAACTCCGCCTTACCTTACTCTTACTAACATATAATTCCTTTTATTTATCAGGAGAGCATTGTGGTTGCAATGCAACATTACAAGCATGTTTCTAATATCAAGGCTTTCCTTCTCTCTCTCAAATTTTTTTATATCCTATGTCACAGCAAAGAACTGACTAATACATACTGTCTGCACAACTATGTGTTTATCATCAGATTAGTTGGATTGGACATGTGATTTTGGAGAATATATTGCCATTGGATACACTTACTTCAGATGTAACCTGAAGTTTAATCAATAAAAATATCAGCAATAAATTTGTCTTGTTTTTCTTTTTTATACTGCAGAAATCCTTCAGTAGCAACGACTTTAAGCTGCTCCTGCAGGGATGCCTCTGTCACTTATTGAGTTCTCTGTCGCTTCATAGCAACTCCCATTTTGTGTTGTCCCATCCGAAATCTGTCATGCTCCAAGGACCTTGAAATCTCCAGTGATTTGATTGCAAAGGAGATATCATCTGGGCTGTTATGTAGATATTATTTGAATCTCCTTCAGCTTCTGCAATGTATTTACACATAGAGTATTTTAAAAATGTGAAAATAAAAATACGAAAGTTTTAAAAATTGTAAATATCACTTTATTCCAAAAAGTGACAATGGAATGGCCTGTCTGTTAGAAAGTCCACTATGTGTCAATGTCTGTAGCTCTAAAATGAAGTGTTAGAATAAACATTCAGCGAACTGGACAATCCAACTAACTGAAAAGTCTTAAATGTGACCTGTAAAGAAAAAACAATTAGGATTGTGTGCTTTTTGGTTTTATTACTTCTTTATGGTGTATAATGGCTGAGAGATAAGAGGAGGGGAAGGAGGCATTGTTTTTAACTTATAAATTCAGGTCCTGTGTAGCCTAGAAGAATATGTGAAGAGGAATCTATGATAACTAATGAAATAGTAACTTCAAAAGAGTAAAGAGTATGAATGTCATGTTATTTGGGAGGGAAAGGAATTTTAGTCTGACTTTTAAAACTCTTTTAAATAATGGTTATTTAACTTCAATAAGTAAATAACATTTGGATCAAAATTCCCATATCTCCTATTATACTATTCTTGATAGGTGAAATCTTGGCAAAACTCCCAATGACTTCAATGGG
This sequence comes from Malaclemys terrapin pileata, assembly GCF_027887155.1. Taxonomy (NCBI): domain Eukaryota; kingdom Metazoa; phylum Chordata; order Testudines; family Emydidae; genus Malaclemys; species Malaclemys terrapin. The sequence continues at coordinate 115,073,128 of NC_071506.1, read as the reverse complement.
GCAGGATTTTACCCATTGTTTCTAAGAGAAAAAAACCCACCCGTCAAGAATAGAAAACTAAAATAAAATAAAAACAAAATTAAAGCAATGAATCATAATAAAGAAATAAAAAAGAACACTTTTGGAATTTGCTTATTTTTATTTGCAGGTCAACTTTAACTATTTTTCTCAAAAGAAGCATTGGCATATCATTGGGTCAGAATTTATTGGCTGGAAACCATTTACTCTAAATATAATACACAAATAGGGAATGGGGTGTTTTGCTAGCATAACTGATAATCAGTTTGGCCTTCCACTTTATTGTTTTCACTGAAATTTACAATTTGAAGTGGTACCTCAAATCTAGAGAAATGTATATATTGTTTCCTAGTCTCTGATCAGAAATGGTGAAAGTCCTTATCTTTCTTTCCTTAATTATTTTAGGATTTTATATAGTACCAATCACTAGAGTATCTAGGCACCAAGGTACAGATTTTTAAAGGTATTTAGATGCCTAAAGATGCAGATAAGACCTTGTGGAATTTACAAAAGAAAAATCAATGGGAGTTAGGTTCCCACTCACTTTTTAAAATCTCACTAGATGCCCATTGACATAATTAGGCACCTAAATACCTTTAAAGATTTGGCCCTGAGAGAACAATAATCAGTGTAATACCAAGAGTCTAGCCTTGGAGATATTTAAACCTAGAATGAACAAAGCACTAGAAAATATAATGTAAAGAGAGGAATAATCAGAGGATATTAGACTAGATGACTAAATGGAACTTTTCTATCTTTAATTTCTTTCATTCTTTGGTAGTCAAAGGGTAACATTCGTTGTCTTCATTTTGTCATTTTTTTTGGTAGAAGATTCCAAATGTGTTATAAATTAACTCTGATTTGCATGACAGTTTTCCTGCATATAATTCTAAGTATGAACTAGAAAAACCATTTTGTTTGTGATTTATAGCTTTATATTCAATTTTATTTGTATTAAATTTCCTTAATTCTCAATAAGTTTCTGTTCCATTCATAAAACAATATAGACTTCCACCAGTGACCAAAACATACATGTGAATTCCCAGGGGTGTTCATAAAAATTTTAATATAGTGGATAAAGTAGCTGGCTTTCTTTTCCAAAGGTACTGAGATATCACAGTGATGGTCAAAGCATAAGATCCAAGATAGAGTAGTCAGAAAAATATTGAATTCAGAGCCTGCTGCTTTAATTTAATGCAGGGGAACTAGCCCTACACATTGTGGCTGTGGGATCGAATGAATGCAAAAGTGAGTGCAGGAGAGTTCACTCTCCTAAACTGTGCTAAAGCCCTGATTCAGCGAGGTACTTCAGCACGTTTGACTTCAGGCATGTTAGCGGTCCCATGAAGTCAATGGGACTATATGTGTGCTTTAAGTATAAGCTTAAGTGCTTTGTTGAACTGGGGCCTAAATTCAGTTTGGATAGACCCCAGACTTTGGCATTTCACATTAGTATTTGGTGTGATTGAGAACTGGGTCTGCTTTTCTTCTAGAAATGTACAAAAAGATTAACCACCCTTATGTGGTAGGCTCTTTATTAAAGAGTTATAGTTAGAAAAATGGCTATGTAAACATAGTACCTTCTTAGTCAACATTAAACATTTCATTAGCACAAAATTTATTACATTCAGACATTATTTTGAAGTGGCAAGTCGTATTCTGAGGGCGGCTAATAAGTAGAGTTTGGAATTATTTTTGTTATATGCCAACCACTCAAGGATTTTTTCCCAACAATTTATCAGGACAGACTGAAATTTCCTGATACTCTTCCTGCATCTCTGTTTTGAGTGTAGTGAGTTTCAAGGGCTTACCTTTGATGACAAGTGACAGGGCAACTGAGTTGCCTATAATATATAAATATTTAAATAAAGTAATAAAGGCACAGAAAATATCTATAAAAGAAATAGGAAGTGATATGGGATAAACCAAATCTAAACCAAACCTAACGTTAGCTAATTAATTACCAAGAACTTTCTGCAATATTGCAATATTGACTAAAGAACAGTATTTGTGCCTGGGTGTCCCAACAGATACTCAATCCACATACCTTTTCTAAGATGCTTTCAGTTCCCTGGGGCTCTACAGTAAACCCCTATAGGAGACTCAGATCAACAATTCCTTTCTTTAGAACTTATTTTCTGAGTCAAAGGTAAAACCCCACCTTTCCAGGTAGTCAGTCTCCAGCTGCCCTTTAACACTTTAATCCTGGGACCAGACAAGTTCCCCATTCTAGACCTTCTCCACTCAAATGTAATAATAATTCTTCACATCTGTACAGCTGCTTTCATCTGAGCATCTTACAATGTTTTTACAAACATTAAGGACTCAATTCTCCCTTAATAGGAGTTACTCATATCCTCCAGTGGGAGAATAGGGGACTAATTGATTAGGGTTTACAAGAACCCTGAAAGGTCCCATTTTACAAGTGGGGAGAACTGAAACTTGGGGAAGGGATTTGTCTAAGGTCACACATAGAGGTTAATGGCAGAGCCAAGAATGGAGCCCAGAGTGTCTGACTTCCTGACCCAGGCTGTACACATCAGCCCGCACACACTCTTCTGAACTCAGCAAGGCATCCTGAGCTCATTGCTGACATGTGTGAGGGATGTACAGAACAGCTTCATTAGCTGCCTTACAATGTGCGGGGGTTGGCAGCCTTAGTAAAACTTGTGAACCCTGTCTCACTCATTCTTTCTTTCGGGCAATGAGGGCCAGGTCATGTTTTGGGGTATCTTGGATTAGCAATTTATCTCCAGTTCATTCCTAGGATGCTATTAGTTGTGGCTGACACATAGAAAGAGTTGCTACCAGTGTTGTAGGATTACATTCTCTCTATGTGGAAGTCAGCTCATGGTAAGTAAAGCTCTTCATAAAACTAAGCATTAGAATTATCCTTGGCTCTGCTACTGATTGCACAATTTGCCCCAGAGGTCACACAACAAATTTCTCTCTGCCTCAGTTTCCCATTTGTAAAATCAGAATAAGGATACTCACTCATCTTTGTGAGTGTCTTTGAGATCTGTAAGGGAGAAGATCTATGTAAATGTTAAGTATTGTGAGTCAACATTAAATAGAAGTTTCTCACATGCATCCAGAGGGGAATAAACTTTTACTGAAACATAATCTAAGCATAGAAGTCACAGCAATTGCATCAATGACCTGGCAACAGTTACATTTCATATCGTTCTCACTCTCTTTTTCATATACAGGCATGAGAAAATGCTTCCCCCATTAAGATCACATAGCAGGGCTTTTCTTTGTTCAAAATGCCTGCTAAAACATTTTGGTTTATGTAGAGGCACAAAGTAGTATTACCTGTGGGGCTTCAGGCTGAGGGGGCCTCCGGGCAAAATACTCTACATGCTGAAGAGAAAATGCAGTTACTGAAGTCAAGTTTATGTTTTTTAACCTATTTTTCTTGAGATAACTTTGTCAGATTGTCAAACAAACTCTCCAATGGGATTTGAGTCACAGCCACATTAAACTGGAATCCAATCTTGTTATGCTGGCCTCAGCTAGTGGATATTCCCTCTGAGCAAGCCTGCACTGTATTAAGCTGCCTTCTGTTTCTTCAACCTAAACTGTGAATGTATAATCATATTTCCTTTTGAAAATGGCTTGTTTTTCTTCATTACAGAAGCAGGATTGATTTTCCTATAGAGTGTTACACGTGTAGAAATAGCTATAATCAAATTTCAGTATAATGTCCCTACACAAGTAATTCTTCCAATTAAAATTGTATCCACTTTGCAGACCAATTGTGCTGAATTCTAATTTCAGTCACCCCAGTATGAATCCGGAATAGCTCCATTGAAATCATAGGACAAACCTTCAACTCCTATAATCAAAGTGAATGGAGCCACACCAGTTTACATCAGCTGAGGATCTGCCTTCATATTTTCTATGTAATGTGGAGTTGCACTTTACATTGGTGTAACAAATAAAAATTTGATACAACTGACTAAAATAAAGTCCCTGCAGCACAATTGAAAACACTGTATTTTTTTTACAGCGTCCCAAACATTCTCTCATCTAGCCCTCCATAAATATGAGCAAGGCTGGTCATAAGTATAGTAGTATCACAGATAAAGTATTTTTTGGCTTCCAGAGTTAGTTTTAAAGAGTCCTCTATGATCTGAGCATAATTCCCTACAGCATAGAAAAGAGAGAGGGATGTCCCACCAAGAAAAGCTTATGTTCTGGATGAACAACCCTGAAGTAAGAAAGGTGAGAAATTCTGGCTAGCTCCAGGCACCAGCTTACCAGGCAGGTGCTTGGGGCAGCCACTTCGGAGAGGGGCGGCACGTCCAGCTGTTCAGTGGCAATTCGGCGGACGGTCCCTCACTCCTGCTCAGAGCGAAGGACCTCCCGCTGAATTGCCGGCCGCGATTGCGACTTTTTTGTTTTTTGTTTTTTTTGTTTTGTTTGGCTGCTTGGGGCGGCCAAAACCTTGGAGCCGGCCCTGGCTTCATCACTGTGCCTTCTGAAATGTGCTGCCTCTGTATAGTTCCTGTGCCTGTTTCTGAGTTTGTATGGCTATACAGCCATGCCTACATAAATGGGATGTGGATTGTTCAGTTAACTGGACAACCCAGCCAAAATCCGCTTGTCAAGCAACTTTCCAAATGTCTTGATTTTTCTCCAGACACTTCCCATTCTTATGGAACTTTCTTCCCTCCATCAGTGTCCTTTCCACCCTCTGGGTGGTGTCTTCTGTGGCTTTTATTTTTTCTTCATTAGGAAAACTCATTATGCATCTTAAATGGACATTGATGTAGCTCAAAAGCTTATCTCTTTCAGCAAAAGAAGTTGGTCCAATAAATGTTATTACCTCTCCCACCTTGTCTCTGTCAGGTAGAAGAGACACATTAGGCATTGCCTAATAAGTCCACCTTAGTTGACCTGCACTTCATAATACCTGTCAAAGAGAAATTCAAAACAAGCCCAGCTAAGACAAGGGGACAAGTCTTGTGATCAGATATCATAACAATGATTCCACAATTCTTCCAAGTAGCCTAATAGCTCCAGTAAGTGCCTGTCACTTCCTTCAAATGTAACTTGCTCATGTAACACTTCTGATAGAAGGCAACTGTAACTAGTCACCCACCATATAAAACCTCATTTTCACAGGTAATGCTTACATACAGTAGAATCTCAGAGTTACAATCACCAGAGTTACGAACTGACCAGTCAATCACACACCTCATTTGGTACCAGAAGTACACAATCAGGCAGCAGCAGAGACCCGCCCCCCCTCCCCCCCCCCAAAAGCAAGTACAGTACGCTGTTAAACGTAAACTACTAAAAAATAAAGGAAAAGCAGCATTTTTCTTCTACATAGTAAAGTTTCAAAGCTGTATCAAGTCAATGTTCAGTTGTAAACTTTTGAAAGAACAACCATAATGTTTTGTTTAGAGTTATGAACATTTCAGAGTTATGAACAAACTCCATTCCCGAGGTGTTCTTAACTCTGAGAGTCTACTGTACTTGGCTGCCATGGAGACATACTGTCTCTCTCTCATACACTCACACCACACACACACACGTTTCTGAGATCCTGATTTAAGATGATAATTCAGACTGAAGAAAATCTATATATTTAGATATAGGTCTCTATCCTGGGCCCCAGGTCTGGTTGTTTTGTGGCACTAAAGCAGTACAAAAGCAGCCAGAATGCTGCTGTAAAAGAGCAGCTGAGTATCCCCCCCATCATAGGGAAATTTATAGGTTGGGCAAAACTGATGTAACTGGTTCTAGGCCCCCTCCCCCTTCTTGATGTCGGGGTCATGTCAGAGACAAATGAGAGGTGGAAAGTGGCTGGACAGATAATTGGTTACAGGTGGCTTAATGTCAAGCAGTTGCACGAAGAGCTATTTCATCACCAAGTCAACAGAAAGGTGGCTTAGAGCTGCTTTTTTCCTCCCCACCCTCTTTCTTCAGCTGTACAGAGTATAAATTCAGTACACCTAAGGATCGAGCCCATGGGGCCTAATTCTCCAATGGAATATACAACAGGCCTGATACTTCACCATCTTGCACCTTAAGTAGCAATTTACATCTGTGCAAAGTGGGTGTAAAATGCTACCAAATTTTACATCCACTTTGTACACATGTAAATGACTACACAAGTTGCAGGACAGTAAAGTATTAGGCCCATTTGAATATCTATAACTATATGGAGATAATTACATATGGGAGGGAGGGATAGCTCTGTGGTTTGAGCATTGGCCTTCTAAACCCAGGGTTATGAATTCAATCCTTGAGGGGGCCACTTAGGGATCTGGGGCAAAAATCTGCCTGGGGATTGGTCCTGCTTTGAGCAGGGGGTTGGACTAGATGACCTCCTGAGGTCCCTTCCAACCCTGATATTCTATGATTCTATTCTATGTGCTGTATACTCTCACCTGCTGCAAAATATGTTTTCCTCCTGGGTGGTGGAACACAGCAGTGCCTAAGAACACACAGCAATACATAATGTGCATAATACATTATGAGCAATAAAAAGACAAAGGAAAGTGTTGGTCCTCAACTTAGCAGAGAAGGTGCGCTAATAAAGGATGACATCAAGAACGCTGTAGTGCTTAATGTCCATTTTGCTTCAGTCCTCACTAAAAAGATAAATTGTGGCCAGAGACTTAACACAATTAATATGAACAACCAGGGGGAAAGAATACAAACCAGTATAGGGAAGGAACAGGTTAAAGAATATTTAGATATGTTAGATGTATTCAAGTTGGCAGAGTCTGATGAAATTCATCCTAGGATACTTAAGGAACTAGCTAAAGCAATCTCAAAACCATTAGCAATTATCTTTGAGAACTCATGGAAGATGGGTGAGGTCCCAGCAGGGCCGGCTCCAGGCACCAGCCTGGCAAGCAGGTGCTTGGGGTGGCCGCTCCGGAGAGGGGCGGCACGTCCAGCTATTCGGCAGCAATTTGGCGGACGGTCCCTCGCTCCCTCTCAGAGCGAAGGACCTTCCGCCGAATTGCCGCCGCAGATTGCAATCGCAATCGCGGCTTTTTTTTTTTTTTTTTTTTGGTTGCTTGGGGCGGCCAAAATCCTGGAGCCGGCCCTGGGTCCCAGGAGACTGGAGATGGGCAAACAGAGTACCTATCTTTAAAAAAGATGACCTGTGAAATTATAGACCAGTCTTTCTTCAATACCTGGAAAGATAATGGAACAAATGATTAAAACAATCAATTTGAAAGGTTTGAGAGGATAATAGGTTTATAAGTAATAGCCAATATGGATTTGTCAAAAACAAATCATACCAAACCAATCTAATTTCTTTCTTTGACAACATTACTGGCCTAGTGGGTTGGGGGAAGCTGTATGTGTGATGTATCTTGATTTTAGTAAGGCTTTTGACATAGCTTCTGCGGGACTATCTGAAGCCTGCATCCCAAGCAAGGGGAAAATATTTATAGGGAAGGGTTGCAGACCAAACTGGATGAGCATCTCAAACTGGTTATTAAGAGAAAGCAGAAAGCCTAGAAGGAATGGAAGATGGGATGGATCAGCAAGGAAAGGAGGTCAGAAAGTGCAGGGAAAAAGTGAGAACAGCAAAAGCCAAGCAGAGTTGGACCTTGAAATGGAAATGAAAACCAATAGTAAAAAGTTGTATAGTCATATAAATAGAAAGATATCAAGAAAAGAAGAAGTGTGAGCTCTAAGCATTGAGGATGGGGTGGAGATTAAAGATAATCTAGGCATGGCCCAACACCTACATGAATACTTTGCCAAAGTTTTTAATAAAGGTAATGAGGAGCTTAGGGGTAGTCGCAGGATGACTAAGGGAAATGAGGATATGGAAGTAGAAATTACCATATCCGAAGTGGAAGTCAAACTCAAACAGCTGAATGGGACCAAATCAGGGGGCCCAGATAATCTCCATCCAAGAATATTAAAGGAACTGGCAATGAAATTGCAAGTCCAACAGCAAGGATTTTTAAACTCAGGGATGATAATCTATGACTGAAGAATTGCTAATATAGTACCTATTTTTGAGAAAGGGAAAAAAGTGATCTGGGAAACTACAAGTGCATTAGTTTGACCTCAAACATATGCAAGGTCTTTGAACAAATTTTGAAAGAGAAAGTAGTTAAGAACATGGAAGTAAATGGTAATTGGGATAAAATACAACATAGTTTTACAAAAGGTAGATCGTGCCAGACCGACCTGATCTTTTGCTCTGAGAAGATAACTGATTTTTTAGGCAAAGGAAATGCAGTACATCTAATCTACCTAGATTTCAGTAAAGCATTTGATACAGTTCCACATGGGAAATTATTAGTTAAATTGGAGAAAATGGGGATTAATATGAGAATTGAAATGTGGATAAGGAACTGGCTAAAGGGGAGACTACAATGGGTCATACTGAAAGGTGAACTGTCAGGCTGGAGGGAGGTTACTAGTGGAGTTCCTCAGGGATCAGTCTTGGGACCAATCTTATTTAACGTTTTCATTAATGATACAAAAAGTTGGAGTATGCTCATAAAATTTGATACGGCATTGCTAATATGGAGAAGGACTGGAATGTCATACAAGAAGAACTGGATGATCTTGAAAACTGGAGCCATAGAAATGGAATGAAATTTTATAGTGCAAAGTGCAAATCATGCACTTAGGGACTAAAAACAAGAATTTTTGCTATAAACTGGGGACATATAAGTTGGCAATGACAGAGGAGAAGAAAGACCTAGAGGTAGTAGATGATCACAGAATGACTATGAGATGTCAGTGTGATGTGGCTGTGAAAAAGGCTAATGCAATCCTAGGATGCGTCATGCAAGGCATTTCCAGTTGAGATAGGCAAGTGTTATTACTGTTTGTAGTGAGGTGAAGTGGCCTCCCTCCAAGCCAGAGTGGGAGGGACCACTCTCCGCCCCTGGGGGGCAGAGCCAGGCCAGGCCCTCCCCTCACGCCAGAAGCTGAGAGGCAGGACAGGAAGTATAAGAGGTGGAGCCTCTAGCTCAGTTAGAGCAGGGCCAGGGAAGGAGTCAGATACCTCTTCCTTGCTGCTGGCCCCAGGACCAGGGACTGAGCAGAACCAACCTCTGCCCCCCAGAGGAGGACTCTGAGGAGCTGCTGGGACTGCTGTCAGATGCGTATCCTGAGGAACTGCTAGGACTGCCAGCTGATGAATGTCTCAGTGAGATGGAGGACCCTTTGCCCATGGAGCCTATCCCCTGACTGTGGTAGGAAGTAGCCTAGAGACATCAGACTTTAGTCTGGTTTTGCTGTCAGAGTGTGAGTCAGTGTGTTTCGGTGGGATCCCTGCTGACCTAGTGGCAGAGCCCTGTGCCACTTTCACCGCCCTGGACTGGGACCCAGTGAAGCAGGGTGGGTGTGGGCCCTCCTGCCCCTGGCTGCCAGCCCCACCCCTGGGGGTGGCAGTCTCCCTACCTTAGGCTGGATAGCTTGTGTTTGCTTATTGCTCTGTCCTGCCTGAGGGCCAGAGCCCCCTATTTGCTTATTGCTCTGCCCTGCCCAAAGGGCCAGGGCTATAAACTGTTGATTTGCTAATTCCTCTGCTACTTAACTTTGATCGCTGTGACGTAGTGAAGCGGAGCAGTGTCCCTCCAAGACAGAGGGAGAGGGACAACCACCAAACCACTACACCGTTATATAAGGCAGTTGTGAGATCTAATCTGTAATACTGAGTGCAATTCTGGTCTCCCATGTTTAAGAAAGATGAATTCAAACTGGAACAGATGCAGAGAAGGGCTACAAGGATGATCAGAGGAATGGAAAATGTACCTTATGAGAAGAGACTCAAGAAACTTGGCTTGTTTAGCCTAACCAAACAAAGGTTGAGGGGAGATATGATTGCTCTCTATAAATACATCAGAGAAATAAATACCAGGGAGGGAGAGGCATTATTTAACTTAACCCCAATGTTGACACAAGAACAAATGGATATAAACTGGCCATGAACAGATTCAAGGCTTGAAATTAGATGAAGGTTTCTAACCATCAGAGGAGTCAAGTTCTGGAACAGCCTTTGAAGAGGAGCAGCGGGGGCAAAACACCTAACCTGTTTCAAGGCTGAACTTAATAAATGTATGGATGGTATGATGAGATTGCCTACAATGGCATGTGGCCCATCTGCTACTGTTAGTAGCAAATATCCCCAACAGCCAGAGATGGGACACTAGATGGGAAGGGCTCTGAGTTACTACAGAGAATGCTTTCCCAGGTGTCTGGCTGGTGGGTCTTGTTGACATACTCAGGGTCCAACTCATTGCCATATTTGGGGTCGGGAAGGAATTTCCCCCCAGGTCTGATTGGCAGAGGCACTGGGTTTTTTTCACATTCCGTTGCAACATAGGGCACTTTCTGGGTTGTTCTAGAGTAAATGGTGAATTCTCTGTAACTTGAAGTTTTTAAATCATGATTTGAGATTTTCAGTAACTCAGTCAGAGGTTATTACAGGAGTGGGTGGGTGAGGTTCTGTGGCCCGCAATGCAAGCAGTCAGACTAGAGGATCACAATGGTCCTTTCTGTTCTTAAAGTCTATGAATCTATAAGACAGTCTTATAAGCAAACTAGGGAAATATGGTCTGGATGAAATTATTATAAGGTGGATCCAAAACTGATTGAAAGATCATATCAAAAGTAATTATCCATGGTTTTCTGTCAAACTGGGAGGTCGTACCTAGTGAGGTCCTGCAGGAATCAGTCCTGGATCCGGTACTACTCAATATTTTCATTAATGACTTGTCATAAATAATAGAGTGGAGAGTATGCTTCTAAAATCTGCGGATGACATCAAGGTAGGAGGGGTTGCAAGAACTTTGGAGGACAGAATTAGAATTCAAAACAACCTTGAAAAATTGGGGAATTGGTTTGAAATCAACAAGATGAAATTCAATAAAGATAAATGCAAAGTACTTAGCTTAGGAAGGAAAAAATCAAATGCACAACTACCAAATGGACAGTAAGTGCTACGAGCTAGTACTTATGAAAGGATTTGAGTGTTATAGTGGATCACAAATAGAATATGAGTCAACAATATGATGCAGTTGCAAAAAATAATATCAATCTGGGACATATTAAGAGGAGTGTCATATGTAAGACATGGGAGGTAATTGTCTGACTCTACTCAGCATTGATGAGGCCACAGCTGGAGTACTGTGTCCAGTTTTGGGCACCACATTTTAAGAAAGATGTTGACAAACTGGAGAGTCCAGAGAAGACCAACAAAAATGATAATAGGTTTAGAAAACCTAATCTATGGGGAAAGGTTAAAAGAACAGGACATGTTTACTCTTGAAAAAAGAAGATGAGGAGGGACATGATAACAGTCTTCATACACGTTAAAGGCTATAAAGGGGGACAGTGATCAATTGTTCTTCGGGTCCACAGAAGGTACAACAAGAAGTAATGGACTTAATCTGCAGAAAGGGATTTAGGTTAGCTATTAGGAAAAAACATTGCAGCTATAAAGGTAGTTAAGCACTGGAATAGACTTCCAAGAGAGGTTCTGGAATCCCCATCACTAGAGATTTTTAAGAACAGGTTAGACAAACGCCTGTCAGGTCGAGGTATATTTGGTCCTGCCTCAGCACATGAGACTGGACTAGATGACCTCGAATGGTACCTTCCAGCTCTACATTTCTAATATTCTACATTGCATTTTAGCACAAGAAGTGAAGAACACGGCATATAACTGAAATTATAGGAGTTACTGGATTTGTGATTCATCCAAACCCAAGAAGTACTGAGCTCTCTTAGGAAAGCCTGTTCTCATGAGATTCCCAAGGTAAAGATGTCCAGGTAGTTGAGATAAACATCCAAACATTTAAGAAGTGCAGGGGCTTTGATTGTTGCCAGCTTCTGTACTGAAGACACAAGCAGGGATATTGGTGTGCTGCTTCCTCCCTGTTTGCAACCACTCCAAAACTAGTCACACTCTGGCCCTTATATTAATTAAAAACATGAAAATTAGATGAGTAACACACTTCCCTTTGGTGTCCTATACAAAGTAAGTGTGGTGGCTTCAGTCCAGTACCCAGTGAAGATGTGTCTACATTGCAAAACTGCCACCATAATTGGCAGTAATTGACACTCTTGTTGGCAATCTCATTAGAGAGTCCAAGGCCTGAGTGAGCATGGAGATTGAGTAACCACCTTGCTCTTACTAATGGTCCCCTCAGATTTGGGTTGATGTACATTGGCAGGATGATGTGTGGAACTTAAATTACCTGACACCCATGACAAACTTGTTCTGTGGCTAAATAGAGGACTTCAGTCTCCAGAACTATCGACTCCTATCCCTGCTCCTTTTTTATTTGTCCCAAAAAATTAAGTTGACCCTTTTCTCTTTGTAGCCCCTCCCTTCTCTTTAGAGCCTTAAGAAAATCCACCCACTTCGTGGAGGTCAAATAGTCCTTTCCGGAGCAGGAAAATCACATATAAAAAATAGAAATAAATAGAGACAAACAAACAAAAGCATCCCTTTTACTTACATCCACTTAGTATTATCTATTGGTCTTGTTCCATTGGAGAACAACACGTTATTAAGCGACTCAAGTCCTGCCACGTGTTAGTGCCCCAGAGGCGATTCACCCATGTGTTAAACATTTTAACTCCTACAATAGAAGCATACGTTATATATTTCAATGACAATTCACTTAGTGTTTACAGATGAAACACTGGGGAACGTATCCCAGCAAGCACAGAGTTTGCTTTTGATACCAAGAGAGCGGGCAGTAAAATCATGTACTGTATGATGTTTGCTAGACAGATGTGTCTTGTGGCAGTCAGCAAACCAGATGCCCAAGTTCATGTCAATGAGTTAATGTGTACATCAGCCTCTGCAAAGTACAGAGAGTCCTGAGCATGTTTTACTTCCGCAGGCACCAGATAGCTAGGAGCGTGGGGTTAGTGTACTTTGAGTTTCTCAGAAATATAACAGGTCCTTTAGGCTTCAGCAAAGGAATTGGCCTTTCTCAAGTGGTCATTCTGAAAGCATACTGCAATAGGAAAGATGGAAACATTACAGGATACTTGCTCAAATTTCTTGTGCTTTCTAGGGGAAAATAGGTTTCCCATAAAGTTGTTTGTTCATGAGGGCAGTATGCACACATGGAGGAAGAAACAGGCAAGAAGGAGTTGGGGGAGTTAGGCCAAAATGGAATGTTTCATTGCACAGCCCTCTAAAACAATCTGGCATCCTGAACGTGGCATGTAGTTTGGAAGAATGTTCCTGTTTCAGTTTCCTTTAAGTAGATTTGACTTTGTCTCATTTAAAGCGAATGTGTTCCTTTGTTGACATGAAAGTTTTGATGACACACCATCCTAATTGTTCGCTATTCTATAGAAGCACAAACCTGCAGCCGATTCTCTATGACATGTTTTTGCGCTTCTCATTGTTATAGTTTTCCACCAACTGATCATCACAGCAAGTCAACCTGCAAATAAGCACTCCTGAGCACTTTAATGAGGCCCTTATCCACAGCCAACTTAGGAATACTCATTGGGCTCCTTCTCGTCTCGCCCCTGTTGAACGACAGCAACTCCAAATAACCCTCCTATTAAAATGAAAGCATTGCTGTCAAAGATGTCAGGTTGAAGGGGCGGCAAGCCTCTGAAGCCAGTTATTGCATCATTCGTTTGCTGAGCCAAGGTACAGTGCCTACCGGAGTGATTAGAGCAATTACTCAGCACTGTCTGTCACAGTCAATCAGATTTGTCCAGCCTGAATGTAGAAATGACCTAGACCTGCCTTTCTCGCAAAACATTATTATTGGATGTCATCTCAGCCTTCAGTGGCTTCTCTGTAAATGCCCAAGTTGAAAACATTACCGAGAACTTACTTCCTAGCAATTATTTTTCTTTCATTTCCCAACTTGATAGGTCCCTCCAATCATTTGAAACACGCTTTATTTTTCTTGTGTCTTTTCTCTTTTGTTCCTCCCAAAATGTATTGTGACTTTGTGCCACTGAACCAGCAAAAGCACTCCAAGTAACCAAAGCCCTCCTTTCCCTTTTATTAATTTAGCACAAGCTAATGGAGGCCATTCATTGAGAGCCATATGAGTTGAAGGTATGAGAGAAACTCCAAGTAAAAAAAATAATGTAATCCTAATGAATCCAAATCTCTGTATATTACGGCTTGATTATAGTATGGAAAAGATTAGCATTTTCTTTAACCTAGAATCATCATCCCATACTGGATATGATTTAGGTTTCAGATTGGTAGTCATGTTAGTCTGTATCAGCAAAAACAACGAGGAGTCCTTGTGGCACCTTAGAGCTAACAAATGTATTTGGGCATAAGCTTTCGTGGGCTAGAACCCACTTCATCAGATGCATGGAGTGGAAAATACAGTAGCAGGTATAAATACACAGCACATGAAAAGATGGGAATTGCCTTACCAAGTGGGAGGTCAGTCTAATGAGACAATTCAATTAACAGTAGGATACCAAGGGAGAGAGAATCACTTTTGTAGTGGAAATAAGAGTGGCCCATTTCAAACAGTTGACAAGAAGGTGTGAGTAACAGTAGGGGGAAATTAGTAAGTGGGAAATTAGGTTTTGTAGTGACCCAACCACTCCCAGTCTTTATTCAGGCCTAATTTGATGGTGTCCAGTTTGCAAATCAATTCCAGTTCTGAAGTTTCACATTGGAGTCTGTTTTTGAAATTTTTTGGTTGAAGAATTGCCACTTTTAGGTCTGTTATTGTATATACTATAGTAAATGGCTTATTGGGTTAAAATACCCAGAAAAAGTATGTATTTAGTGTTATTTAAAGAATAAACTAAATCAGTGCTTTCCAACTTTTTTGCATTTGCGACCCCTAAAAAATTTCAAATGGAGGTATGGACCCCTTTGGAAATCTTAGTCATAGTCTGCAGACCACAGGGGATCCTCAAACCACCTTTGAAAACCACTGTTCTACAGTAACAAGAATCTTTTGCGGACCCCTTAGACGTAGTCGATGGACCCCCAGGGGTCCGCGGCCCACAGGTTGAAAACCACTGCATTAAAGTCACCCTGTAATAACCCTCCATCTTCTTGCTGTGTGGTGGGGGCTGGAGTCCTTAACTTGACTTTCCACCTACAAGATTGTATAACAGAATCACACTTCAATCATCTGATTCAGCCTGAGCTATTTGGCCCCCATATCTGGCCAGTAGTTCTCACTCTTATTCTTTATTACAGATTCAGTTTTACTAAGGATCCTTGTGATCAACAGAAAAAACAAATCAACCACACCTTGTGTATTTGGTGTGTTATTACTACTTCAAGCCAGGGGGTGTGGCAGCACCCCCTGCAAATCTAGATCCAGTACCGCTGGCCCCAGTTTTGTTTGGGTCCACAACTCTTATTCTTGAAACACCCACCCACCTAAACCTAAACCTCACTCTCAAAACATAATGAGATTCAGTGATGGTCAAATGGGCATCAGCAGATGGCTAACCTAAGTCTGTCCTCAGCAGTCCACTGAAGTTTACACCACTAGCTCTGACTTTGATCTATAGGTGCTAGGCTAGATTCTGTAAAGCAAGGTTAACCATGTATGCTACTGCCAGAATGGGTTCTGTAAAACGGATTCCTTAAAGCCTGTTATTATCAGGTCCTGGCTCCACAAAGCCAGCTTTGGTAATTTAGCTACAGATGATTCCGGTTCTACAAAGTCAGCTCTATGAGCTGTGTTGCTATTAGGTCTGGCCCCACCCTAGGTTCAGAACTTCTGGGTAGAAAACCCAAAGCAAAGCCCCTTGGATAGTATGCCTATCCTTTTCTAAAATCTCTCACCTTCTTGTTGAATATGGGGTTCCTACCCAATCAGAGGCCACTGCCAGTCAGCTCAGGGTGACCCACTTTCCCCAGGCTATACTTTTCACAGGTGCGCCCCCTTGGACAAATACATTCACCATTTAATATAATTTCCAGAACTAACAAATGCCAAACAATATAACATAAAACACTAGACAGAACTGAACTGGAGTGAAATTATAATATTTAAAATAAGATGACCAGAACTAGCATTTCCCCTTTCTCCTATACAGGGAGCAGAGAAGTTCTTTTCTCTTTAAGTCTTATAGCTCTGGAGTTTACACTTCTTTTTAGCAAGCACAGATTTACTAAGGTCAGTAAAAGTAGCAGTATGAGTTATGATGATAAAGTTTTTACAGCCTATCTTTGAGGAAAGTAAATATTACTTCCTTTCCCCATTTTCACAGATGGGGAAACTGAGGCAAAGAGGGGCTTATGTCAGTTGCCCAAGGTCACACAGGAAGCACGTGGAAGAAACAGGAAAGAACCAACCTCTGAGTCTTATGCTTGTGTTTTAGCTACACAGCTATCCTTTCCATCTCCCTGACAGACGTTCTCTAATTCAACCAATTCAAAGGCAGCCTGTTGTTTCTGCAGAGCGTCACCACTAATTAGTCACATTATGGAGTTCTAGCTTCCACTTTAATAAGACTTCCACTAGAAGCATGCAGGCTGCTGTACACACTAAAGCTACATGAAGCAGAGGGTGACTCCGGATAATTATATAAAAATAATTTATATTGCTTTTTTCATTTAACAGAAGCATATAAGAAAATCTGCACAGGTCCTGTGCAAGAGCAGAATATTTATAGACTGTATAGGCGTATTCCTCATAAACAAGTAATCAAAGAAAACTAATGATGAATAGGCTTTTCAGAAAGATGACAAGGGGAGAAGTCTGCCAAAGTAAATACACCAAAAAGTGCCCCTTAAAAATGACTCTGTCATTTCAGTTTACCTGATCACTTGATGCGCGGGACCTGAAGGGCACTTGCTACGGGAAGTTAAATAGCTTTTAAAGTAGCTTGATGTCTTACCAGAGTCTGTTAGCAAGACTAAGGTGTTTTCCCCCGTTATTTCCCCTCAGCACCATGTAAAACAAAGGAGTGGAATGTGGGACTGTTTAATGCATTGATTTAAAACTTTCACTTCTCTGGCTGGTGATTACTTATATTTTAGCAAGGCTTGGTTCCCTAGTCAACTGTAATTGCCATTTTGCAAAACAGAACATGCTCTTTTTAAACTTTGCAAATATGAAGGGGCAGAACTGGAGGATCTGGATTTGCAAAACCTTTTTTTCTCTGAGATGCAAAACAAGCTCAATCTAGCCCTCAGTGTTTAGTAATACGTAATCCTTTTTATTAATTTCTTTACAAAAGGGGCAATATGATCTCAGTTTGAATTTTAACTCTGCTCTTTCTTTGGACACATATACACTTTTGGCTTTAACTGTATGAAATATTTATGAAAAATGATTTTTTCCAATGGTATTCATGGCATCGTTAATCAAATGCTAGGTAAATTTTTGGCTTATGATGTCAACCATGTCCTGCCCGGGGATTTCTGCCTGGCAAAAAATCTTGTAGTTCTGTTTTATTTTTCCCCTCCTCATTTCCAGGATTCACTTTTTGAAATGACACCACAGGAACAAACTGATCAATCTGTACCAAGCCACATAACTAAGCCCTTTCTAGACAAGAGCATATTCAGCAATAGGTGCATGTAGTGAGGCTGACTGGCCTCCCTCTGACTGGGAGACTGAGGGAGCATTAGATGCCCTTTGGAGGGCGGAGCCTAGATCACCCTGCCCCCCTCGCCGGAAGGATAGGGGCATGGCCGGAAGTATAAAAGGCCGGCCCGACAGCTCAGTTGGGGGAGAGCCTGCAACAGATGAGGATGTTCGGCCTGTTGTCCAGAGGCCCCGAGAGGAACCTGCACCTGGCTCTTCCCGACCCCCAGCCGTGGATGAGGAGGGGCCCGGAGTACCCGCTGCCATTTACCCCGAAGAGCCGGAAGAGGCCTGGAGGCTGCAGGTCCCCATGCCTCCCCACCCTGGGTGGCTGACCCCCTACACAGTACAAGGAGGCTCTAGCCCAGCACAGGAGCTCCTTTGCCACTCACCCTTAGAGATTGTGTGTTTGCTGGCTGCCTGAGCCCTGCTCAGGCCAACACCAGCCCCAAAAGACTGTGTGCAGGGCCGGCTTTAGGCCAATTCCACCAATTCCCCCGAATCGGGCCCCGCGCCTAAGAGGGCCCCGCGCCCAGTGGCAGGGCCGCCGGGGTGGGGGCAAGTGGCCGAGAATCCCTTCCCTGGCTAGAGGCTCCTTTTTAATTTTTACTCACTCGGCAGCGCTCCGGATCTTCGGCGGCACTTCAGCGACGGGTCCTTCACTCGCTCTGGGTCTTTGGCAGCACTTCGGCGGCAGGTCCTTCAGTGCCACCGAAGACCCGGAGCGAGTGAAGGACCCACTGCCGAAGACTAGGAGCGCCGCCCGGTGAGTACAAGCCCCACGTGTTTTTTACGTGGTTTTTTTTTTTTTCAGTCATCCCTGCCGGGGCCCCGTCAAAACTGTTCGAATCGGGCCCCGCACTTCCTAAAGCCGGCCCTGACTGTGTGTTTGCTGGCTGCCTGCGCTCCGCCCAGGCTAAAGCCAGCCCTGAAAGACTGTGTGTTTGCTATCTGCCCGAGCCCCACCCAGGCCAACGCCAGCCCACATGTCATTTGTGCTGCTCTAACCAGTCCTTCAGCCACCCGCTGGCCAGGCTGTTAGTGGAACTGGACATCTGATCGGCATAGCGCACCACACCACAGAACCCCTGAGCGATCTGTCAGCCCCAGCCTTCCAAGTAGCTGGAATTACAGGTGCATGCCACTGTGCCTGACATGCATTATGATACAGCCTTTAATGACATGATTTTTTTTCAGAGGACCCTTGCCTCATTCAGTGCACAACCTGGATCTGCTCTGGGGATGAACCAGGGTTTGGTAGTGAAGGAGGTTGTTGTCTGTAGGACCCCTGCCTCATTTGTTGCAGAAGTTGGAAGCTTTGTAGTGAATGCGGCAGGGGACTGCAGGAAGAGAAAGAATGGTCTCATGGTTAAGGCTTTTGAATGCCACGCTGGAGATTTGAATTCTATCTCTGCCACTGAGTTCCTATGTGATGCTGGGAAAGTCACTTACAACTGTCTTTTCAGCTGTAGTCACTTCTGCATGTAATTAAAGGCTGTATCATAATGCATATGCGCAAGGGGAGGAGAGCTGAATTAATACTGCATGGGCAACTTTCATTCTGGCATTTCCTAAATTTGCAAGTGCTTGACTTTTCAATTTTTTAATCCTTAACTTTGTATTTCCTATTTTTATGGCTTAGTTTATTGATAAGAACAGCCTTAACTAACATTAAACAAAATTTTTGTCTGGGGTTTTCCTTAGTTTTTGAATAGGAAAAAAGTTTTTTTTATATGTGTACTACTAAAATAACAAAGCCCTTATACATTTATTGTCTTCATTGTATACTTTAAAAAGCAACAGAGGGTCCTGTGGCACCTTTGAGACTAACAGAAGTATTGGGAGCATAAGCTTTCGTGGGTAAGAACCTCACTTCTTCGTCTTGCATCTGAAGAAGTGAGGTTCTTACCCACGAAAGCTTATGCTCCCAATACTTCTGTTAGTCTCAAAGGTGCCACAGGACCCTCTGTTGCTTTTTACAGATTCAGACTAACACGGCTACCCCTCTGATTGTATACTTTATTGCCATTACTATCTTTGTGAAGCCCCATATTTCACTACTCAGTATCATGTTGATCAATATATTGAAAGTAAGCAAATTAAACTATTCCAACAAAACATCTTATTTGTAATGCAACCTCAGTTTCCAAATACATTTTTCAAATTACCAAATTACATTTTTTTTAAAATTGTGCAATTAAGAACTCAATAGGGACGTATATCTTTCCCAATTTTTTAGAAGGTAAATATTCAGAAAGCTGTAGCCCCTGATTTGTACATGAAAAGGAGCTGGAATTTTGTATCTTATTTTCACGTAACCCTTTCTGAGGAAAGTAACAATTATCCTTTGGAAAGAAACAGTGTAACTTACTCTGGTACAAACCCAAAGGAGCACAGCAGGAGAGTATAAAAACCTATGACAGGGGTTCTCAAACTGGGGGGTCGGGACCCCTCAGAGGGTCGCAAGGTTATTACATGGGGGGTTGTGAACTGTCAACCTCCACACCAAATCCCACTTTGTCTCCAGCATTTATAATGGTGTTAAATATATAAAAAAGTGTTTTTAATATATAAGGGGGGTTGCACTCAGAGGCTTGCTATGTGAAAGGGGTCACCAGTAAAAAAGTTTGAGAGCCCACTGACATAGGACGTTTTCGTTACAGGTCTGCCTGTGACTCTTCTCTGTTAACTGATTTGCCTCAGAGGACTAGAACATTATTATCAAAGGCAGCCATTGCCATGACACCCAGGGCAAGAGTGACTCTCCCCAAGTATGTAAATGAACTGAATGGAGTGAGTGATTGGCTAATTTTCTCTAATGTCACAATGTTACTGCCCCGGCTGCAACAGGGAGCAGCAAATGTGCACTCTGTGTGTGTGTGTGTGTGTGTGTGTGTCGGGGGGAAACAGGCTTTTCTGGAGTTCTTGTTTTCCCAACTTTCATTATAAACCTCATACAAACACAAATACACAGTGGAGATCTTCCCCCACCCCACATTAATTAGTGGGTGAAATTTTGTTCACATTCCTCAAAAAAGAGTTCAGAAAAGAGGTCAGACACTGAAGTACAGCCCTTGTAAAACAGAAAATTCTCACAGCCTTAACTATGGTCTTACTACTGTGAGACTAGAATTAGCTTCCTGCAGTAGTCTGAGCCTTACCTGGCCATCTGAGGATGTCAATGTCCTTACAAATCTTAATGAATGTAGCTTCACAGTATTCTTGTGAGGTAGCCACTCAGTGATGGGGGGACAGGTAAATACCCAGAGAGGCAAGTAGTAGTATTTTTACAGATGAAGTATCTGTGGTACCAAAAGATTCATGAGTTGCCAATATTTCCACAGGAAGCCTGTAGCAGAGTTGGTAATAGAACACAGGTATCCTGATTCTTAATCCTGTACCTTACCAACAACATTCATTGACTTCCTTATAGTGGCATATCCCACTGGACAATACTTTAAAAATGTAACTTCCTGTTACTGTTATTGACCATTACTGTTCTATTCTGAGCTCATAAAATACTGTGACACTTGCTGCTGTGAACCACACCACAATAATTGCACATTCTCATAGCATTTTCTGGCAAGTAGGAGAGATCAGACAATGACATTCTAGAAGAGACTGCAAAATGAATCCTGCTTTTACTGTGGGGAATATAAGCCTCAAATCCATCAATATATTTCCAGAGACTGGATTAGACATCCAGAAACAGCATGGTTTCTACTGGTCACTCCAAGTACCATTTCCAGCCATCTTTCTGAAGGAGTTGTGTGTGCAGAAACTATAAAGCGCTAGTCATACAATCAGTTCAAATACAGTTCTGGGACAGGACATTAGTTGTGGATGGAATACTCTGCCAATGCCATTAAGTTAAGGAGTACACAGTGACTGAATTTAACATACCGGGTGCCTGAACTTTTTGAAATAACTTGTAATTTTGCTGCAGTTTGTAGTCAGAACATGTATGACATGCTCTGCTGAGTTATGTAATTTGGAGACTTTTACCTCATTAATATCTGCGTGCATACTATACCTTCTGAAGACCAATCTCTGTATTTCAAAGGTGCATCCTGATGAACAAAGCTGTAGATATGTATTTATTTTAAAACAAACAATCAATCAATCCTGGATGTTACAGTAGCTCATTTAGCTCATTTAGTTTTGCTTTCCAACTGGTTGTGTGCTGTGTCACACTGATCTAGGTTTGTCCTCTTATCAATTTTAAAGTTTTTGACATACTGCATTCAAGTTCACTCTGGATTAGCAGGAATTACAAACCCTAAACTTTTGATTATTAAGGACACCTTTGTTCATTTGGTCCACAAACATGTACAAATGCACCATCTTGTTTAATAAAAGTCTCACTCCCACTGTATCACCTTCAGATTTATCCTTCTCCCCATCTAAAAATACACACACACACAGTCAGTAACGCTCATACACACACATCCATGCTAACATGACTCGATATCACTAACTATAACAGGAGCAGAACAATAACACTTGGGTCTCTAAGTGGATGTGGCATTGTTTAAGCCTGGGGCATACAAATTAATGCACCTACTAGCTGGCATAATTTGCCTGGTCAAATATCAAGACAATTCTTCCACCAGCTCCATCCTGCAACGGAAAAGAACTTTTGAAAACAGCCACTACTTTATTTTATTCACTGTGTCTGGAAGCACATCTCACACAGCTTTGCAGAGTGGAAAATATTTGTGTGTCAGTGGCGAGTACACAAAATAAAATACAAAACAAGGCATAGAAGCAATGACAGTAACTGTCAAGCATCAAGATTTCTCCTTCACTGTTTCAAAACATCCTGGTGAAAAAAGAAAAAAAGCACACCGAGTAAACCTCAGCTGCTTGATGTAATAATTTGCTGCAGGCCCTCAGAACAGCAGCATTTTTATTGCAAAACTATTAGACAATTAGTACTGCAATTGAATTCAATGGGTTTTGGGCACCTAACTCCCTTAGGATCCTTTAAAAATCCCAACATGTCATCATGACTGATAGTCTACACATTTTCCCTGACCCAATGAAAGGCATGAGGACACTGTAGCTGGCTAACCCTCAGCCTGGGCTCAGCTGTAGTCATGTTGAGTCTTTTGCCCCTGGATTCCCTTCAGAAGCCCCACTCCTGGGCCTACAGTTCACTTGTCTGTAGTTCCCGGAGGTGCTCCCCAGGTCCTGCCACAGCTTGCTGGTGAGAATCAGCCCTCCAGAGCCCCTTGCCCATAGTGTCAGGCTGCCCCAACCAAAGGGTGGGTGAAAGGCTGGCTGCCTCCCTTTGCTACTGGAGCTCACTAGCAGTTCCTAGCAGCCTTCTCCTGGGCAAACTTCTCCCATTCGTCTTCTTGTATTTTATGGTGTAGCCGGCTCACATTCTGAGTCTGTAACCTTCAGGTGCTGGATTTCATGATGTATGGCTACAATCTCTCTTTTCCTAGTATTTTTTTTTAATTGTAATATTGCTTTCTTAATGGTGCCCCATTTTCCTGATGCTCTTACCAGATATTTCAGGGTAAACGTTGTCACTTTTAGATGCCCGAGTTTGTCATACAGAATCCCCTTCTCAATACTACTATTTACTCTCCTAGAGGATGTGATCAACCGTTTCTTTGATGTTGCATGTTTCACATAGCCAATTGTTGCGTTTATGAATTAAGGCCAAGCATTCCTATTTAAGCCACAGTGCCTGGCAAGTATTTGGAGCAGAGCTACCTCACTCTTTCTCTCAGGTTCTTGCAGTATGTCAGCATTTTTAATTCTAGGGCGTGCTTCCTGAAATCTTTTCCCCCTTTTTCTTTTGGTCATACTTCCTGCTACTCCTCTCTTAGTTAATTTTTAATTAGGTTTTTAAACTCCTGTTTACTTAGAGGGATCTGTATGACAAGTTCTTCCTTCTCTACAGCATTTTTCGCTATATTGTCTCCTACCTGATTTCCTGCTATCCCTACATGCACTGGGATCCATGCTATTTTAGTGTTTACTCCCATCTGTATCAATTCTGTTAGTAAAAATATTTCATGAATTATATAATTTCTGGTATCTGAATTCCCATTTTTGATTGCCAGCTGTCCTGATAGTGAATCTGACAAGATCACAATGAAGGCAGGTGACACATCCAGGATCCAATATAATGCCAACATTATCCCTGCTAGTTTGGCCATCATAACAGCTACAAAATTTGATAGATTAATGGATTTCCTTACTCTACGTATTGGGAAACAGAATGTTGTCCCTACTCCCAGTTTTCTCATCTTTAGACCCATCTGTAAATATATGGCAATGTTTGCCCCATTTATCACATATAGCAATTTGCAATATTTAATACATCTCTCTCTCCTTCCCCTGCCTTTTAATTTCATTATATCATTCCACATATATATTGGGCTGGGTTGTGTGTGTGATTTTCCATTTATAATGCATTTTTCCATGGCTATGTATATTAATTTCTTTTAGGACTTCCTTTTCTCTTAGTTCTTTTGTCCATCTTTGTCAATCTTATTAACATGAGACATTTTTTGTCCCCTCTTCCCCTCCCCCCATGTTGTTCACTGAATTCTCTGCATTCTTCATATATTTGTTTAATGTTGCCATCTTCCCTGTTTTCTATGACTTTTGCTCAAGAGCTTAAATCCAATAATTTCATTCTTAATGTTACAGGCATTTCA
The DNA here is from genome assembly GCF_027887155.1 of Malaclemys terrapin pileata. Taxonomy (NCBI): domain Eukaryota; kingdom Metazoa; phylum Chordata; order Testudines; family Emydidae; genus Malaclemys; species Malaclemys terrapin. The sequence continues at coordinate 115,048,914 of NC_071506.1, read as the reverse complement.
CCAGCAGCTATCTGCATTACACACACAAGTCATGATGAGGGCACCATATGCAATTGACAATACCTGGGCTTGAATGGAGTTGAGCTTCCTTAGGTTAGTTTTTGATGTGGAACTAAACACCTGGCATCCTTACTCAAATGATTGGTCTGATTAGTGCTCTATAAAGCATTACCATTGATTTCTTATCAACGCCCCAAGTGGTTTGACAAATAAGTAAGTAGATTGGTTTTACCTTTACATTATCTACAATATTTTCAGTGTGATCCTTCCATGTTAGCTTGTGATTAATTGTCACACCCGGGAATTTGTACTTTTAACTATACTATTTTGCTGTCCATATAAAGACTGTTTGCAATCTTTTTTTAAGTTTTCCTTTGAGTGAATATCATTCCTCAGTTTTGAGAATTGAAAATTCAAAGCCCCACATATTTCCTCATTCCACACTTTTCCTAAGTGTTTCATTAATTCACTTTTCAGCCTTGTTCAGCCAGCCAGTTCTCCTCATTGTAGCTTTCTACCCCTTTGTGTCTCCAGCACTTCTTTAAATCCACTCTGCCATTTTCAGAGGGTTTATATCCCCTATCTGCACATCCTCGACTAGTGATTTCATTATTATAACAGTTATATTTTTCTCTTTACTCATTTCTGTCTTTCTGCCTACTGTTTCTTCTTGTAGCTCTGGCATGTCCCCCCTTTTCTTTTTCCTAACCTGCACTCTGTCTTCCCCTCTGCTAGCACCTTCATCATTTTCTAGACTGGTTTCCAGTATTCTCCATTAGATCTTTCATCTCTCCCAAACATATAGCGCAGCTACCTCCAGCCAGAGCAACTCCCCCAATGTACTGCCCTTCTCTATTTTGTGACCAGTTTCACCTTTTTGTGCTCTGTATGTTCTGCAGGCATGCCTAACTGTTGCTGCCTGGGTGCAGGAATGCTGGTTAGCTTTTTTATCCGTGAGATGGGGGAAGGGACAAAACCCTAATTTTACACTTGTTTCTCAGAAAGGGAAAAATATATTTTAATGACATTGGGCCAAATCCTGAGGTCTTTAGTCAGTTTCTACTCTGCCCTTATTCAGTTAATATCTGACAGAAGTCAATGAGAGTTTGCCTGAGTAAACACTGAGGGTGTGATTTTTCAGATGTATCAAGCACCTACAACTCCAGCAGAAATCAATGGATGATGCAAGTTCTCATTACATTGGAAAATCAGGGACTGAGGAAAAACTGAGTAGGGAGTTCTGAGTTGGATCCATTATCATTATCTTTCTTTTCTCATTGCTTACCCCTAAACAAATTTCTTCCCTTCTTTGTTCAAACAGAGATCTTCTAGGAACCTCCCCTGTTCCTAAATATGGTCCCTTCACTAAGAGAGCAGGGGACCAATTTATTTCATGCAGAATAGTAAATATGGCAGGCGACCAGCTTGGCTAAACAGTGAAATCCTTGCTGATCTTAAACGCAAAAAAGAGGCTTATAAGGAGTGGAAGATTGGACAAATGACCAGGGAGGAGTATAAAAATATTGCTCAGGCGTGCAGGAGTGAAATCAGGAAGGCCAAATCACACTTGGAGTTGCAGTTAGCAAGAGATGTTAAGAGTAACAAGAAGGGTTTCTTCAGGTATGTTAGCAACAAGAAGAAAATCAAGGAAAGTGTGGGCCCCTTACTGAATGAGGGAGGCAACCTAGTGACCGAGGATGTGGAAAAAGCTAATGTACTCAATGATTTTTTTGCCTCTGTCTTCACGCACAAGGTCAGCTCCCAGATTGCTGCACTGGGCAGTACAGCATGGGGAGAAGGTGGCCAACCCTCTGTGGAGAAAGAAGTGGTTCGGGACTATTTAGAAAAACTGGACGTGCACAAGTCCATGGGGCCGGATGCGCTGCATCCGAGGGTGCTAAAGGAGTTGGCGGGTGAGATTGCAGAGCCATTAGCCATTATTTTTGAAAACTCATGGCGATCGGGGGAGGTCCCAGATGACTGGAAAAAGGCTAATGTAGTGCCCATCTTTAAAAAAGGGAAGAAGGAGGATCCGGGGAACTACAGGCCAGTCAGCCTCACCTCAGTCCCTGGAAAAATCATGGAGCAGGTCCTCAAGGAATCAATTATGAAACATTTAGAGGAGAGGAAAGTGATCAGGAACAGTCAGCATGGATTCACGAAGGGGAAGTCGTGCCTGACTAACCTAATTGCCTTCTATGATGAGATAACTGGCTCTGTGGATGAGGGGAAAGCAGTGGATGTGTTATTTCTTGACTTTAGCAAAGCTTTTGATACTGTCTCCCACAGTATTCTTGCCACCAAGTTAAAGAAGTATGGGCTGGATGAATGGACTGTAAGGTGGATAGAAAGCTGGCTAGATCGTCGGGCTCAACGGGTAGTGATCAATGGCTCCATGTCTAGTTGGCAGCCGGTTTCAAGTGGAGTGCCCCAAGGGTCGGTCCTGGGGCCGGTTTTGTTTAATATCTTTATTAATGATCTGGAGGATGGTGTGGACTGCACTCTCAGCAAGTTTGCAGATGACACTAAACTAGGAGGCGTGGTAGATACACTAGAGGGTAGGGATCAGATACAGAGGGACCTAGACAAATTAGAGGATTGGGCAGAAAAAAACCTGATGAGGTTCAACAAGGACAAGTGCAGAGTCCTGCACTTAGGACGGAAGAATCCCATGCACTGCTACAGACTAGGGACCGAATGGCTAGGTAGCAGTTCTGCTGAAAAGGACCTAGGGGTCACAGTGGACGAGAAGCTGGATATGAGTCAACAGTGTGCTCTTGTTGCCAAGAAGGCTAACGGCATTTTGGGCTGTATAAGTAGGGGCATTGCCAGCAGATCGAGGAACGTGATCGTTCCCCTTTATTCGACATTGGTGAGGCCTCATCTGGAATACTGTGTCCAGTTTTGGTCCCCACACTACAAGAAGGATGTGGAAAAATTGGAAAGAGTCCAGCGGAGGGCAACAAAAATGATTAGGGGTCTGGAGCACATGACTTATGAGGAGAGGCTGAGAGAACTGGGATTGTTTAGTCTCCAGAAGAGAAGAATGAGGGGGGATTTGATAGCAGCCTTCAACTACCTGAAGGGGGGTTCCAAAGAGGATGGAGCTCGGCTGTTCTCAGTGGTGGCAGATGACAGAACAAGGAGCAATGGTCTCAAGTTGCAGTGGGGGAGGTCCAGGTTGGATATCAGGAAAAACTATTTCACTAGGAGGGTGGTGAAACACTGGAATGCGTTACCTAGGGAGGTGGTGGAGTCTCCTTCCTTGGAGGTTTTTAAGGCCCGGCTTGACAAAGCCCTGGCTGGGATGATTTAGCTGGGAATTGGTCCTGCTTTGAGCAGGGGGTTGGACTAGATGACCTCTTGAGGTCCCTTCCAACTCTGATATTCTATGATTCTATGACACTTTAAATTTGGCCAAGACATATTTTTGTAGTTTTAATACACTATTTCCTTTGTGGAAAATCCCTCTTTTCCATGATGCTGTTTTACCACAAATATCTAAAACACAGGTTTTAAAATTATAGTAGTAGTGTGTGCTAAAAAGAGCATGGAACTTTCAGGAAAATACCTGATCTATGGGGATGGCTGGCACTATATATCCTGTTGGATTTTCAGATTCAGCTGGGTCATCACCTCTTGCCATCAACAAACTACTTCACAGCCAGCTCAGGTGGAACTAGCTCTCTTTAAAATTTTGTTTTTCAAACATCTCTGTCAATAAATATCAATCCTGACCAATAATCATTATTATTTGTATTATAGTACTGCCTCAGGGTCCCAGCTAAGATCAGGGCTCAATTGTGCTATTGCAGACACACAGTCTTTGCCTAGAAGAGCTTACATCTAAGTGACAAGACCGATAAGGGGTGGGAGGGTAAACAAGCACAAAGAGGCGAAGTGATTTGCCCAACGTCACACAGCAGGTCAGAGGAAGACACAGGAATAGAATTGATCTTTTGATCACAGCCATGCCCTCCAGACTGGCATGCTTGTGGATGGTGAGTATAACTGGAAAAAGGGGTCCAGGTTTCAGGAAGCACCTCATTGGTGTGGCACCAGAGGGCTCAGAAATGCAAGCTGAGTCCAGATTGAGAGCTGTCAAACTCTGGAGCTACAGTGCATAGTATTAGCCACTCACATACTTAATAAAAATCTGTTTCATTCGTGTTTGCCTGCCTACTGCAGTAAAGCAACACTTCTGCCTCTTTGCTATTCTAGTCTTCGGCCTTTCTCAGATAGATAGTAACAATGAACAATCTGTGGGAGATCGTGTAACGTTCCTAAATGTTCACTGGGGAACTCAAAAGAATTGGTTGACCCCATTTCAAATACGTTAAACTTGACTGACTTGAACTAAGATCAGCTTTCATCTTCTGCCCCTTATAGATTATAATATATATTGAATAAAATAGATGAATGTGGATAGATGCCACACATGCTATTATGAAACTTCTACACAGGATAATTTATTACAAAAAAAGCATATTGCATTAAGCCTATGTGAAATAAGAACTTGAAACTGTGATCTGAAAACCTCTTCTCTCCTTTGCCTATACTTCTTAATTTCTCTCTTCCTATTTTTTTTAAACTCTGTAGAGCACTTTGGTATACAGTTCATATAAAAGATGTTATGTAAAGGAAAATTGTGTTCTCTTTTTACAGTAATTCTAGTTTGAGTACATATTGCGAGTGAGTGCTCAGCACTTTTGAAAATCAGGCCACTTATTTCGGTACCTAAATATGGATTATCATAGGAGCCTGAGTTTAGGTGTCTATTCTTGAATACTGTGGCCTAGATTTTCATAAGGAAATTCAGAGACACCTGTCACACAGAGGCACAGGCCAGCAGGGTGTGGGTTTTAGTGGCATTTAAGGCAGGTGCATGTGAAATTGTGTTCAAAGCCAAATTGAGGGGGGGAAGAGGGCCTACCTCTTCTTTCTCTCCATCCTCACACTCCTCTTTCATTCCCTACCAATCTCCTTCTGTGGAAATCAGGGTACATTACAGTCAAAGCTGGGTTGGGAGTTAACAGTACTCTTTCTTAGGGTACATCTACACTACAGGGGGGAGTCGATTTAAGTTACGCAAATTCAGCTACGTGAATAGCGTAGCTGAATTCGACGTATCGCAGCCGACTTACCCCGCTGTGAGGACGGCGGCAAAATCGACTTCTGCGGCTTTCTGTCGGTGGCGCTTACTCCCACCTCCGCTGGTGGAGTAAGAGCGCCGATTTGGGGATCGATTGTCGCGTCCCGACGGGACGCGATAAATCGATCCCCGAGAGGTCGATTTCTACCCGCCGATTCAGGCGGGTAGTGTAGACCTAGCCTTACACACTCTCCTTTGTTCTCTCCCACTGTTCATTCATTTTTTCTCACATGCTCATTCATGAATTGTCACTCAACAAACCTTGGCCTTGGCACAGAAAGCTTGTGCTGTGTACATGGTTCCTTAGGGTCTATTAATAGGAGGCAGCAGAGCAGAGCACCCAGACTGCTATAACCTACACAGGGCTGTGGGCATCACAGATCTGCCCTGAGAACAAGTGAGTCATAATTTGCTCCCTTGTCACCTACCTTCCTGTTGTCAACCCCACTTCTGCTGCAGCAAGTAGAAAGTTGGCAAAGCATATCTAGGCCCACGTTTTTCAAATTTCTTTGACTATTAATAATTGTAACACACTCCTGTTATTTGCTAGTATGGTAAAAACATAATTGTCTTCTCGTTTTTTTTAAGAGCATATCTAGAAGCATTGAGTTGCATAGGGAGTAACATCCAGTAACTTGACATTACATTGCAAATTAGAAAAACAGATGTATTGCGCCACACCGTTTCTCTAGATGAAAAAGGGAATTTTATGTTCAGAATTCTTCTTGGTACATTCTGACACATATATGGCCAAAAAAAAAAAAAAAAAAGATTATAAGGCAGATTTAAGAAAAATTAAATTTCATGAACATATAACAATGTTACCATAGATTGTTTTTATATTGTTGAAATGATAAAAAGAAAAACATTCTTACACATTACCAGTGTTGGATTTATCTTTCTGGTAAATAATTATTATCATTTTTTTTATTGTGATAGTGCCTATGAGCTCCAGTCATGGACCAGGACCCCATTGTGCTAGGCCCTGAACAAGCAGAACACAAAGATGGTCCTTCCGTCTAGAGCTTGCAATTTAAGTAAGTAAATAATGTATTTGTTTATTTGTTTGAGCCATGTAGAATTTAGAATATCCTCAACTCTTCATTTCCTTATTTAATCAGTAATATGTTTAGCAGCCTTACCTGATTTCATCCTTTCAGCCCAAGCCCTTTGTATGTTTCATTCACCTGTTGCATCCTGGCTGACATGTATATTGTGAGCAATATGGGCAGCGGTTATTCTTCATTGTTTCTTGTCAATACTGGACCTACCACAATGGAGCCCTGATCCTTGACTGGGGTTCTTAGGTGCTATCCTAACAGAATAATGCAATAAATAACAATAATCGTACATTAAGTTGCAGTGGGGAAGGCACTGGAACAGTAATAGCCCTTCGACACAGAATTCAGAACTGGACACAGAAAAAAAACAAAAACAAAAACCAAAAACCTTCCACAAAATGCAAGAGAGTTTGGATCCAATATTGGGCCCATATCTATTTATAACCAATCAGATTATTTTAATGTTTTTTAGTGTTAACTAGTGATCTATTAGTAAACAAAAAACTTAGTGGAGCTATGCAGATATGCAGGATAAATGAATCATTATCTCATCTCTTTCTATTCTATTAGGCTCATCAGCATAAAAGTGATATCTGTTTTAAGTATTGCCAAGGAAGGTCCTAGGGTGAAAGAGCTGTTTGATCATTTAAAACTTCCACCTCAAAACCTAGTCCAATTCACCTTGCTTTCTGAAGCCACAAATTACTCTATGGCATGAAATTTAAGGCTGGAGCTTGAAATGTTGATAAAGATCTCCCAGTGAAATCACCCAAACATTGTTCATAACATCATGTATGATATAGTGACATGCAATATGTTTCACTGGCACCGAGATTGAAAATGGAAATGTTAAGTATAAATCTTTATGGAAGTTTCAGTAATTTTTAATAATTTGTTCTTTTGTGGCATGCATATGTGAATGATATATTTGTCCTAGAGCAATACGAATTCATTTCCCCACATCTATAATATCTGCAGTAAGCTAAATTAAAAATACATTTGTACTTGTACAGTTAAATGATCATATTTAATGAAATGTCGGAGATGAATCTTAGCAAATAGTCAGGAAATTATTTCAGAAAGAGCAGCATTTCATTACTGGCAGTCAGGGAAAATCAAAGAGATTAAACAAATGGTTTAGAACTTCAAGATATTGTGGGGTAAAATTCTCTGCAAGGAGGGTCAGATGACTGTCAGATCTCTGCTGTTATTCATCTGAGAACTGGGAAGCCATTTTAGAGTGTGAGGTTAGTTAGGAATATGATTAATACCTCTTCACAAAAGCAAGGAAACACTGTTGATACTCAGGCCAGTAATGGTTGGGAGTGTTATACATACAGCTGCGAGAAATTTTTGATTGAAACTTTTTTTTCAGTGAAAAATGCAGATTTGGTGACACCAAAACATTTAGTTTCAATCAGAAAAAATGCTAAAAAATTTCTGACCAATCAAAACATTTGATTTGGACATTTTTGAAACAAAATTCTAAATTTTTTTTGTTCAAAACAACTTTTCATTTAAAAACTTCCTTTAATTTTATTTAAAAAAAAATACAAAACATTTTAAAAGTTGTTGAAATCAAAACTAAATGTTTCAGTTTTGTTGCAACAAAATGTTTTGTTTGACTCCTCTAATGGAGTTGCACCTCCCCCAGGAGAGAGCACGACAAATGCTTCTGCCTCAGTTTCTTCTTGCTCTGGCTGTAATCCAGAAGGCAGTGTCTCTCAATGTTCAATTCAAAGGCCTGCCTCTGGGCAGAATTTATTTCTGTACACAGACAATAGCCTGCAAGATCTTCATGATAAAGCCATTCTCCCAAATCCTGAAGTAAAACAGGTACAGTCACAACAGTTTTTCATGGCGCTTCCAGGGACACCATTTCCAGGTCACCCACCCAAGAGCCGCTGTTCACAGTTCCTTTGCTCCTATGCCAGGGCCCTGCTCTCCAGGCCATCCGTTGCATTACCAGAGTAGCTTTGCTCCCATGACTCTGCCACCACAGCCCCCAAGGCAGGTCTTCTATACGAGAGCTCCTTGCAGTGTTTCATTCTCCAGGCCTCTTTGCCTCCTAGTTCCACCAAAGCTCAGGATAGGTCTCTGCAGAGTCCACCCTCTTGTTTCTGGGCCTGGCTCCCCCTGAGCAAGTGGTTCTTCCCCTTTGTCCAGGGGTCTCTGCACAAACCTTCTTCAGCTGCTGTTCTGGTCTCATTACTTATCTCTTTCCCTTCCGGCAGTTTTCATCCTCCCTTCCATACTCTCTCCCTAGGCTTAGATGGCTCTCAGACCCAAATGGGAGGCAGCTGACTAATCACAGGCATACTCACATCTTTCCTCATTAGAGGGGCCAGTCACCCTGTGACAGACCCAGAACAACTCCCTCTGCACCCACTCCCAATTTTTTGCAATTGCCAGTGAACTGAAATATCTGTTATTCACCCAGTTCAGCAACTGGGAGAAGACAGCATGCTGTCTGATAGATAACCCTCCAGCTACTTAAGCAACTGTGAAGATAGGCCTCAAAAGGAGTCCTTGTGCAGTAGGAATGGAAGCTATAGCAGGGCCTGAGTGTAGAGCAGTGTAAACATAAGAAAAATGGGCAGAGAAAGTGCGATCTGAGAAAATAAATGAGAAGGGGGACGTGGAGGACTCCTTACAGGCAAAAAAATTAAGAGCAGATTGTTTCTGCTGTGAAATTTCTGTAAAAAAGGAAATGAAAGGTGAAGCTTGGTCTTGGGCCCTATTTTTATAGGTATTATGTATTTGATTTCAACGGCAGTTAGGCAACTAGATGCTTCTGAAAAGCCCAGTTGTCAACTATTTATATTTTCAGGCACCTAAATACCTTAAAAAAAAATCTAGCTCTATTCCGAACTGTAAAATGGGGATACGAATGTTCTGTTTCTCCCACACCTTCTCTCTTTTGACTATTTAAATTGTAAGCACTTTGGGGCAGGGATTGTTCTTACAATTCATGTGTACCAGGCCTAGACAATAAAGCCCCTGATAGGGCTTCTAGGTGCTACTGTAATACAAATAACAATAATAAGCAAATAAAACATTTTGACCAATTTTTCTTTAGTTCTTTCACTGATCTTCAGGGAATCTTGAACCCATCAGAATTTTACAATTTGATTCTAAAGCAAAGAAACAGACTTGATGAAAGCTATAGAAATTACACAGAAGATGCTGATTTTGTGGATTCTGGAGATATAAAAATGAAACAAGATGTAGTGATGAAGTCTTTCTGGACATGCATACCGTATCACAAGAAAAGCAGCCTGAATATTTTCAAAGGTTGAGTGCTGATCTTCTTGGGATATCAAAGTGCCTCTATTTTCTTTTAAAGATCAGCCTTTGTTAAACTTTCAGCAATATGAAAGCAGGTAGAAATAATGATATAACCCAAAAGATAAAAAAAAAAAAGACTATAAACAGAAAGCGTTAATATACTGTGACAGACCCAGACCAGTGGGGTATAGGAGTCTGGTAGAGAGCAAATATACTGGTCACTGGATGAGTAGTTTTCTGTTCCCTGAGTGACCAGAGCAGGGGCTGCACTAGAGTAATCAGGAACCTGCTAGAACCAGTTAAGGCAGGCAGGTTAATTAGGACACCTGGAGCCAATTAAGAAGAAGCTGCTAGAATCAATTAAGGCAGGCTAATCAGGGCACTTGGGTTTTAAAAGGAGCTCACTTTAGTTTGTGGTATGAGTGTGAGGAGCTGGGAGCAAGAGGTGCAAGGAGCTGAGAGGGAGAGGGTGTGCTGCTGGAGGACTGAGGAGTACAAGTGTTATCAGACACCAGGAGGAAGGGCCTGTGGTGAGAATAAGGAAGGTGTTTGGAGGAGGCCATGGGGAAGTAGCCCAGGGAGTTATAGCTGTCATGCAGCTGTTACAGGAGGCACTATAGACAGCTGCAGTCCCCAGGGCCCTGGGCTGGAACCCAGAGTAGAGGGCGGGCCTGGGTTCCCTCCAAACCTCCCAATTGACCTGGACTGTGGGTTCTTCCAGAGAGGAAAGTCTCTGGGCTGTTCCCCAACCCACATGGTGAATCTCTGAGGCAAGAAAATCCGCCAATAAGCGCAGGACCCACCAAGATAGAGGAGGAACTTTGTCACACTGGTGTGAGCAGTGGGATCTTGGGGTGCACAGCGTGGCGGAAGAAGGAGGGTGATTTTTAAAAAAAAAAAAGGGAGAGGGTTTATTTTTTTTTTTCACCACAATGGATGACGTAGTGCAGGCACTGATACAAGCTACGATGGCCCAGCAGGAGGCTAACCGTGTCCAGGCAGCCGCCCAACAGGAGGCAGTGCGGCTGCAGCAAGAGACTAATCGCCTGCTGATGGACCAGGCTGCTCGAGACTGAGGTATGTTGTGGGAACTGGTAAACCAGGTAAAGTCCCTTATAGAGCTGAATTGCGGCCATGATGGGACGTGGCTCATACGGGCCAGCCATTGGCTGCAGCAAATGACACGGGAGGATGATGTAGAGGCATACCTCCTGGCCTTTGAGAGGACAGACCTACGGGAGGCCTGGCCTCAAGATCAGTGGTCTGGCATCCTTGCCCCATTCCTGTGTGGGGAGGCCCAGAAGGCCTACCATGATCTGCCTGAAGGGGCTGTGGCTGACTGCCCCCCAGCGGAAAGCAGAGATCCTGACCAGATCTGGGGTAATGACAGCAGTGCATGCCCAGCAGTATCACGGTTGGAGGGACCAGGAAGACAAAACCCCGCGGTCCCAATTGTATGACCTCATCCATCTCGCACGAAAGTGATTGCAAACAGAGTCCCGGAGTCCGGAAGAGATACTAGACGTTCTGGTCATCGACAGATGCATGAGGGGACTACCACCAGACCTTTTTTTGCCTGGGTAAGCCAGAACGAATCCTCCATCTATGATGAGGTTGTCGCCCTGGTAGAGAGGCGAAGGACAGCAAGGGAGCTGACCCGACCAGTTAAGGAAGAGGCATCCCGGGTTAAACTAGCAGCACCAAGCCCTAAAGTTTGGGTGACTGGGCCACCAGGAGGGCCCAGGTGGAAAAAGAGAGAGGCTGAAGGCCCATTAGAGGCCACAAAGAGTTGGAGCACTGAGAGAGAAGAGGATCGTGATTTTAGACTGCCCAAACCAAGAGACCGGGGAATGCCTAGGGCTCCATACAGGTGTTATGCCTGCGGGGAGTGGGGACACCTAGCTGCACAGTGTCCCAATGCTGAGGAACTTATGCAGTGTAACCTGGGGAACTGGGCAGATCCATGCTCCCTAATCCACCTTGTGGGGGTCTCACTAACCCGACATATGTATACCAGACCAGTGAAACTAAATGGGGTAGGGACCACGGCACTGGTTGATTCGGGGAGTGCTATCATGCTTATCTCAGGGAAGCTCATGACGCATAGTCAGCTGCTGCAGGCTAAACGTATGGGATAACATGTGTCCATGGGACAGTTAGTTACTACCCCACCATCCCAGTAAAAATTGAGATCCAAGGGAACACTACTGAGGTAGCAGCAGGTGTAGTCCCTAAACTCCCATACCCGGTGCTCATAGGGAGGGACTTCCCAGGGTTTGGAAACTTACTCCCAGTAGGGGGATTGGAGAAAGATGGGGACCCTAAAATTGGTGAGGCATCCACAACAGACTGTCAACCCCCAATCTTCTCCGAAATATCCTCAGATTTGTTCTCCACTCCCAGACAGGGTAGAAAGACAAAAAGGGAAAGAAGGGCAGCTAAGGCCTTGGGAACCTGAATACTGACTCAAAGCCAGATGGTTGCTCTTGTAGGTAGGCAGACCCATGCAGCTGAAAAGGAGGCCACACAGGAGGGAGAAGCACCTGAGTCTGACCCCCCACCTTAATGCTTCTGAATAAGTAGAGGCAACAGAGACTGGGCCCCTAGATCTTGGGCAGATTAGCCCCGGGAGAGGAAATTTTGGATGGGACCAGGCAGAAGACCCAAGGTATGACAACATTAGGAAGGAGGTGACTGAAATAGATGGGGTCACCGTGGAAGGGAAAACCCAGGGACCAGGACCCTACTTCATAATGAAAAAGGATCTCTTATACCGGGTACAGGGGCAGAAGGTACAGCAGATCCTAGTACCTCAAAAACACCAGAACGCTGTATTAAGTCTTGCTCATAGTCATCTTTTTGGGGGGCATTTGGGGGTAGAGAAGACCCTGGCACGAGTTCTACGATGGTTCTTCTGTCCTGGAGTACAGGAAGAAGTGCGGAGGTACTGTGCCTTCTGCCTGGAGTGTCAGCTGCACAGTCCCCGTCCCCACTTGAGGGCACCTTTAGTACCCCTTCCCATCATAGAGGTCCCCTTTGAGTGAATAGCCATGGACCTAGTGGGACCCCTGGAGAAGACTGCTCGGGGCCACCAATATATACTTGTTGTTTTGGACTATGCTACTCGCTACCCAGAAGCCGTCCCCCTGCGGAACACGGCCTCTAAAACTATAGCCAAAGAGCTGGTGGGGATCTTTGCCCGAATGGGGCTACCGAAGGAGATATTAACTGACCAAGGAACCCCATTTATGTCGAAGTTAATGAAGGACCTCTGTACGCTGCTCCATATACATACCCTGAGAACTTCGGTCTACCATCCGCAGACTGATGGGTTGGTAGAAAGGTTTAACCAAACCCTCAAGGCTATGATAAGGAAGGTGGTAAGTCAGGATGGGAAGGATTGGGACACCCTACTATCCTCCTTATGTTCGGTATCCGGGAGGTACCTCAGGCCTCAACTGGGTTTTCCCCCTTCGAGTTATTATACGGGCGTCACCCCCGTGGCATACAAGATATCGCCAAAGAGATCTGGGAAGAGGAACCCAATGAGGGGAGAAATATAATAGAGCATATAATGCAGATGTGAGACTGGATTGCCTGGGTTACCCCTATTGTACGGGAACATTTGGAGAAGGCACAGGAGGCCCAGCGAACCCATTACAATCGCCAGGCAAAAGTGCGACAGTTTGAACCAGGGGATCGGGTTATGGTGTTGGTACCCACGGCAGAAAGCAAGCTTCTGGCCCAATGGCAGGGGCCCTATGAGGTGGTTGAACCTGTGGGGGAAGTAACCTACAAGGTGCGGCAGCCAGGACGCAGAAAACAAGAACAGATTTATCACGTTAACCTTCTCAAATCCTGGCATGCACAAGAGGCATGCACAACGGTCCAAAAAGACCTAACCCAGGAAAGTAAGCCTTCCAAACAGGTGAGAGTATCTCCCGATTTAACACCAGACCAGAAGGAGGTGTCTGAGATGATCTTCAGGAGCCAAGATGTGTTCTCGACAAAACCGAGTCGAACAACTGAGACATATCACCACATCGTCACGAACCCTGGGGCCAGAGTAACAATGAGGCCCTATCGGGTGCCAGTGGCAAAAAGGGAGGAAATAAAAGCAGAAGTAAAAAAAAAAAATGCTGGAGTTGGGGATCATCAAAGAATCCCACAGTCAGTGGTCCAGCCCAATCGTGCTGGTGCCCAAACCTGATGGCACCACAAGATTTTGCAATGACTTCCGGCGACTAAACGAAGTATCCCAGTTTGACGCGTACCCCATACCTTGCATAGATGAGCTAGTGGACCGTCTGCATAATGCCCAGTACTTGACTACCCTAGACTTGACAAAGGGGTACTGGCAAATTCCTCTTGCGGAAGACGCAAAGGAAAAGACTGCGTTCTGTACACTAGAGGGTCTTTTTCAATATACTGTCCTCCCTTTTGGACTACCTGGGGCCCCAGCTACCTTCCAGCACCTCATGGACAAGCTATTACGCCCGCATAACAGTTATGCTGCTGCCTACTTGGATGATGTGGTCATTCATACCCCAGACTGGGAAACCCACCTGGAGAAGGTGGAGGCAGTCCTCGATACCTTCAGGCAAACTGGCCTTACAGCAAACCCTGACAAGTGCACTGTAGGGTTTACAGAGGCCAAATATCTTGGCTACATTGTGGGAAAAGGTTTGGTTAAAACCAAGTGAACAAGTTAGAGGCCATCCAAAATTGGCCCCACCAAGTCTCAAGAAACAAGTCCGGGCGTTCCTAGGTGTGGTGGGGTAGTACCGATGATTTATCCCCCATTTTGCCTCAAGGGCAAGCCCCCTGACAGACCTAGTGAAAGCCCATGGACCTGATCTGGTGAGATGGTCTGACGCAGCAAAGGAAGCATTCACAGACCTACGGACTGCCCTCTGCAGTAACCCTGTACTGATAGCCCCTGATTTCACCAAGGAGTTTATCCTGCAGACGGATGCATCGGAAGTAGGGTTGGGGGCTGTTCTATCACAGATGGTGGAGGAGGAACACCCAATTCTATACCTCAGTCGGAAACTCCTTCCAAGGGAACAAAAATATGCAGTGGTGGAGAGAGAATGCCTGACTGTAAAATGGGCCATGGAAACATTGCGCTACTACCTGCTCGGGTGCAGATTTGTCCTCGTGACTGACCATGCCCCTCTTCAATGGATGCAGCGGAACAAGGAGAAGAATACCAGGGTGACCAGATGGTTCTTATCCCTCCAACCTTTCCAGTTCCGTGTGCAACACAGAGCAGGGAGCTGTCATGGCAACGCCGATGGCTTGTCACATGTGCACTGTCTGGCATCCCAAGCTGCCCAACCCCTTGGTGTTGAGCAGGGGGAAGGGATATGTGACAGACCCAGACCAGTGGGGTACAGGAGTCTGGTAGAGAGCAAATATACTGGTCACTGGATGACTAGTTTTCTGTTCCCTGAGTGACCAGAGCAGGGGCTGCACTAGAGTAATCAGGAACCTGCTAGAACCAGTTAAGGCAGGCAAGCTAATTAGGATACCTGGAGCCAATTAAGAAGAAGCTGTTAGAATCAATTAAGGCAGGCTAATCAGGGCACCTGGGTTTTAAAAGGAGCTCACTTTAGTTTGTGGTCTGAGTGTGAGGAGCTGGGAGCAAGAGGCGCAAGGAGCTGAGAGGGTGTGTGCATGCTGCTGGAGGACTGAGGAGCACAAGTGTTATCAGACACCAGGAGGAAGGTCCTGTGGTGAGAATAAGGAAGGTGTTTGGAGGATGCCATGGGGAAGTAGCCCAGGGAGTTGTAGCTGTCATGCAGCTGTTACAGGAGTCACTATAGACAGCTGTAGTCCACAAGGCCCTGGGCTGTAACCCGGAGTAGAGGGTGAGCCTGGGTTCCCCCCAAACCTCCCAATTGACCTGGACTGTGGGTTCTTCCAGAGGGGAAGGTCTCTGGGCTGTTCCCCCAACCCACATGGTGAATCGCTGAGGCAAGAAAATCCGCCAATAAGCGCAGGACCCACTAAGATAAGGAGGAACTTTGTCACAATACATAGATAATAGCAAACAGGTAACAGAGAACTATAAAGACATGCGAAGTCCCCTCTGCCCAAGCATGCATGCACATGAAAAGATTTTTTTTTTCTTCGTTAGCTGAATCCTTCTATCTTCTTCACCCCAACTCAGACAAAATCATGAAAAGAGAGAGGCTTCTTGTGCCTCATTTTTGCTTACACTTCTGAGGTTTTTAAAGTTAGGTGTATTTTAGAAATTAAAGGAAATCTTATATATAGAATGACTTATATTTGTATACATATGCACTCATATTATACGTAACTCTGCTTTCGAATGCATGCATATGCGCATGTGCACACAGAGGAATTTGCATGAGAATCTGATTCATAGGGAAAAACAATTTACTGGATTAGTTTACTAATTAATCAAGTGCACTAAAGCAACTGAATTATCTGAACCACACTCCATAGAGGAACTCCGTTAATGCATAGCAAATTGAATCAAGGAAAAGCAGCTGAGGTGCATCAGCTTTGAATTTGGCCAATGTCAATTATAGTTGTTTAAGAAGGGCCTTTTCAACTTTAATCATAAACGTTAGCAACAGACATGGAATCTGTATAAATGTGCACCTAATTCTGATGGCCAGAGTACTTGTCTGCTGAATTAACCTTCAAGGAACTGGAAATGTACTTGACACAGATTTCTAAATAGATGCTTCTTTGGGTAGACATCCCTCTTCTCTGATTTTAAATGCAAAATTTGATTTATTTTCTTTATTTTTGCTTGTTGGAAGAAGTTTTATATAGTCAGACCCAGAGCTGTCCTTAGTGGCACATCTTGAGATATGCTCTCTATATCTTTGGGAATTAGGTATTGGGAGGGTGAGCAGAGGTGGGTACCAGAAAGGGATTAGGCTACAGCTGCAAAATTCGGTATACCCTGATCCTGTCTCATGTTACCACATTATGATACAGAGCCTGCACACTGGGAGTTTTTGTGGCAGGTGACAAGAGAGGACTGGCTATTCAGTGTAGTTTTCTCCTGCTCCTGAGGAAATGCTACTAGGAAAAAATAAGTTCAAATTGGAAGGTAGCAGCAGCAGCCTAAGTTGTGTTTCTCTAGGACAAAAAGGAGGTTGTGCATTGGAGAAACCATTGTATAGCAGCATTACAAGGTTTCGTCCCAGTCTCACCAGACTGGAGGGAATCAAGACACTTGTTAATGTTTTGAAGTTGTCTTTAAATCAGACAACAGAAGAATTCATTCAGTTTGCTTAGTATTTTGCCCACATGAACTTCAGCCCCACAATAGCTTTGCAAAACAGCTGAGCAATCCCATAGTGGGGTTCACATCCATGGTAGGCTGCATCTCTGTGTCTACATACCGGGCTTGCATTTTATAGAGACTGTAATGAATGATTCTTTCTCAAATTTGATTCTGTAAAAAGCTACTTGGATGCTCCAAGTAATCTTTTTTATTCTTCATCTTAGTTTACTCTTAAGGGTTTTTTGTTTCATCTTTTATGGCTGTCCTAATGTACACAAATCACTTTTAGAGATAGTGTCATGCGTATGAAGGGAGCAATTTATCAATACGGATGCCTCTTTGATGAAGGATGGTTTGTCTTTACAAGGCTGGACAGCCCCAACTGAATTTCAATTTGCTATGGCATGCAAGGGATTTAGGGGATTATGGCTGGAGAGTGGTTTTAAGAATCAACCATCTTATTATTGCAGAAGGAATATACAATTTTAAAACCTTGCTTGTCTTGACTTTTTTTTTTTTTAGCTGTAAGGAGAGAAGGGTGTTTCAGTGAGAAAAGCAATAAGCCACTTCATGAATTTACAGCGATTAGTTTTTTATGCTTTCCAGTCACATGCTGCCTAGTTTTGAATGTGACATATATAAATTGTAGTGCCAGATCTGATTTACACCAGCTGAGGATCTGGCCGCTAGTGTTTTACTATTAGATACCCCCCCCCCCCCAAAAAAAAAGCTGTAGGGGAGGGGGGAGGAATCAAGAAATACAGTTCTAAACATTTATGCAAATGAAAAGGTGGCAGATTGCTACAAATAAATATAGTTTTGAACTTGGCGTATAATCGGATGGTTAATGTAAGCAAATGACAAAAGAATAAAATTTCCTAAGGAAGGAAGATAAAATATGTATTAAATATCTCATTCACTTCTTCCTTGTTGAAATGAAAGAGCTGGAGGAGGCTCAAGAAATCTAGTGGCTCAAAGCTATGTTAGGTACTTTGTATGCCACAACATTCATTACTGATAATAACTAAAATACTGCAAATCCATCACCATGAAATCTAATATTAGAGTAGACAGCAGTATTCTTTCCTTCTGATCTCTATAAAGAGTTAAAATACTATGAGATTGATTTACTTCTAATGGACTCATAGACTAAGGTCAGAAGAGACCAGCATGATCTAGTCTGACCTCCTGCACATTGCAGGCCACAGAACCTCACCCACCCGCTCCTGGAATAGACCCCCTAACCTCTTGCTGAGTTCCTGAAGTGCTCAAATCATGGTTTAAAGACTTCTGCTTAACTCCAGTTTTACCCCAGCATCACTCCATTGCGATTAGTGACATCACACTTATGTGAAACTGGAATGATGCAATGGTGAATAAGGCTTATGAGTCCCCCCCCCAAGTCAGAACAGTGAAGACTTGGCATAACTTGCACTTCTTAGGGCCTGACCCAACTCCTGCTGAAGTCAATGGGATGCTTTCCATTTTCTTCAATAGGAATTGGGATAGGTCCATATAGAGGTGAGGGATGAGAGGCTCCTGGAAATATCTTCAATGAGTAGTAGCTTCATTCTTTTTAAGTGGGTTTGGTGATAGTTTCTGACAATTGTGTAAACTGAAATCCTTCCTTAGTCCACAGAATAGGAACAGCACTGCAGGCTTCCTAATACTGCCCTGACATTGTGCTTCTACCCTAGACTGCAGCAATCACCTCCAGGTGTGGGATAATAGTTAAAACTCCATAGCCATTCAGCCCTGGCCTCTCTGCCTTGACTGTTAAAAAAGGTGTGTCCATTAGTTTCACTTGTGATGGTAGTTTTTATGATGAGTACACCTGTTCACTAGGAACTGGATTGAGGCCATTTGCTGGTTTGACTAAGGCAAATGAACAAGCATTAGATAGTAATCAAGTTTGGTCACAACCATCAAAACGAGTGACCCAGAGAAGAAACCGGTGACTTACATGATTCACACTAGTGATCTAGAAATGAAAGGCTCAGTTTCTCATTATCAATCTCCTGCGCCTGTCATTAGCTTCATTCTTATTAATTATAATCTTATAATTCAAACATATATTTTGGCCTCTAGTATTCATAAATGCTCCACACTTTTGCCACAGCTAAATATACAAAATATTCTGCCTCCTCCACACACCTGGAATCTCACATTTGCACAGCTCTGTATTTTTAGGATGACAAACAAGAAATTAGATGCACAATGCATTTTCAAACAGATGCTAATTGGTAAGCTATGCCTGCAGTATCACATGGCTAGCTCAACACCTTCTGGGAAACATGGGTAGAACTACATATCTAATAGCACAAATGAAATTTGTAAATTCTATTTCTAGCTGGGCAACATGAGACAAATGGAAAAGATGACCAAGAAAAATCTTATTTTCTATAATTATATAAAATTACAGCAGGAATGTCAGTAATCTCCTAAAAACCTCTAGGGAGTTGGATTAGCAGAAGACAATTTCTTAGATGGGGGTTTAAACTTCAGGGCTGAGATTCAGAATTAGACTAGTGGGCTAAAATAATTAACTCTTGGGAAGTCAGACTATGTAACCCAAAGGATATGTACCATTTATACATAAAATACGTTTATATTTTCTGGGCACAAGGTACGATTGACTTATTTGGTCAAGTTTTTGTTAGCTGGAGTTATGATGTTCCATTTAAGACAGTGTGGGTCACATGGCTTGTGAATTCCTGGAGAATCCTAAAACTCTGACTTGGCTAGCCAGGTCCTATAGCTCATGCCAAAAGTTATTAATATTGTTTTTAAAGGGAAAAAAAATCCAGGAATTTAAGTCTAATATCACTTATAACTCCATCAAAGAAGTAAAGCTAGGTTATAAGAAACTAAGCCCCTATTAAAGTACCAGTATGTAAAATATCAGAGGGGTAGCCGTGTTAGTCTGAATTATACCTGCCTCTGGAGATTTCCATTACTTGCATCTGAAGAAGTGAGCTTCTTACCCACGAAAGCTTATGCTCCCAGTACTTCTGTTAGTCTCAAAGGTGCCACAGGACCCTCAGTATGTAAAATGACAGCAAAGGGAATTCAGGAAATGAATGGATGAGGAAATAGAGAGAGGGAAGGAGGGAGAAAGAGTGTTCTCCCTCCTACTATTGCCTCTGTAGGCAGCAGGCCATAAGATCCCCTGATCTGGCTGGGAGAGAATTTCCCCAGTGCAGGAATTGACTAAGACTGCTTAGAAGGCCCACACCACAAGCCGCAGTATAATGGATGTGACAGGGATAGTGTTGGGGGCTGGAGTGGACAGGGTAGGGGTGCAAGGGGATGGGCCCAGTGTGAAAGCTGCTATAGTGCTTCTGGCCAGTGCTGCTGTCCATAGGCTGCTCAGCTTTGCGGAGCCATTTTGACCTTTGCAGCAGCCCAATGTTGTAAGGACACAAAGTTGGCTTAAGGCCCTCTTAGTCCCACATCCCTCTGGGCTGCAAGTTTTGTGCCATGCCTCTCAGGCATATCACTGAATCTCACCCAGAGAGTTGATGCTGCTGGGATTCTGTGATTTGAATCAGTAGTGCCAGGAAGTCTAATTATTTTAAACCTGAACCTGCTACTTGTTGGGAAAGCTGGATAAGATGCTATGGTCCAAAGATAAAAATACTATCTGCTATTTCCTTAATCACCGCAATAGAATGTTTTATTATATAAATATTTCTTTGAGAATAGAAATCTGCATGAATTATACCAGTCAGGGATTTCATATAAATGAAACACTACCACTAGGACTGTAGTTAATCTGACTCTTGCTACATTGAAGATGACTACTGATAGGACTACATTCAATATAAGGAGGGATTTCTGAAAATCCTTTTATTGCAGCAATATGCATTTTGTAAAGTCAGCTGCTGATTACTGACTCAGCTGATTCCACTGTTCATTCATCACATATGCACACACAAAGGCTGAACTGTTCTGTTTCAGGACTTCATCTAAGATATGGCAAAATTGGTCATGAACTAGTATTATTCCACATAAAGGAAATTACATTTGATGGCTATGCACTGAAGTGGCTCCCTTTATGTAATACAAAGGCAGTGGAGATACAGATACATTTGGAGAAGTTAAATCTCATGAATCAAGGAGATACAACCATGTCTTAAACTGTACTGTACTTTGTCCTGTAAATCAAGAATGACTCTTACGTGTTTGAAAATGCAGATATTTATTACATGATTTATTTGCCATGCATCAACAATATGCTTATTTGTTTGTAGAGCACTAAGGAAAAGACCCTCTTCCAAAATGCTTATTATCTAGCTCAGTTTATTTCCAGTCCTGCATACTACTACATATAACACAATGATTCAGTGGAGCTGGTAGGGGAAGGTGTAAACTTTCAACACATAATCCAATGGGGGGAAGGCAAGGAAAAGAGTAAAATGGTTCTGATTAACTTAATAATTAGAAAGGTCAGGGGTCTCAGGACAACAGCTGCCTAACTATAATTGAATCTTCTCTTTATCTTCATAGAGAGGACCTTCCTATTCGTTGTACATTTAGGCTGAGATTCTGCAAGGTCCTTAAGCAAGTGGCTCTCTTTAAATACATAAGGAGTATTATTAACTTCAGTGAGACTGTTTGCATGCTTAACTCTAGGCACATACTTAACTACCTTGCTGAACCAGGGCCTCAATCCTGATGCACAGCAACAAGATCAAGAGGTCCAGGTTCATAACTTGGTATCCCTTTGACATTAGTAGCATTATTTCTTCAAGGCTTAATCCTGTGCCCACTGCAGACAATGGCAAAGCTCCCATCCTTGAATGGTAGGATTAGGCCATCAGTCAGTAATGGACTCCTTTAATGTTTATCACCTGTACAATTTAGTGCAAAACAGTGCATTGCTTTATTCTTAGGGGTAAATGTTTGTGTGATCAGCACCTATTTATTTATGCTTCAGTAGCATGTTGGTTGGTTATGCCATGGTTTTGTGATATACTTGGTGTGTCCATGTTATAGGAGAGAAAAATCGTGTTTGCTGAAGAAGGCATGTTCTCAGGGTTGGAGGCTGTGCACCCTCAGGAATTGATGACAAGCTTGAGAAGGAAAGTGGGTACAAAAAGGAACATCTTGAGCAGCTGTAGTTTTCCAGGGCCACTAATGACAAAAGAGCTTCTTCGCTCCTCACTTCTTTGCCTTATTTGTCTTCCCTCAGAAAGAGATTATCTTTATAAACAAAATATTCAGCAGTACTTACATACCATTGAAAAATAGGCTTATTGGCTTGATGAGCATCAGTTGGAGGCTCTTCAGCAGATTTGCCTATCCTGCAGTGAGCCAGATACACTATTATCTCTACGTGCTGTTGTAAAGCCTCTCATTGTCAGTTTTGCCTACCCACTTTCAGATGTCACCAAGCTTTGCTGATGACTATGCATAGTTTGCAAGACTGTGCTGTGAAGGATCCTTTCCTCAGCTCACCTCTTCCCCAGTTCTTGGGAAGTTAGATACATCCAAGAAAATACACTTTTGTAGCGAAAGCTTCTGCTCTTTAGGGAGAGAAGTGTATTATGCAATGCAAATTCAATAAATGTATTGTTATTCATACATAGTATTTAGCAGTCCTTTGCTAAAAACTCAGCCTGAGAAGTCTAGGCTCTGCTGAGTACTCCAAACTCACACTGAAGCTGCATTTAGAATGATATAACTGGACTAAACAGGTGCTTTCAATTCTAGTTTTGAACTAATTAAACATAATGGCCTTTATAACACCTAAAGAGAGAATTCCATAAGTGCAGTGCAAAGAAAGCCAAAGCGCTGGTAACCACAGATTTTTGTTTAAACAGGGACTGATTAACAGCCTTTGCTCATCAGGTCTGAATGCTCATGAAAGGGGATGTGAAATAAGTAGATTGAAGATAGGATCATGCATGACTGAGTTATATGAATAATTTTAAAAGGTGTAACTAAAATTTATAATCAATGTCAAATGACTGCCAGCCTGTGTTAAGTCAACAGTATAGGAGAAACACACTGCTCAGCAGGGCTCATAAAACAAGCTTTAGGAATAACTGCAGCCTGGGAATGGAGGTCCAAATCCTGCTGTTCTTCAAAGTTAATTGCACACTCCTCTGTATTTCAGTGGGAGCAGGAGCAGGCACAAATTAAGCAAAATATAGTAGTTAAAGGGGCACTATGAAAATAAGTCACATATTAAAAATATATTATTGTACCTGTGTTACACAGCACTGTTAAAGTAGATCACTAAAGAAACAAATGTATAGCATCTGGACTGTAATGCAGTATTCTGAAGTCACTTAACAGCTTGTGTCTTCCATGGTGATTTGTTGAGTGATCTGGTGCTGGGTTCTCTGACAGTCTATTTTTATATAGTGTCGAGTGTGAAACCCCTTCCCCCCCCCCCCCAACCAGTGGTGTTACATACTCAGTATTTGTAATTGCCCTCTTAATTAGATTGGGTGGCTTCAGTAGTAGAAATTCCATTTGAAAATTTTCAGCTGATTCCTACTGGTTCCAGCTTGGAACTTACTGATCTACTGCTTCCTTGGGCTGTTGGTTCCTACCCACCAATAATTCTCTAGTATGAAGTGAAAGAGTCTAGTGGTAAGCAACCAAGAGCAGTAAAATCATTTTAATGGCATCTGCTAGGATTTCCACTAGGGTCTCTAGAATCCTTGTCAGCCTGGTGAGCTTTGACTCAATATGCTGTGTTTCAGTAT
This sequence comes from Malaclemys terrapin pileata, assembly GCF_027887155.1. Lineage (NCBI taxonomy): Eukaryota > Metazoa > Chordata > Testudines > Emydidae > Malaclemys > Malaclemys terrapin. Next base: position 115,025,424 of record NC_071506.1, on the reverse strand, counting down.
TAAGGAAATTAGCTATTTATTAACTCTCTCTTACCAGGCATGATGTCTGCATACAGCTAACTAAATATGTCCTAAATGTCCTGTTCCAGCTTACCACTTGTCTGTTTATAAAAACTGTGGTGAGCACTTCAGGGGCCTTCTCTAATTTAAGTATCAAAGGGGTAGCCGTGTTAGTCTGAATCTGTAAAAAGCAACAGAGGGTCCTGTGGCACCTTTGAGACTAATAGAAGTATTGGGAGCATAAGCTTTCGTGGGTAAGAACCTCACTTCTTCAGATGCAAGACGAAGAAGTGAGGTTCTTACCCACGAAAGCTTATGCTCCCAGTACTTCTGTTAGTCTCAAAGGTGCCACAGGACCCTCTGTTGCTTTTCTCTAATTTAGTTGGCTTTCATCCTTAACAAGGATGTGATCTTTCCAGGAAATTACATTTAGCAAGAACAAAATTGGAAAACTGTTGAAAACTGCAGGCTGAAAGTTGAAAGTCCATTACAATAGGAAGACTTGCTACTATTTCACTCCCTCCAGGATGATCAACGGTACCTTAGTCAGGGATGCGGCCATATTATGAACATGTCCCAGGTGGAGACACAGTCCTGGTGATGCAATACAGTAATTAGGGACTCTGAGTCCAATTCACCATTGCCCTGTTCCTTATGCCACCATTCATTCCAGTGTAAAGTTAATGCCAAATGGGTGTAAAATACTACAAAATCAGTATGGTGGCATGTTATCCCCAATTTACAATGGTTTAAATGTCTACACAAGTGCAGCAGAAAGATAAATTGGGCTTTAGGGGCCAAATTCTCAGTTGGTGCATTGACTTTAATGGAGGCGCACCCATTTACATTAAGCAGATAATTCGTCCCTTGATCTGACATTTGGATACAGGAGTAAACAAGGACTTTTGAAGGTATAAAGTATGTTCTCTCTCTCTCTCTCTTTAATGTATTTTGGTTAATTTTTCAAGTATAGATATTACCTTATAACCACTTTGAAAGTCTCTGCTTTCACATACGTTCTACTGGGGTCTTGGAGTTCTATCTGCTTCATGAACTGTCATGACAATGTTATTGATGATGAACATTTTAAATATATATTTAAGATTCTTACTCCACAATGGAATTTATGGGCTTTTCCCCCTTCCAATGAAGCCAATAACAAAACTCAAATGGCCTTCAAAGACAGCTGAATCAATCTCCAACTGTTGTAACTATAACATTTTAAAATTAGATTGAAGTTTTCCTTTCAAAAATGCCTTTTGTACTGAAAGCATCTCTCCTCTCTGTATTGCACTGCTTGCATGTTTATGACAAAACTGGCTATAATTGCAGCTAAAGAATAATGTAGGTTTAAAAGCTATTAGTCCCAGATGTACAACTGAATTCTAGTCTTCATTACTGAAAACACAGCAGACTGAAGACAACCAGACAAGGTCTGAGCTGCCCAAGGAGCAGTGAAAGGAAAAGGTGATTATTTCGGCAAAAGCCCACAGGTGTATTACCTTGCTTAGCCCTCTTTGACTGCGCGTAGGCTGCATCTTTAAGGAACACTGCTGTCGTTTTAGAGGCATTGTGTGGCTATGAATGCCAGGGAGATTTATGTGGTTCATTCTCTGACCTGTGATAATGCATCATTAGAGCCCTCCATCTTTTCCACCTTTGTGAACAAAGACTCATAACAGGGACAATTATGAAAAAATAAAATAGAAGCAGCAGCAGTACAGGGAGACTTGGCTTATCCTCTCTGAACCTCTGCCATAAGTTGAACTGGGACATCTTTATTGCTCTATACACTTATTTATTTTGTGGGTTCTACCCCTCCCTCCCTCCTTATAGCTCCTGTTCAGACTCACTTACAGAATTAAAAAAAAAAAAATACCCCAGCCTCCTTACTGTTTAACTCTTCACTGTATTAGTGAACATTCTAAATCAATTCAGAGATGCACCAGACATCTAAGGGGAGAGGTGAGGTCACCAATGATCCCCTGTGAGAGCTCTGTTGGGTTCTCTGAAGTAAAATGATAGTAGCACAATCTATTTCAGGCCCTTACGTACCTTTGCTTTTATCCTGACCCCAGGCAATCTTTTTATTTGGCTCACTGAAATGTAGGGCTGCTGCTGTGGCTGACTGACTGGGGAATAAGTTTATATCTATTTAACCAAACCAGACTAGCATACCCTCTCCTATGGCCATGGATTCAAACAGTTGTAATGCATTTTTGAGAACATTACTGAGCCTTTTTAATCACGGCTTACTGCACTGGTAGATTAGTACCCAAATGCAGTGACCTTCTTTCTGCAGTGGACTTGAATACACCAGAAAAACAAACCTATGATTCTTTGTCTTGATCCAACAAATTAGGATAAAAATCCCAAGAGAGACAAGTGTGGCATACTTTGCAATTCTGATTGCACCTGTTTTGTAGTGGAAAAATTGATATTTTTAATGAAAACTCTCTTGCCCTTGTCCCTCTGTTTGGGGAGCGGGAGAGAGAGGAGAGGGCACAACAACCAGAATTTACGCACGGCTTCCTACCAATTATGCACTTGACTATTTTTTTAAAACCTACAAAATCTATGTGTGTTAGAAGGTATTATAATGCATTAGTATGACTGTCCATCTTCTGCACTGCATTGGGGTTGGGCGCCACAGATAAGCACAGGGAGGTGAAGGTTGATGTGTGACTGGGTTGTGGTGAGATGTGACAGAGTAAAGAGATCTGTAAAGCCTTACAACTGACTCTCAGACTAACCATAAGCATGAGGTTCCCGGGTCTGATTTTCCATTGCCTTTCCACCTTTTGCCTCCATTGCCAATTCTCCATTGCCTCCACAGTAAAGGCATTTCTATCAGTGCAAAGTGACTGTGAAACATTTTGAGACCAGGATGGTAGAATTTTGCACCTGCTTTGCACTAGTTTAAAGGAATCCACCAAGAGAAAGCCAGTGGAGCATCAAGCCCCTTGATTCAGAATTTGGCAAGAATGCCCTATACCATCCGAGTCAGAGCTCACACACTACGCCTTGCATAAACATAGCAAGGCAAAGACTGTTTCTGTTGGAGACTCCTGTTGTGTGTGCCAAATGGCATCCAGACAATCACAATCTTCTTGGCAGCTGGAACTTGAAGTGTGTTTTGCACATTAGCACAACCAGTCCCCAAATAGGGACCATCATGGTCCAACTGGAAATAGCTTTACCAGGTGAGCGACACGTCTGTCTTTCTGAGTTGGTAGAATCTGTGCTAGGCTGGTCTCAGCTGGAAGTCACTCTTCGCTTGCTCCTAGTGGTACTGAAAATAAATAGTTTAAAACCGAGCAAGCAAACAAACAATCAAACAGCACTCCCCTCCCCCCCAAAAACAAATAAATGGTTCTTTGATTTTGGTGAGCCATTAACAGATGTTTTGCTTATGCATAACTGTATAATTTAATAAAAAAAAGAAGTGCCCTCATTTTTCTTCTCTTCTGAAATGCTAGTAGTAAAAATAATTTTACTGCTACCAGATGTCTTCCTAAGGGAGTCAGGTAAAATAGTGAAAATATTATTAGAGAGTTTATAAACAATTTTACAATATACTAATAATTTGTGGTTAAGACTGAGATAGTAGAGGAGTTTTTTTGATGCACAAGACCAATGCAAGGCAAAACAGATTGCATTTTACATAGAATTTTAATAGATATATTGGAGCTTCATGAAGGCAGTTCTGCGGATATAAAGATTTAGTTGCATCTGAAATGATCATTTTTATATGGCTTCTTTATGAAACCCACTAGAAATTGAAACTATAGTTCAACACATGAACTCTTTCCTTATTATAGCCCTGGTTCAGCAAGATACTTAAGCACTTGCATAACTTTAAGCCCCATTTGGGACTACTCATGTTCTTAACATTAGACAGGTGCTTAAGTACATGGCTGAATCAGGGCCTGTGGAATTGTTCCTGGCCCCAGTGAAGTCAATGATACTTTTGTCATTGCCTTGAATGTTCTTGTCAACACTAGATAATTTTTGCTTACATTTTCCACTGTCAGTACCACACATTTTGCTCTAACAGCAGTGAGAGTTCTTCTACAGAGAAGGTGCCCATGGAGATTAGTGTTTTAAGCACCATGTCACATACACCTGCTTAGAGTAGGGTTAGATGACATAGTGCTTAATATGCTGGTGGCTCGTACTGTTGCTAACAATGGTGGAGCTGAAATGGTAGTTGCAATGGTGGGCAATTTTAGCAAAAATACCCAAGGCATCAAAAGGAAAAGAGCCCAAAACAAACTGCTTCCCAGAGGCTCAAGGATGGCTTGCACTGAGACATAATGCTCAAGTCTCTGGCATGTGAGCCCAAGTCATAGGTGCTGGAATTAGGGTTGCTGGGAGTGTGGCAACACTCCCTGGCTTGAAATGATTTCCATCATCTACAGGGTTTACAGTTTGGTACAGTGGCTTTCAGCACCCCCACTATACAAATTGTTTCAGCACCCCTGGCTCAAGTTGACCTTCCTCAAAGTCCTAGGTGGGTTAGATCCAATGTTTTGGTTCATCATCCCCATCTCTAGTTATAGGGGATTCTGACTGTGAAGAGCTACCTTGGTAGATTGTCATATGTCTTTAGATTCTACCATAATTTCCATCTTCAAACAGTGAATAATGTCAGGAGTGTCTCAGTAATACTAAATGAATAATAAATATTGAATTTCAATAGGGATTCGGTGCTTACCACTCACAGGCCCCTTTGAAAATCCCAGTCAACAATAAGAATGAATACCTGGCTGCCATATAGCTGGTTTCAGTTGTAGATCTAAAAGATCTTTGCCATTGGAGTATCCTTATTCCCCTTTTATAGTTGTGGAAACTGAAGTACGGAGAGGTCAAGTAACTTGCCAGAAAGGTCCAGCAGGGAACTCTTGAGGTGACTAAGACACCAGTTGAAATGTGTGTAAATGGCAGTGTATTGCACCAGTGGGGACTGCACAAATTAATTCCCAGGGGCACAGTTTTCCTACTGCAGGGTTCTCAAGAGAAAAACGAGAGTTGCTCATAAGCAATGTCAGAAGAACTGAGCCCTCTGAGTTTTGCAGTCAGAGAGCGGTTAGAGGGGACATACTTTTGTAGCATCCTCCCCATTCCTGATAAGCATTGCTGTGGCGCAAACAGCCCTGGAATGCTTGGATCACCTGCTTTTGTCTCCAACAAACCATTTTGATGACAGGTGCTTTTGTGACTACCCTGTTCCCAGAGCAGCAGGCAGCTGGGGTTTTTCTGTAACCTGACCCATCCAGAATGCAGATGACTCCCTGGATAATAGCTGCAGAGTGATCATATGGAAAATTCCACAGTTGGCATTTTCTTTTTACTTTTAGTTGGTTTATCAAGCGAAAAATTAAAACATTAAAAATCTAATGTACCCTTCAGAAAATCTATTTTAATAACACCGCATGTAAAAATGCTTACATTTATCTTTAGAATATTTTCATTCCGTTCCCACTTATTTTTATTGTTGTTTTAAAAATGAAGGACCCCCCCCCTCCAATAATCCCTTTCTCTGCCTCCTACATGGGCTCCTTAGTCTAGCCTTACTATCTGCAGTCTGGCAATGGGATGTCAGGAAAAAAATAGCAAGGGGAAAGATGCAAGAGGTATTATGTGCTACTAATCCAAGCGATGCTTACAAAGAATAGTAATGCCGTCCATTTTATAGTATTAATAGCATGCAAATGTTTCAGGAAGAGAACAGCAAATCGCAAAACATGTGAAAAAAACAAACGGAGACGGTGAACGTTATTTCATGTAAACTTCATGGTCACAAAGTCAAAGGGAGTGAATATGTACTAAAATGGAGAGACAGGGAGTAGATGGAGGGAAGGAACAGCTGATAGTGAAGATGAGAATGGTGCGTGGGGAAGAGGGATGAAACAGGGATACTTGGGGTTTCAAACTACGCTCTGGAATGTCATTTGGAATGAAGTATGCCTGCTGTTCTCCCCCACATACAAAAAACGTTGTTAACTTAGAGATATAGCTGCTCAGATGCTTCCCCCATCAGTTCAATTACTAAAAATCAAGGGAACCACCCGCTAAGCTTACATTAACAACAATACTAATCTCAAATCACGTCTCACCATCCAAACATCATAATACCCAAGCACACTCAGAAATACTGAACATATACAACTCCCTCTCATTTCCAACATACAACCATCCACAATGCAAACACCTTCTTCCTTAAAAACAACTCCCATGCAAAAGATTAGCTGTTATCTCTGGATTTATTAAGTGGAAATGACAGAGTGGACCATTTAACAATAAAAATAAGTTAAATCAGTACAACAAGGGCTCCGCCTTGGTGATCCTTAGAAAGTCCATCAGATGGTGAAACTGCCTATCAAGCAGAGATAGACAGTCTGCTTCTTAGGTGGCTTAGTCTGCCTGTCTTTCACTCTTCTTGCCCCCCCTCCTCTTCCCAAGGTATCTCAAGTTGGGTATCTACGAACTGGGGTACCCCAAACCAGGGCTACTTTGGAAAAAATTGGCTGAAGGCCCAGATCCTCAAAGGTATTTTGGTGCCTAACTCCCAGTAAAGGCAATGAGAGTTAGGCATCTATATACCTTTAAGGATCTAGGCCTAAATGACTTGATTAAAGTTGAGTCAGTGGCAGACTCCGAGATAGAATCCAGGTGTCCTTCATCCCAGTTCCCTGCTCTAACCAACAGACAGCTCTTCATGCTCTACCAAGTCATATATTAGAGCTACTGTTCTGATTTTACATTGTTGACCATCAGTCCCAAACATCTCATACCCAATAGACCGGCATTTCCTGTGTACCTTATTGGCCCTTTTAGTAACAATGTTATTTTGCTGGTTGTGAAAAGTCATGATGAAATCTTCACACTCACCACACAGAACTTCAGTGAAAGTGCCAGGCAGCGCCTCTTCCTAAAATAAAAATGCTATTCTTGAATCAGCCCATCCTTCCGCTCCTGAAACCTGGTGCACCTCTCTGTGCACTTTGGAAATTCTCAGTTATCCATTTTCAGTTACCAGAGGAGGAGGAGTAGAAGGATGAATAGGAGGAAGGAGGGGTCTTACCAAAATAAATAATACTTTATTTTTACTGTCTAGGTCATTTTTGAGATCCTTTGATAAATAATCAATAATTAGATCTTAAAACACCCATAGTTATTATTGAATCCCTTTCACAGATGGGTAGGCTGAGGCACAGAGAGATCAACTGACTCACCAAAGGTCACACAATGAGGTAGAAATAGAATCAGGAGCCGTGACTCTTTGCTCCAACCACTAGATCATACTTCCTCCCTTTGGGATGCTGGAGAGCTTTGCAAGAGGGGAATATATACTTAAACTTTTACCGGTGGTGTAAAATCCATCTCATTGCTCACACACTTCCAGCATAAAATTATATATATATATATATATATATATAGGCACACACATATATACATATGTTATAATTTTGAAAATAATGCTCCAAGAAAGCCTCGTGTAAATCTTGACATTAAACCGATCTTTCCCTTATCTTGCCACTTGAATCATTTATTTAAGCAGTGATAATAAAAGGTGTCAGTAATTCAGTTGTAAGCTCTTGAAGATTTCTGTGCGCACTGACCTTTAAATGTTTGCATCTTGACAGGTGAGCCATTCTTAACGTCTCATGTGAGATATGGTGGGGGCAAGCGGTCAGGCACGCTAATGATAAAATTACCATTTACCTTTTACCTCACCAGTCTCAGTGCCTGACATTATAAATGTAGGTAACCTTTCACCTGAAGGCTCTCTTTCTTCTGCATTGCTAAAGATTATGGGAAAATGAACATGCTTGCAGCTGCAGAAGAAGTCTCCGTTTAAAAAAAACTGCTTTCGGGGCTCCTTTTCCCTTTAATTTTCATTGTTATTATTTTAATCCAAAAAACATAAGTACATATTTTCAGAAAAACAAAAGGATAGAGAGGTCCATTCAATTTTATTTTACAAAGAGAAGATTATTTCTTTTGTTTTTATCTTAATATGTTTTGAAGTGAGGATGCTTATTCAAGCATGTTCCTTCATTCCTTTATTAACAAGAGGGTACTATTACTAATGGATTAATTACATTTTATTGCAGCAGAGGGCTCATTCAAGGATCAGGGCCACACTGTGCTAGTCGTAGTAATGAGTTTGCGTTGATCTTCACTTTTTATCATAGCCACAAGATCCAACTTATTCACCTCTGCTCGTGATCCAAACTTTCCTAAACTTCAGGGTTTTCCAGATTCAGGTGTTTGGGATTTTCCTATTTTACCTAAACAGATACGCCCGTCTGCTCCAACACAGACCCAGGGTCTGAATTACTTGCCCCACAACTGCAGAGTTAACTGAAAGCAGTTTACAGAAGTGTTCTTGTCTTTAACACTCAGATGCCCAACTCCCAATGGGGTCTAAAACCCAAATAAATCCATAAAGCTTATACAGGGTAAACTCATAAATTGTTCACCTTCTATAACACTGATAGAGAGAGATGAACAGCTGTTTGTGTCCCCCCCCCCCGGTATTAATACATACTCTGAGTTAATTAATAAGTAAAAAGTGATTTTATTAAATACAGAAAGTAGGATTTAAGTGGTTCCAAGTAGTAACAGACAGAACAAAGTGAATTACCAAACAAAATAAAACAAAACACGCAAATCTAAGCCTAATACAATTGAGTACAGATAAAATCTCACCCTCAGAAATGTTTCAATAAGTTTCTTTCACAGACTGGACACCTTCCTAGTCTGGACACAGTCCTTTCTCCTGGTACAGCCCTTGTTCCAGCTCAGGTGGTAGCTAGGGGATTCCTCATGATGGCTGCCTCACTTTGTTCTGTTCCACCCATTTATATATCTTTTGCATAAGGTGGGAATCCTTTGTCCCTCTCTGGGTTCCCACCCCCTCCTTCTCAATGGAAAGACACCAGGTTAAAGATGGATTCCAGTTCAGGTGACATGATCACATGTCAGAGTAAGACTTCATTACCCACTTGCCAGCACACACGTATACAGGAAGACTTACAGGAAAGAGAATTTAGGCTTTCCAGAAGCCATGCATACTGTAGATGGGACAACCTTAAGCTATGGCTACATTGCTCCACAGTTCAGACTAGAGGGGTGTGAATAGCAGTGAGCACCAAAGTACTATGTTGTAATTCTTCTGTGTATGGATGCTGCAGGCGTGAACTAAAAGGTTCCTGATTTCCACTGATGTAGTCTTGTTGAAGAGGACTAACTTAATGTGAGTTAAGGACCTGCGACATCCACAAAGGGGAGTTACAGTGCAGCATTTTGGTGCTCCCTGCTATTCAAGCCCTGAACTATGGGGCAGTGTAGACAAGCCCTTAGTTTCTAGGTGGAACATTAGTTATGGGCCCAGATTTTTAAAGGTATTTAGGTATTGCTGTGCTCAGCATTAAGATGCCTAACTGATTTAGGAGCCAAAGCCTCATTTTCAAAAGTGATTTATGCACATAGCAGCCTAAATCCTGTCAATGGGATTTTGTGTCCTAAATTTCTAAATATCTTTTAAAAATGAGGTTCAGGCAGTTATGCATTTCAATGCTGAGCACAGCAACACCTAAATACCCTTAAAAATCTGGGCCACAGCACTTGGGCAGCATCCATATTTGGCTGATTAGTGTGGCAACAGCAGTTTCTTTGCAGGGTGGAAATGTGCATCCGTCCAGCAAGAGTTAGAGTGATGAGGATGGAAATATGATGCAGACAAAGATAGAGATTTAGTGCATTTCAGTGATTGGGAATCAAATGATCATTGGCTTCAGTTACCTCCCACGAAGAACAGCACACTTAAGATGAATACATAATTTTAATGATAGTCCCATAACTGTTAGGGTTGCTTCATAAATCATGTTAATTTAAGACTTAAAATGCATATCTTGATCATAAATCTTTATATTTGACATAGTGAAATTTGTCACAACATAAATGTTGTTCATGTGTGCGTGTGGAGTGAATCTTCAGCCACAAATCTTGTTGCAGTTTCATTCATGTAGTAAGGAGATATATATATTCGGACTGTCAAGCTATTAAAAAATTAATTGAGTGATTAATCGCACTATTAAACAATAATAAAATGCCACTTATTTAATTTTTTTGGATGTTTTCTACATTTTCAAATATATTGATTTCACTTACAACACAGAATACAAAGTGTACAGTGCTCACTTTATATTATTATTTTTATTTCAAATATTTGCACTGTAAAAAAACAAAAGAAATAGTATTTTTCAATTCACCTAATACAAGTACTGTAGTACAATCTCCTTATCGTGAAAGTTGAACTTACAAATGTAGAATTATGTACAAAATATAACTGCATTCAAAAATAAAACAATATAAAACATTAGAGTCTACAAGTCCACTCTGTTCTACTTCAGCCAATTGCTCAGACAAAACAAATTTGTTTACGTTTGCGGGAGATAATGCTGCCTGCTTCTTGTTTACAATGTCACCTGAAAGTGAGAACAGGAGTTCACATGGCACTGTTGTAGCTAGTGTTGAAGGACATTTATGTGCCAGATGCGCTAAAGATTCATATGTCCCTTCATGCTTCAATCACCATTCCAGAGGACATGTGTCTATGCTGATGATGGGTTCTGCTCAATAATGAGCCAAAGCAATGTGGACCGACGCATGTTCATTTTCACCATCTCAGGCTAGGTCTACACTGGGGGGGGGGGGGGATCAATTTAAGATACGCAAATTCAGCTACGCGAATAGTGTAGCTGAATTCGACATATCCGAGCTGACTTACCCCGCTGTGAGGACGGTGGCAAATCGACTGCCACGGCTTCCCCGTCGACGGTGCTTACTCCTACCTGTGCTGGTGGAGTATGCGCGTCGATTCGGGGATCGATTGTCGCGTCCCGACGAGACACAATAATTTGATCCCCGAGAGATCGATTTCTACCCGCCAATCCAGGTGGGTAGTGAAGACAAGCCCTGAATCAGATGCCACCAGCAGAAGGTTGATTTCCTTTTTGGTGGTTCAGGTTCTGTAGTTTCTGCATTGGAGTGTTGCTCTTTTAAGACTTCTGAAAGTATGCTACACACCTTGTCCCTCTCAGATTTTGGACGGCACTTCAGATTCTTAAACCTTGGGTCGAGTGCTGTAGCTATCTTTAGAAATCTCACATTGGTACCTTCTTTGTGTTTTGTCAAATCTGCAGTGAAAGTGTTCTTAAAACAAACATGTGCTGGGTCATCATCCGAGCCTGCTATAACATGAAATATATGGCAGAATGCGGGTAAAACAGAGCAGAAGACATACAATTCTCCCCCAAGGAGTTCAGTCACAAATTTAATTAATTCATTATATTTTTAACGAGCATCATCTGCATGGAAGCATGTCCTCTTGAAAGGTGGCCGAAGCACGAAGGGGCATATGAAGGTTTAGCATATCTGGCATGTAAATACCTTGCAATGCCAGCTACAAAAGTGTGATGCAAATGCCTGTTCTCACTTTTTGGTGACATTGTAAATAAGAGGAGGGCAGCATTATCTCCTGTAAATGTTTGTCTTAGCGATTGGCTGAACAAGGAGTAGGACTGAGTGGACTTGTAGTCTCTAAAATTTTACATTGTTTTGTTTTTGAGTGCAGTTATGTAACAAAAAAAATCTACATTTGTAAGTTACACTTTCACGATAAAGAGATTGTACTACAGTACTTGTATGAGGTGAATTGAAAAATACTATTTCTTTTGTTTATCATTTTTTACAGTGCAAATATTTGTAATAAAAAAATAATATAAAGTGAGCACTGTACACTTTGTATTCTGTGTTGTAACAGAAACCAATGTATTTGAAATTGTAGAAAAACATCCAAAAATATTTTGCAAATTTCAATTAGTATTCTATTGTTTAACAGTGCGATTAGTCGTGATACATTTTTTAATCACGATTAATTTTCTGAGTTAATCACGTGAGGTAACTGTGATAATCAACAGCCCTTATATATATAAAATACACACACACACGTGTGTACAATTTTAGAAAACCAGTAGTCAAATTGATGTCTACTGTACTCACTTTATTTCCTTGTAATTAGACTTCTACAAGAAATTGTTCCACTTTGGTTTAATCAGAAGATCTGAGTAGGCTCTGCTTCTAAATTCATCAATTCATAGGTAGACACAGAGATCACACACAAGTTCTGTACACCTCAAGCTGTTAATACATAAAAGGCACTGTGATGTATTGATTTTACTTTCTCTTGATTGTGTCAATAAGAAGGTTCTTGAAAGGGTCTGTTCCTACCAGAAAAGAAAAAAATGAAGTATATAGCTAAAAGAACAAAATGAATGTTGCTACGTTAAGAAAAGCCAATACTTCTCCCCTTGCCTGGACCTGCACCATTTCCTCCATCAGTGAGTTTTGTGAGGTAGTGAAGCAGGACAGAGTGCACAGGAAAAACCTTCCTGTGGGAAGCTTGTGCTCAAATCAAATGTGTTGAAAGGGCACTGGCAGGGATGTCATTCAGGCTGGATGAATTGGCAGAGTAATTTCCAGGCTTATCAGATCATGTTCCACTTGTCTGAATACTCTTGTTTTACTTCTGTGCATCAACACACACTCAGCTGCCAGCACCAAAAACAAGACTCTTCTTTTCACTGCACAAAGGGCTTCGCTGTGCATTTTATAAGGCATTCCTCCTATCCCTGTTGCTATTATTTTCCTGGAACGGAATGCTGGTTCTGCATTCAAATGTATACATGCCATCCTACTTAAAATTAGATTTTAGGGTGTGGTGTGCTGCTGACCTGCTGTGTATACACATATCTGTGATCTCCTATGGAGACCTATACTTCTCCTTGTCTCCTCTAGGGCATTCATAGGTGAGGCACGCTAAGGTCTGAGCCTCCCAATTGCTGAACACTTCTTGAATGATGGTGTTTTGCATCTTCAACTCCCACTGCCACAGCACCTCGCAGAACTGGCCTCCAGAGTAAATACAGCCATATTACCCTATCATTCAGACTACTGGCAAGGTTTTCCAGCAAAGCTACAGTGTTACCAGGGATCATAGGGGTTTGGCTCTCTATATTAGCGAAATAGGCTGCTTCTAGTATAAACTATCCAGATAATAAAACAATAAGCACCATGAAAAAGCCTGTGTGAGGGTATGTATATGAAAATAAAAATAGACTCATGTAATAAATCGCAGTCATGTTATAAATGGGGCTAACTGCATATAAAGCACAGATATGTAGGTTATATAAATTGCAGACAACAATTATATCATGACTCTGCAATCTATTACATAATTCTATAATTTATCCTGCACCTTTGACCATCTCACCCATCCTCTGTCCATTAATCCATTTCCTTGGGATTTATTTTAATATTCCAAATCTCTGGGAATCTTCAACCAACCAACCAACCCCCAGCAAACCAAAACAACAACAATGACAAAAAAATCCCAAGCCCTCCACAAAACAACAAAAAACCTTCCAGAGAAATCTTCCTTGCTTTCCCCTGAATGTAGCATTAACCCGTTGCCATTCGTTCCTGTCCTCTGAAAGTGCACTAGCCTGAGGTTTGGGAAGGGAAAGATTCAGTCTTGGGCTACTGAGATGTTTCAGATTCCACCAGAGCTAGAAAAGGGGCCTTCATTACTATTGGAAAAGGCAGATCCCCAGCTTTAAAATAGGCCATATGGCACTTTGTGTCTAGTCTCGGCAAACCCTGAGATATTTTTCAGCAATTGTGAATAATGTGATCGTCCAAAACTTATGCCAATAAATCTTTTGTATGGCATATCTATCTGTCATTTTTCCTTGAACATATAACCCTCACCCGCATGAAAAGAGCCTTCCTCAAGTCCCATTTGATCTTCACTAAGGGCTTGATCCTGCAAGTTCTTACTAAGCAATGAAGCATCCTCAACTTCCACTGAAGCTAGTCAAAGTTGATGGTACTCAGCAACTTGCTGGATTAAGCCCTAAAAAGGAGACCAATTACATTGCCCTGGCCTTTTAAATTCATAATTGTCACAATTCAGGGCAACTGCACCTGTCGTCCCCCTGCGTGGTCCATCAAGGGCATCCATTCTAAGCTCCCGGCAACTCCGACATCACCCTTCTTGGGCAGAGACATGCATCTTTCTCTTTCCTGACTGGGATTTTTTCCCCAGGCTGCACAGTTCCCTGCCTACCCTGTAATATCTCAAGCAAGCCACTTTGTTTAAACAGGCCAGCTGTACTTTGCTTCCTCTATGAATGATGCAATTCCCAGCAATTATAAATTAACACACCGTTCTTTATAAGTAAGCACTTTTATTAAGGTGAAAGTGTTACAGAGAAAACATATTTAAAACAATGAAAGAACCTACATACATGCTAATAGGTTTACCAGAGGTCACTCCTGCTCCACAAGGGCTCTGGTAGGAGTCAGTCCTTCAAACCCCACCAAGGGGCTTGTCTGTGGTTGCAAGTTCATAGGCTTTAGCTCAGAACTAGCACCTCCAATTAGTAGGTTAGGGCTTGTCTATACTGGCACTTTACAGCGCTGCAACATTCTTGCTCAGGGATGTGAAAAAACATCCCCCTGAGCGTGCAAGTTTCAGTGCTGTAACGTGCAGGTATAGACAATGCACCAGTGCCCCTCGTGGAGGTGGTTTTTTTAGAACTGCCGTGGCAGTGCTTTAACATTGCCAGTGAAGACATGCCCTTAGTCTTTCCTTCACACAGGTTGGGCCTTTGATCTTGAAACTCCCGCAACAGGTAATCAGCAGCTAAAGGCCCTTTCCTCAAGGCCTGGTTTCAAAAAGCTGAGTTTTTGCATAACTGGTGGTGGGGAATTTGCATTCACCTCCCTCCGGCAAACCAATTGACACTGTTTGTCCCAAAAGACCATACTTGTCTGGCACGTTGTTCAGCTGAGTCCTTTGAAGTTCATCACGCTTCCGAGGGTTCACATTGCATTTCTACCTAAGAGGGATGATGGCTGACTGAGAGTCTAGAGTGGGTGCCTCCAAGGGACCACAGAAGGGGAATACAGGTGCAGTTGCTCAGAACTGTGACAATAATGCAGTGAGAAATATCATAGGAATGGCTAGACAAAACAATAATCCTTTTTAAAAAAACACTAGTAAGAACTACACTTCCTAATTGGAATTCTTACAGGATACATTACATTCTTGAATCTGCAAAGAGATGTGGTTTCAAGGTAAGGATAGAGCAAAGCCAGAGGACTTTTCCATGGTATCACTAGCCTTCCAGCTCAGACCCATTAAGTCCAACTGGAAAAACATTTTGTAGATTGACTAGGGGTACATCTACACTATGGGGGGAGTCGATTTAAGATACGCAAATTCAGCTACGTGAATAGCGTAGCTGAATTCGGCATATCGCAGCCGACTTACCCCGTTGTGAGGACGGCGGCAAAATCGACTTCTGCCGCTTTCTGTCGGCGGCGCTTACTACCACCTCCACTGGTGGAGTAAGAGCGCCGATTCGGGGATCGATTGTCGCGTCCCAACGGGACGCGATAAATCGATCCCCGAGAGGTCAATTTCTACCCGCCGATTCAGGCGGGTAGTATAGACCTAGCCTAGGAAACTAAGATGACTGCTCACATTTTAGGATACAGATTTCTCCACTTCAGAGCATGTTTATTGATTCTTTAAGCTTTCAAAGCAATATTAATCATGCAAAAAGGCAAAGATGTGACACACTAGCTCAGCAACAAAAGAAAAGGGAGCTGACTTTTTAACAGCAAGGTTTATGTTAACACATTTCTGAAAATTAATCAATAGTCAAATAAGTCTAGTGACAGACTGAGCATTCCAGGAGAGACTAGAGGATGTAATGCACTCAATTTAGTATTTACAATGTACAAGATAATTTAATTTGCAAATATAAAAAGCAAATGGACGAGTCTTTTTACATTTCATAGGAATAATCTGTTCTCCAGTAAAAATATGTAGCAGGTTGTGGCGGAGGAAAATTCATTTACCTTTCTGTGGCATTTTTAAACTGCTCAGGTTTGAAAAACATTTATTTTGAAATAAGTTTTTTCAATAGCGTATCCCAGTATTTAGGTCCTGATTCCATGTTCATTGAAGTCAGGGGAAAGGAAAGGCTCTGATGGGCTTTGGCCCAGGACTTCAACAAACTTTGGATCTGGCTTTTATATTTTAAGGTGCTCAGGACAGGAATCAGTGTCTTTTGTTGTGCCTTGTACAATGCCAAGCACACTGACACAGATTAAAAAATAACAAAGAATCAATAATAGTATCTGCACTATTCCACATGGCATTGTGTAAATGAAAAGAGCAACGGAGGGTCCTGTGGCACCTTTAAGACTAACAGAAGTATTGGGAGCATAAGCTTTCGTGGGTAAGAACCTCACTTCTTCAGATGCAAGTAATGGAAATTTCCAGTGGCAGGTATAAATCAGTATGGAGATAACGAGGTTAGTTCAATCAGGGAGGGTGAGGTGCTCTGCTAGCAGTTGAGGTGTGAACACCAAGGGAGGAGAAACTGCTTCTGTAATTGGCTAGTCATTCACAGTCTTTGTTTAATCCTGATCTGATGGTGTCAAATTTGCAAATGAACTGGAGCTCAGCAGTTTCTCTTTGGAGTCTGGTCCTGAAGTTTTTTTGCTGTAAGATGGCTACCTTTACATCTGCTATTGTGTGGCCAGGAAGGTTGAAGTGTTCTCCTACAGGTTTTTGTATATTGCCATTCCTGATATCTGACTTGTGTCCATTTATCCTCTTGCATAGTGACTGTCCAGTTTGGCCAATATACGTAGCAGAGGGGCATTGCTGGCACATAATGGCATATATAACATTGGTGGACGTGCAGGTGAATGAACCGGTGATGTTGTAGCTGATCTGGTTAGGTCCTGTGATGGTGTTGCTGGTTTAGATATGTGGGCAGAGTTGGCATCGAGGTTTGTTGCATGGGTTGGTTCCTGAGTTAGAGTTGTTATGGTGCGGTGCGTGGTTGCTGGTGAGAATATGCTTAAGGTTGCCAGGTTGTCTGTGGGCGAGGACTGGCCTGCCTCCCAAGGTCTGTGAAAGTGAGGGATCATTGTCCAGGATGGGTTGTAGGTAACTGATGATGCGTTGGAGAGGTTTAAGCTGAGGATTGTAGGTGATGGCCAGTGGAGTTCTGTTTTTGGGCCTGCCTTGTAGCAGGGGGCTCTGGTTCTTCTTCCTGTGTTGTTGGTGGGAGGCTATCTGTGGGAACGGCAATATACAAAAACCTGTAGGAGAACACTTCAACTTCCCTGGCCACACAATAGCAGATGTAAAGGTAGCCATCTTACAGCAAAAAAACTTCAGGACCAGACTCCAAAGAGAAACTGCTGAGCTCCAGTTCATTTGCAAATTTGACACCATCAGATCAGGATTAAACAAAGACTGTGAATGGCTATCCAACTACAGAAGCAGTTTCTCCTCCCTTGGTGTTCACACCTCAACTGCTAGCAGAGCACTTCACCCTCCCTGATTGAACTAACCTCGTTATCTCCATACTGATTTATACCTGCCTCTGGAAATTTCCATTACTTGCATCTGAAGAAGTGAGGTCTTACCCACGAAAGCTTATGCTCCCAATACTTCTGTTAGTCTTAAAGGTGCCACAGGACCCTCTGTTGCTTTTTACAGATTCAGACTAACACGGCTACCCCTCTGATACTTGTAAATGAAAAGTGCATCCTGTGCATTCCATGCATTCTCTTACAAACTTTCTCGTGTCCTAGGAGTTTTAAGCTATGGGTTAAATTTTCAGCTCTTTGCTTTGTCATATATAGTATGACTAAAAATGGGAAATCCTGGAATCTATACAGAAATGGAGCAATCATGAATAATAAAGGGCACTCGTTTTATACAAATTATGCTAGACAAACGGTACACCCCCCTCCACCCCCGTTTTCAAATAATCCAGGTACAAAGAGTACAATGAGTGTACTGTAATATATCTGGTAAAGTATAGTAAAACCTCCATTTTCAACTTTTATGACATGCTCTACTATACCAGATATATTACAGTACACTCATTGTACTCTTTGTACCCTGAGTACTTAAAAAAGGAGGGTACAGTTTGTCTAGCATAATTTGTTCTGCATAAAACCAATGCTCTTCTTTATTACTCACGGTTGTTCCCTTTCATATAGACATTGGACCTGATCCTCAGTTTGTGTCAATTGGCTTCATGGAGCTTTGCTGATTGACACCAGCTTAGGATCTGGCTCATTTTCTTTTCATGTTTGTTCCATTATTTTTTATGGATTAGAGCGCTCTCTCTCTCTCTCTCTCTCTCAAGGATAAGTTTTTTACAACCGGAGCCAAATTTTCTTCCCAGTTATACCAAAACAAATCTGGAGCCCCTGCATTTAAATCACAAAGTTATCCCAAATTTCCTCTGGTGTCAGTGGGAAGAGAATTTGTTCCTAAGCATTTATGTTTTTCAAAGTTCTCAGGCAAACAAAAAATACTTTTCTAGTCAGTCTTTGAAGCACTAATGAAACCCAGAGTAACCCACTGATATGCAAAGTACCTCATTTAATTACAATATATATAGTACAACTGGAAAAAGTCTAAGGGAGAAGAAAAAATCCTCAGGACTAGACACAGTACCCTTTAAGTACAGAGCTGTTTAAAATATCAATCTCCTTATTGTAATTTGATGTGTGAAATTCAGGCATGCATTTACAATTCAGATCCCATTCCTTAGGGATTCCCATTTAGGGCCTGTTCATATGATTTATTTAGTGCCTTTCCTCACTTACTTACGCTTGAGATCGTTAGGTATAATGCACATATATGCACAGAGATAAAATGTTTATCATCATTACTTCAATGAAGTCATTTGCCATCCTTGACACCCTCTAATGTCCCAAGTGCTTCAACCCACTGGCTCATTTGCCTGGCCTTGCTCTCTCTTCCCTTTTTCATCTCAAATTCTCAATGTGGTCCTTTCATCAGTCACAGAGGTTTAGCTGGTAGCAGGGGGGAAGGCAGCAGAATAATTATTCAAATATAACAAAAGAAGGGCCCTTTTGTGTTGGGGGAACATATGCGTGTATTTCATGCTCCTTTGAAAACATTAACGACGTCTAATGCAATGAGGAAGTGCCCACTGAAAGACACAGCAGTGACAAAGCTATGTCTTGTGCTCACTAGTGTGAAGAGGAAGACCCCTTTTCCTTCATCCCTCTCCCCACCTTGCCTCCAGCCGCCCCAGGTAGCCACCGTTTCAGCACAGCTGATATTAACATTCAGGAACCATTTCTAATGTAATCATTGGGCACGGGACCCAAATCACTGTATGCTGACTGCATTCAGCTAATTGGTCCTTGTCTTCAATGACAACCATGGACAGTGGGGAACAAATTGAAGCTGAAAGGGTCATTCGGGTTGGGGGTGGGGTGAATTTAGCTTGGCACAGGGCACAAGTTGGGAGTTTCATCTGTGTTTGCACTTTGGGTGGTGGACAATAAACTGGTGGTTTTGTTAATCTATTTCAGTTTGGTAGTTAGAGGAGCATTTGATATCTATCAGTTTTTCAGTGGTTCAAATATTGAAACAATGCTCTTCCTTACTGACTGTAACTAGGTATTTGTGCACAATTTGAAAGCAAGAATATGCAGAAAGTCTAGCACAGTCACAGTGTATAATATTAGGGGACAGTAAGCAAAATGGGACTATGTGGGCTTCTTTGTTCAATTAAATGAATTGTAGCGGAATGGGCACAATATGTTGTACTGGTTGCAGTATAGAATAGGTTATATATGTTCAGATGGATGGGATACAGTATTGTGGCCTGCAGTATGCACGATCCCAAGAAGTGGCAAGGTAAAATGACAGACCAGAGATAGTGCAGATAAAAATGAAAATATTCATATGCCAAACCACAAATAAAACACATGGAGAAACATAACCCTTTGAAATATAGTGAAACAAAACATATGAAAATGAACATCTATCTATCTATCTATCTATCTATCTCTATGGGTATGATTCCAAGCTCAAGTAGACATACTTGTGCTTGCTTTCATTGAGCAACCATGCTAAAAGTAGTAGTGTTGGCATGGCAGCAGGGGCAGCAGCAAGCAGTGGCATGGGCTAGCCATGCGAGTATATACCCAGGCACCTTAGAAGTGCAAGATCTCTAGGGCTGGGGTTCCATGGAGTTAGAGGGGAGATCTCAGGAATGGGAATGAGAGAAGCCAGTGAGCAGGCTCTGATCACAGTAATTTTCCTTTCACAGAACATGGATTTCCCAGCATCCATGAGCTACTGCTGGCAGAAGCAGCAGTAACTTCCTTTCCCACCTGCAACTTCCATTAGAAAAGGGGGAAGGGCACAGGTGCAGTGGCCAAAGGAAGAGTCCAAAGGGATTTCCTGTACTGCTGGGAAAATGAAAGCTGAAACATGTGCAGAGGGGATTGTCCTTCATGTCGACAGACAAGACAGTGATGTGTCCGCATGTTTTTGTTTGAACTTCCCAGTAGGTCCATTGCATCATCAGCTTTTACTAGCTATCCTGTCTTCCCTCTGGACTGGCCCTCCCATGGAGAGATGATGTGACTTTTATCCTATGAGTTCTAGGTGGAGTCTGAGGTGCGTGTTTTACCTTCCTGTAGATTTTTCGATGAGAAGATAGCATGTGGTTCAGGGCTCCGGAAATGTCTGAGACATTCACTTTTAGTCAAATCTACTCCATGCCTGCTCAAGTTCTTCCAGGTGAAATGTGCCATATGAATAAAAGGTACAGTATCCATAATTATTTATATGTGCTAATCAATTACAAAGCAGAGGCTCTGTCTGTGTACCCTGTCTAGTTGGCTTCATTCTGTTAAACTGGTGTAAATTTAATGTAAACTCACTGACGTCAATGGAGTTACTCTGGATTTTCACTGGTGTTCATATTATTATTGATTATTGTCTGTATCGCAGTTATGCCTACAGTCATATTGGCCCCATTGTGCTAGGTGCTCTATATACGTGTAGTAAGAGACAGTCCCAGCCCCGAAGAGCTTACAAAGGGTGGGAAAAACAAAGTTCTAATAAGACCAGATGTGCTCAGTCTTTCTCTCCATCTGAGATGTTTCTGTAGCACTCATCACCATGGTATCTAAGGATTGACAACATGACATGTAGCAAGTTCAAGAGATTTTCCTTTCAAAACATTCCCTCCTCAACATGCACCAAAATTCCTCTACTGAGGAATGGATTTCCCTTCTTAGGACCCAGTGACTGTGACATTAAAGTCACTCTTTACTGACCAGGGCCTGTAGAATCTACGTATACTTGCAGGCCTCCTGGCTGAATCAGGATATTAATGAGCGAGGAAAAGTAGAGAAAGTGATTACTAATCAATCAATAATGACTGAATTACAGTTTAAAAATGGGATGTGTTAGATAGTTATTAACAATGTAATTATTCATAAATGTGCCTAATTATTCATAATTATGCAGAAAACTTATTACTTTCCTGATTGTCATAAGTGATCTCTGAGGCCAATTATTATTTGATTATTGCCAAAGGACTATATGTTAATATTACCCCTTTTGTCCTAGAAAAGCACAGAGAAAGCTAGTGCAGTGAAATTCCTGAAGAATTCTCAGTGTTGACAGGCCCTTAAAACACAACAAACCATTGGTTTGACAGCCTTTATTGTCTGTCCTCCTTGCTCTTTCTTCGAGTTTGTTTGGTTCCTTTATTACAGAACCTGCTGCTGTTTAATTAGGGTTTTTTCCTTGTAATTGCTGCATTTGAGATCTTAATAGCATTACAGGGAGTGTGAAGGAGCAAGGGGGAAGAAAGCAGATTGGGACTATCAATGCACAAACTGAAAACTCCCCTGGCTGTGTGACTGCACTGGAGAGGCCCATGAATCAAATCCCCACTGTTTCATCTATCCCGTAACTCTATGGGGAACACCATCAGATCAGGATACAGTTGTTCCTGCCTCCCTTATTAAGAACAATGGAAGTGTCTTTCCCTTTAGCCAATGCTACATCTAAACGGGGTCATTTACACACAAGTGAGGCTGGAAAAAATATTTTCAGTTTTGCGTGTAATACTTTCCCTTCTGTAAATGTTAACCCAGCTGTATTCTTATGACATCTCTTCCATCTGTTACCCGGGTACTGATGGTAGCAGAGTTCATCATTTGAAAACTTGCTTCTTTTAAGACGTTGCTCTATGCAAAGAGGCTTGGGAGAGGGAGCACCATTTTCTTTCAATTTTTTTCCTTCCCTGAAAACATAAGAGCCATTATATTGTGGGGCGGCATTAGTCGCTTGAAATTAGCATATAGATGAGTTCTGGGGGCTGGGGGAGGGAGAGATGGGTTATGAAAATCTAATGTTGAAATGCAGAAATCTTTTGGCTTTTATATACCAAGCCCTGAGTTTATCAAATGGGGGAAGATTGCAGTTTCTGGGTATGTACTACCACTAAAGTGATTTTAGTGAGAGACCTTAGTGAAGTATTGCCAACCCCAAGCTTCGGAAAAACATGAATCCAGGTCCCCCAAAATCATGAGATGATAATGAAATAAAAAAACACATCAGAGGTTCTTTTCCTTTGCCTTCCATTTTTGAACCATTAGGATGCATTCTAGTCATGTTTTCAGGCTTTTCTATCAGCCATGAGGGCTAGAAACTTTTTTTTTTAATGAAAGTTGAGATTGTTACATAATCGCAGAATGCCAGAAACTGGGGGTTTGAGAACAGCATCACATATCATAAGAGTTGTGATAAAATCACAAGTGTTACCAACACTGTTACTGCCTCATAATCACTACCAATAGCTCATGTGTGCATACACACACACACACACACACACACACACACACACACACACACACACACACACACACACACTTACTTTTGAATGTTGTTCTCCTCTTCGAAACATAAGGACACTGGATCAGATTCTCAGTTACACCAGTGTGAAACCACTGTAATCCCATTGACAGCAATTAAGTTATCCTGCATATGCATTATGCAAATGACATTAGACTTCCCTGTCCCCATTCCTTTGGATGAAAATGTGGACGGAGACATCTCTTTGCCTGGGAGTGGGTTACCAGATATGGGAAACTTAGCTCGTAGATCATGACTGTCAATAGACCATTTAAAAAAAAATCCATTGTATGCTTGGAATGGTTAAAAGAGGAGGATTTTTTGAACCATTTAACTACCACTCTAATCTAGACATGCCTGTGATATAATCCATCACATACTGGGAATTTTCTGAGCTGCAATATTCCCCAGAATTCCTGTGACCAGATTAAAAGCACACATCAGAAACACACCTCCAGGATGTATTCAGTGGCTACATGATTTCTGCTTATTTTTTCTCCAATTAAGGATGCTCAGTCTTTCTTTGGAGGCTCCCCAAGTGCTTTGTAATGAGTCTCAAACAACAGTTTCTGTGCTGGGAGAAGTAAAATAAAAGGAAAGTGATTCACTTTGGAAGGGTGTGGTAATCAAATCTTGACAAGACGTATGTCTGAGAGAATAGAGTCTGTGCAAAGAGTGGGGGTGGGGGAATAGGATCTTTAAATTCACTTTGAATTTACTTGAGGATATATAACCAAAATGAGAAAACTAGATTATATCCATGTAAACCTAGGCAAGTGCTACAAACTATTTCCGTAAGAGTACTCACTTAAATGTAACAATTACATCATTTTGGCCATGCTTGGACCCTTTTGGTCTTTTCCCATCATGAACAACCCAGCAATGCAGTTTCACTTGTGGAGACCTTACAAGGGATGGGACATAACTTGACAGCCTTTCCAAAACCTCTCACAGAAGTGGCAATCAAGGCTCTGCTTCTACAACAGTTAGGCCTGGTCTACACGAGGAGTTTATCTCGAATTTAGCAGCATTAAACCGAATTAACCCTGCACCCGTCCACACAACGAAGCCCTTTACTTTGATATAAAGGGCTCTTAATATCGATATCTGTACTCCTCCCTGACGAGGGGAGTAGCGCTGAAATCGGTATTGCCATTTCGAATTAGGGTTAGTGTGGCCGCAATTTGACGGTATTGGCCTCCGGGAGCTATTCCACAGTGCACCATTGTGACCTCTCTGGACAGCAATCTGAACCCGGATGCACTGGCCAGGTATACAGGAAAAGCCCCATGAATTTTTGAATTACATTTCCTGTTTGCCCAGCGTGCAGAGCACAGGTGACCATGCAGAGCTCATCAGCACAGGTAACCATGCAGTCCGAGAATCGAAAAAGGGCACCAGCATGGACTGTACAGGAGGTACTGGATCTGATTGCTATATGGGGAGAGGATTCCGTGCTAGCAGAACTACGTTCCAAAAGATAAAATGCCAAAACATTTGAAAAAATCTCCAAGGGCATGACGGAGAGAGGCCACAATAGGGACTCACTATAGTGCCGCGTGAAAGTTAAGGAGCTCAGACAAGCCTATCAAAAAGCAAAGGAGGCAAACGGTCGGTCTGGGTCAGAGCCGCAGACATGCCGCTTCTACGCTGAGCTGCATGCAATTCTAGGTGGGGGGCTGCCACCACTACCCTACCCCTGACCGTGGATTCCGAGGCGGGGGTAATTTCAGCCATGCCTGAGGATTCTGTGGATGGGGAAGATGAGGAGGAGGAGGAGGAGGAGTAGGATGACGACGAGCTTCCTGAGAGCACACAGCACTCCGTTCTCCCCAACAGCTAGGATCTTTTTCTCAGCCTGACTGAAGCATCCTCCCAACCCCCAGACAATGAGGCCATGGAAGGGACTTCCAGTGAGTGTACCTTTGTAAATATAAAACATGGTTTAAAAGCAAGTGTTTTTTAATGATTAATTTGCCCTGAGGACTTGGGATGCATTCGCGGCCAGTGCAGCTACTGGAAAAGTCTGTTAACGTGTCTGGGGATGGAGCAGAAATCCTCCAGGGACATCTCCACAAGGTTTCTTGGCAGTGCAGCCTTATTCCGTCCTCCATGGTAGGACACTTGACCACGCCATGCTAGTAGCAAGTAATCTGGTATCATTGCATGACAAAGCCTGGCAGCATATGGTCCCGGTGTTTGTTGGGATTCAAGCAACATCCATTCTTTATCTTGCTGTGTTATCCTCAGGAGAGTGATATCGTTCATGGTAACCTGGTTGAAATATGGGAATTTAATTAAGGGGACAGAGGTGGCCGTTTCTACTGGACTGTTGCCTGTGGCTGAAAAGAAATCCTTCCCTGCAGTTAGCCAAGCGGGGAGGGGAGGGATCATTGGCGCTGAGCTTTTCATGTTTGGCTAGCAGGGATCTTCCCTGATACCAGCAACGCGGTTGGGGGAGGGATAAAGCGATCATCCCAGAGAATTGGATGGGGGGGTGGTTAGTTTGGTTTCTGCTGCTGCACGTTAACAAGAAAACTGCAGCACTCAACGGGCTTTGCTTGGTATGTGGGAAAGGAGGGCACTGCTTGTAGGAAAGCTGCAGAAGCCAAAAGACAATGGCTTACCATGGCCACATGCAAGCCAAATTCTGTTGCCCGGACCTGCATCTGTGCTCTCTAACACCAAAGCTGCAGGCACTCAATATTAAGATGCAAAATGCGACCTTGTACCGAAATACATGTGCTCTGTAATGTGAATAGTGTTGTTCATCGTGAAAGAGTATAAGCATTGTTCTGTAAAATGTATCTTTTTAAAAACTTCTCTTCCTTTTTTCCCTCCCTCCTGCAGCTGCAAATTTTTCAAGCCTCCCTCCTCCATCCCGAAGGCTATCTCAGATAAGGCAGCAAAAAAAAAGGACGTGAGACGAAATGTTCTCGGAAATCATGGAATCCACCCGCAATGAAAGAGCTCATCTGAATGAGTGGAAGGACGTGGTATCAAAGTACAGGAAAGATGCCAGTGAACGTGAGTGCTTCCTGGTGTGCTATTCTAATCGCCCTGGTGTCTGGCTGCGCATAATCAGCGGCCAGGCGATTTGCCTCAGCCTTCCACCCCGCCATAAAGGTCTCCCCCTTAATCTCACAGAGATTGTGGAGCACATAGCAAGCAGCAATAACAATGGGAATATTGGTTTGGCTGAGGTCTGAGCGAGTCAGTAAAGTGCGCCAGCGACCCTTTAAATGTCCAAATGCACATTCTATCACCATTCTTCACTTGCTCAGCCTGTAGTTGAACAGGTCCTGACTACTGTCCAGGCTGCCTGTGTATGGCTTCATGAGCCATGGCATTAAGGGGTAGGCTGGGTCCCCAAGGATAACTATAGGCATTTCAACATCCCCAACGGTTATTTTCTGGTCAGGGAAGTAAGTCCCTTGCTGCAGCCGTTTAAACAGAGTAGTGTTCCTGAAGACGCGAGCCTCATGAACCCTTCCCGGCCATCCCACATTGATGTTGGTGAAACGTCCCTTGTGATCCACCAGTGCTTGCAGCACCATTGAAAAGTACCCCTTGCGGTTTACGTACTGGCTGCCTTGGTGCTCCGGTGCCAAGATAGGGATATGGGGTTCATCTATCACCCCACCATAGTTAGGGAATCCCATTGCAGCAAAGCCATCCACTATGACTTGCAAGTTTCCCAGAGTCACTACCTTTGGTAGCAGCAGCTCAGTGATTGCTTTGGCTACTTACTTGCATCACAGCATCCCCCACAGTAGATTTTCCCACTCCAAATTGCTTCCTGACTGACCGGTAGCTGTCTGGCGTTGCAAGCTTCCACAGGGCTATCGCCACTCGCTTCTCAACTGAGAGGGCTGCTCTCATCTTGGTTTTCTAGTGCTTCAGGGCAGGGGAAAGCAAGTCACAAAGTTCCATGAAAGTGCCCTTATGCATGCGAAAGTTTCGCAGCCACTGGGAATCGTCCCACACCTGCAACACTATGCGATCCCACCAGTCTGTGCTTGTTTCCCGGGCCCAGAATCGGCCTTCAACGCTATAACCTGCCCCATTAACAGTATGGTCTCCAAAGCGCCGGGCCCCACTGTTTGATAGAATTCCATGTCCATGTCCTCATCACTCTCGTCGCCGCACTGCCGTAGCCTACTCCTCGTCACCTGGTTTTGCAGGTTCTGGTTCAGCATAAACTGCATGATGATGCGCAAGGTGTTTACAATGTTCATGACTGCTGTCTTGAGCTGAGCGGGCTCCATGCTTGCCGCGGTATGGGGTCTGCACTGTTCACCCAGGAAAAAGGCGCGAAACGGTTGTCTGCCGTAGCTTTCCCGGAGGGAGGGGGAGGATGTACCCAGAACCACCCGCGACAATGTTTTTGGCCCCATCAGGCATTGAGGTCTCAACCCAGAATTCCAATGGGCGGAGGAGACTGCGGGAACTATGGGATAGCTATGGGATAGGTACCCATAGTGCAATGCTCGGAAATCAACGCTAGCCCCAGTACATGGACGCACACCGCCGAATTAATGTGCTTAGTGTGGCCGCATACATTCGACTTTATAAATCTGTTGCCAAAAATCAAATTCTGTGAATTCGGATTAATCCCGTAGTGTAGACATACCCTTAGATCCTGAATCAGCTAGCGACTTAAATACATGGCTTACTTTAAGCACACATTGTGGCCAGGCAAATGTGTAATTTTATTCACATGCTGATGGATCTACTTATGTGAGTAAAGTTACAATCCAAAGAGTGAGACTTACAAAGTGACTCCAGATCAGGGCTTAATGAGCCTGGTAAGACTCTGGATCGGGACCTAAATGAACCAGATAAGGGTCTGATCCTGCCTTTTTGGAGGAAGGATTGTGAATATACGCATACTATTACTCTGTGTGACTGCACTGAGACACATTAAATTTAAACTCTGCATCCAGCCAATACTTATCACAGCCTAATGTCTTCTAGTAATGACCCCTCAAGCAAGGTATGTGTGGCCCAGAGATTCAAAGTCCTTGTGATTTCTGCCACCATCTTCTTGCATTAGAGTCACACAGTCAGGGATCAGAAACAGTGCCATGTAATTTGTGTGACCAATCCCAACTAAGTAGTTTTAATTTGGAATAATGAACATCTGATACTTGTAGCAAACTGTTCATGATTAGTCTGGAGAAGAAAAAAATATAAACATTCTTTCAATTTCAATAATATGAGGTCAGTTAGTAACAAAGATAAGAACATCTTTTTAAAATATGTTTTTAATCGGACAGTGGCCTTTTATCTCATAACATGTCACTGGGTATCACGCAAACCTGTGCTTCCTTGACTATGTCTGTAAAGTATCTTTCCTCCATGCTTAGGGTTAAGGATCAGAAAGCTCTTGACACACACAAGGTGCAATGACTCAACTATTGCTTAATTCCACTGCATGAGAAGAAGAAACAGACTATCCGCTCAAGAAATACAACAAACAATCAACACACAGCCCAGCAATAATCCCCACCTCACTTTTCAGTAAAGTTAAACCAGGCCCTGAGCAGACTGTTATGTGCCATATACAATAAAGTCCCACTGTAAAAAGCAAGAAAAAAAAAAAAAGATTGTAATTGTGCATGTTATTCCCCCCCCACTCCCATGGATTGAAAGGGTAAAAACAGAAACAAGTGACTGCAGAGCATAATGGGTCAACACTGCAGCTCTGATCGCTGGAGCATATACTCTAAATTTCACGCTACATTAGGTAGATTTTAAAACCTAATCTGCTCCTATGAATGTTTTATTGGTAATTTCATGAAGGTACAGATTGCTTGACAACATGGGGGACATGAGAGAGGTACCTGGAAATCAGCAACTTTGTGACATCCCACCTGTGTGCATCCAGTGTATCTCAATGCACGTGAATTCTAGGCAGCACCATAATGAGCCGCCTTTCATCTCTTATTCCTCTGTGCTGCGACAATGGAGGTTATTCATTTAACCAATTATATTTTTTCTTCTGTCATGACTCTGCTGTATTGATCTTGTATGAAGGAATGCTGTTTGTGAAGGTTAATAGACTGGCAGGAATGGACAACAAAGTCCTATGTTCAACCAGATTCCTTGTGAGGTTCAAGGAAGCTTAGCGCAAGCTTCTCACACTGTTCTTCCAACTTTTGTACCTCAAATGAATGACACCGCCTGCATAGCCCCTCTGCACACTGGACTGGAGAGAGCGCAAGCAAAAGAGAATGGAAATGACTCGGTAGTTTAGTGATTCAGGTATCCAGGTGGGAGACCCAGGGTCCAGTCCCATGCTCCAATCACTCTTTCATTATTTATCCACAGTGGAAGAGCTTCAACAGGAAAGACTGAGGGAGCCTCACATCAGAATAGCCCATAGGTCAGTGGTTAGAGCCCTCTTCTGAGAAGTGGGAGCCCCCTGTTCAAATCCTTTCTTCCGCTCTGGCAGAGAGTGAGAAATTGAACGAGGGTCTCTCGCATGCCAGGTGAGTGCTCTAACCACTGGGTTGAAAGTTATCAGGTGGGCATCAACACCACTTCCTCCTCTAGATGGATTATGAATGGGACCCAATCTGGTAGGTAGCTTCTGAGCATGCCTACCGGATCATGCCCCACATGCAGGTTAGGCAGCCAAATGCCTGTCTCTCCCTGGTTTGTGAATTGGTTTGGGGCTTAGGCAGGGGACAGCCATCTGGGTGCCTAGAGGGAGGCAGCAGTGCACTAGCTCAAAGGCAGTAACATAGGCGCTGAGGGAAGTTTTATTGCAAAAAATGTAGGTGTGAGTGCGTTTAGGTGCTTGAGTTTTGTGGATCGCAGTGGAACCTAAACTGGATTTAGGCGCTTAAGTATAGAGTTTTGGGGCCTAAGCACCTTTGTGGATCTGGGCTATAGCTCCTAATGTTTGTATGTGAACAAACTAGGTGAGTTTTCACAAACTTGTCAGTCAATGCCTGATTGTGCAACCTTTACTACTGCCAGGATAGCAGGACCAGGCCCTTTTCCGTAGTCTTCATCAGAGCATCTGTGGCATACTTTGCAATCCTTTTCCTCCTGCAGCAGCCCCACTGCAGTCCCAATTCTCCTGTAATCATATAATTCCTCCAGAGAAACTTAAATGTATAGTTCTTCTAC
Source organism: Malaclemys terrapin pileata (assembly GCF_027887155.1). Taxonomy (NCBI): domain Eukaryota; kingdom Metazoa; phylum Chordata; order Testudines; family Emydidae; genus Malaclemys; species Malaclemys terrapin. Next base: position 114,995,411 of record NC_071506.1, on the reverse strand, counting down.
TTTCTCCTTTTTTATTGTAATAATTGTTTTACAGATACATTACAAACAACCGTACAGAGTCCTGAACATTACAAACAACTGTACAGAGCCCAAGATTGAATAGTCAGGCTGTAATTCAGTCTCAAGGCTGAGAGGTTTGCTACCATACCCAAACCCTTAAGCTATGTTCTTACATTGTGGGACATTACCAGGATCCCTCAATTGAATTACAGTATTGGATTCCATCTGGGACTTAGCATTGTAGTGTACTTAACATTGTACTACATAGAGAGGCTTGGGAGTAATGGATTTTTACAGTAATACATTTTTTTTTGTTAAATCAAAAGCAAGAGTATAAGGTACCCAGTTATGTGGCATAAAATGTAGTTAAAATATACAGCTCTGGAAAAAACACCACACGCCTGAGAATTAAGCATTTGTTTTATGTTTTAAATATTACATTGTGCCGTTAATAAACAATTAAGTAATGTAAAATACCAGATCTTTTTTCATAATTTAAAACATTTCCCATGAAATTTCAAATGGATTTTGATTGATAGCATTGATTACAACAATGTTCATATCTAGTTTTTGAGACAGAGGCCTCAATTCAGGAAAACACTTAAGCATGTGCTTGTCTCATCATTAAGCATGTACTTAGGAGCTGTCCTAAGCGGGGATGCTTTCCTGACTCTGGGCTACAATGAGTTAATGTAGAGAAGGTAGCAAAACAGCAGAGACAAAAATGTAAAAATGCCAATTTCGGTGCAAAATGTTTTTTCCTCTGCACTGATGTGATGGTGCCACATGATTTGGTTCATGAGTAACAAAATGTAAAAGTTCGTATCTTTATATGAAGAAAAAAAATGTGAAAACACAGCCAGACACAACAGAAATAACTCCCTATCATGTATTTTTCTTTTTAATTAATATTTCATGATCAGTTAATCAGCAGTCTGTTATCTTCCTAATAAAGCAAAGGTATTACAACCAATAAAAAATATTTATTGCCACATTTTTATGTTTTAATCAAGGGCATATTCTTTTTTAGCTGCTTGACATTGTGAATGATTAAGTAAAAAAATAGCTTTTTATGCTTAAAAGGAAATGCTCTGTCTAGCTTAGTTAATTAACATAGCGTCCTTTGGAAATGCAATAAATCCTCGATATGGAGAAGAAAAAGAGATAATAATCCAAAATATACCATTTACTATCTACACCCAAGACAATGCTGACTGTACTAGGGTGAAATGCTGGCTTCATTGAAGTTAATTGGAGTTTTGCCATTGGCTTCAATGGGAACAGGGTTTTTCACCTTTAATGCACATGTCAGGAGGATGGATAGTAAGTTTAGGGATCTCAGGAGTCATTGAGGGAACATTGGCCTTGAGGTTTCCAGCCATACAAGCTGGAGAAACTGCAGTAAGTCACAGCAACATGGGCTTTACAGTCAAAAGAAAATCCTAGGAAGACATTATGTATAGTGGACCAAATTCTATTCTGTCAACAGTGTAACCCCATTGGGCAAATTCAAACGTGGTGTAAGTGGACACACCTCTAGTGAAGTCAGTTGAATTCAGATCTGAATTTGGCCCATGGATTGGTTATATACGCATAACTGAGAGAAGAATTTGGCTCATTGCATATATGTCTATATAGGGCTGTGTGTGTATGTGCACATAGGGGAAAATCCTGCCTCACCTCTGTGATTGCAGGGGTTCTCATAGCAGCAAAACAGATGCAATTTCTCAATTTAAGGAGGGAGGATATTGGGACTAGCACAGGGGGCTCTTTTCTTAGCAGCGTGCAAGGGACAAGATGTAGCCAGACTGATATAGCAGTGATTTACGCTGGGTGTAAGAGGCATCTTATGTCACAAGATGCTCTAGAGGGTTGCTAGTGAGGGTCAGTCTATGCTGAGCTCTGACAAGAAACATACAGCTCAGTTTATTTTAATAACAAAATCTCAGAACTCCAGACTGATAATTATAATTAAATAATAAAAATTGACCATTTAAAAATCTTTCAAAAAGCATACCCTACACAGAAATTTACTGCTCCTTTTCTTTCAAGTAATGGTTTTCCCAGGGCTCTGGAGCGGTAAAGTGATTTTAGATGCACGTTCTTTCCTGTCTATTTACTGTATCCACCTGTTGTCTCTAATCATATACACTTTGGCCTTGGCTACACTTACCAGGTAGTTCGACGGCTGGAAATCGAAGTTCTGGGTTCGACTTATCGCGTCTAGTCTGGACGCGATAAGTCGAACCCGGAAGTGCTCGCCGTCGACTGCGGTACTCCAGCTCGGCGAGAGGAGTACCGCGGAGTCGACGGGGGAGCCTGCCTGCCGCGTGTGGACCAAGGTAAGTTCGAACTAAGGTACTTCGACTTCAGCTACGTTATTCACGTAGCTGAAGTTGCGTACCTTACTTCGAATTGGGGGGGGTAGTGTAGACCAAGCCTTAGACTGTAAACTCTTTGAAGTGGGGACTTGTTTTTGGTAAATGTGTTTATAGTGTTTAATGCAAGAGGACTTGAACATTGATTGAGGTCTCTGGGCTATCACAATTCTAAAATGTACTGCTACTAAGACTGATACTTCTTTTTATAAAGCACTTTGAGAGCTATGGCTAAAAAACACTATGTAAGAGCTGGGTGTTGTTGGTCTTGTCCCTTGTTCACTGGTGAGAAGCTCTGAAACATAATCCTTACTGTCTTATTTATGCACAAAAATAACAGCTCTGCTAGTGGTTCCACCATAAAGAATGGTTAGTGTTAAACTTTAGCTCTATTGCTCTTGCCACTTCTCATTCCCCTAGGCTGTGTCTGCACTGAGCCATTTCTTAAAATTTCCCAATGTTGCATTACTACCCATTTAGCTCCATTGATGATGGCAAAAGGATAGAAGAGATGCAGGCATTTTACCACTGTTATCTACACCTGTTCAGAGCATGTATAGGAAGCACGGTGATAAAAACCTTGAAAGCAGAGAGGTTCCTTGTCTCCACTTAGGCTTCCATACTTACTGACAATGGAGTGGTGAGAGTGCAAAACTGAGAAATTGCACAGATTGGATCAGAAGGAAGAAAGTTTAAAAAAAAATCAAATCATAGTTCCCCAACTTAACATAGTTGATTTGTTCCTTTAATTCATTTTCCCCTTGATTATTTCCAACTTTCTAGTTATTATTCAATTAACCGTTGCTATCAGTTTCTCAAAGGCTACACGGTATCCCTTAGGCACAGCTGTTTCTTCTTGGGGAAGGAGCAGAAAGCAACACTGATATATTACATTTATAAATGGAAGCAACATATCCTTTCATGGTGCTGTATGGAGAGTTTTTAAAAGGACATGATCCCTGCTCCAAAGAACAGCTAATTTAAATGGGGAAAACAGAGTCCTAATCATGCAGTGCAAAGTTCATTTGGGCTCAGGCTGGAGATGGGCCTCCCACAGAATACTTTTTGCAGATCTGGAGCCACAGAACTTGATGATGGGTTATGGACGAGGGTAAGGACAGGAGGGATGAAGGTTCAAAAAAACCTCATCATGTGACTTACATTATGTAGCAAAAGTTCTGATGTTTGTAAGTAGCAGAATTCAGGCAAATGGGGATGGATAGATAGCTCAGGACTGGAAGTCTTGGAGGACAGCAAAGTGAGAGAAGTGGATTTGGAGGCGGTGAGTGAAGAGACACAGGAGTGGGGCTGGCATTCCAGGTACTGCTGAGAGCATTCCAGGTGTTGTTCCAAGCACCATTTGTGGGAAAAGACACTAAGGGGAGAGTAAAAAGAGGATACAAAGGGAGCAACAATATAAGACCATTTCAAAACATATTTTACAAACCATGCTCTGACTTACTGTGATGTGGTACCCACCCCACACAGGTGGTGAAAACATTAATGTGGGCCTAAGAGGACTGGTGGGGCAGGCCTTGTTAATGATGAAACCGAGCTGGGGAGGGGCTGGGTGATGCTATAAACAGAGGAAGTTTGGAGGAGAAGGGGATGGATGAGTTCTGCTGTGACTTAAAATGATAGGAAAAGGAAGAAAGGAGGTGCAACTTTATAGAAACTCTATAGTCACTTTCCTGGTAAGAGAACGGGAAGAGAACTGTAGGGAGCAGGGAGCTTGTGCAGGATGAGGAGAAAGGGTTGCTAGGAAGAAGTTCAGGGAGGTGGTAGCAAGGAATCTGGTGAAGTGAATCTTGACTGCCTGTTCTGGGGTCCCTGGATTGGAACCCAGTGTAGGACATAGGCCTGGGTTTCCCTAAGAGCCACTGATAAGGTGGTATGAAGCCCCCGAGAAGGGAATATGGATTACTGGAAGTCCTGAGCAAGGGCTGTCCAGAGCTCTGGACCCAGAATTGAGGACAGAAGTGGAGGAATTACACACTTGTTTTTGTTGGACATTCTGTTACCCAGAAAGGAGTGGAACTAAATGTGACATGGCTGGATGTCTGAGCCATGAGATGAGGCAGACCCCTGTAGAGCTGTCAGTAGGCGATGCTAGAGCAGTGTATACCAGACAGTGGGTCCTGTGCCACCAGTGGGCTGCAGGAAGGTTCTAGATGGGTTGCTATGTCCAGAGCTGGATTAACCAAATGCTGGACCCTGGTGGGATTAAATACAGAAAAACCAGCACCCCCCTCCTAAGGCAAGCCCACCGCAACCACAAAGTAGCTTCGCAACCGAACCCCCCCTTTAACAGCCACTTATAGTATCTAGAGTGATAACACATAACATCATTTTCTTACCTTGGTCATGTTTCTCCACGGTGCTTTGTTCGTGTCTGTCTCCACTGAGATTATTTTTTCCCAAACTGCATTGATTCTATATTTTAACTATATACTTGAATGTGAATATTTTGGAACTTTATACATAAAGAAAATCCATTGAGTCTATTTCTTGAATTTGCATTTGCCATTTGATTTTGCCGTTTCCAGCAATTTATTATGTTTAATGGCAACATTGTAGACAGGAATAGCTGAGGTTGCAAAGTTCACTTTTGACCACTTCCATACCTAGGTGATTCCCCTTGTCAGTCCAAAGGTTTGGTGGTGGACAGGCAGCTGCTATATTTTCAATAGTTTTCCTCTGTTGTCACTTAAATTGCGGAATTGGGAACACTGCATCATCTTTAGCTACACACAGACACTTTTAACAGTAGCTATCCCAGTGTGCTGTGATAATAATGCAAATCATTAGACCCATGTAAAAAAAAAAAAAAAACTGGCAAATTAAATTATTTTCCTGGCAACTGGCAAATCCATACAAAAACCGGCCAGGCCGGCCAAATACCTGCCAGGTGGTAACTCTAGGCCCTCGTCTAGGCAAACATACACTTCTCTTTGGGTCCCCCAGGGTAGGGAGCCAGGCCCAGACCTGCAGGACAGGAGCTGCTGCTGCTGGGGTGAGTGTGTATATGGACTCACCAGTGATGGCAACTGGAACATCAGTAGTTCTGGGAGTAGTGACCCTGACCCCACGCTAAGTTGCAGGATCAGGCCCTGTGTTTGCTAGTTTATCAGCAGTTCAGCCTCAGCCAGGGCAGCTCCCCAATTTTTTTAAGTATCAGAAGGGTAGCCATGTTAGTCTGAATCTGTAAGAAGCAACAGAGGGTCCTGTGGCACCTTTAAGACTAACAGAAGTATTGGAGCATAAGCTTTCGTGGGTGAATGCCCACTTCAATTTTTTTTAAGTGTGTCACACCCAAAACGTTTAAAAATACAAGTCTGCTACTGGGCAGTGAATTAAAAAATAAAAAATTAATTCAGGGTGAAATTCATCCTGGTGTAGAGCAACCAGCAGCATGACTTAAATCCCACTCAGGCCTTGTGCTAGCTCTCTTCACAGGGGTGAATTTCACCCTTAGTATCCAGAGGACATTCTCCACAAGTTAATCAAAAGCCTGGGTATAAACAGGTTGACATAATGTCCATTTAAGGCTTTTTATTTAGGCTGATTTCAATTTGTGAATTGACTCTCCTTGACCAGAATGAATAAGTGAGTATTAGTGTAGTTCATGACATCACTCACACAGCTGGCAGCCCAGCAGCAGATTGTACTGTTCTATATGTCCAGAGGGCCAAATAAATTCCCCTTCACCGGATGCTCTCTGCATGTCTGATGGGACTGTGGGGATTAATAATGTGGTCAGTGTTTTTATTAATGATGGTGATAGTGAAATGCTTCTGAGAAGCCACAGGTAAACATGAAAACAGAATTGATTCAGTTTATAAACACTCATTGGTACAACTTCTTCCTGTATGTTTCTTTTTCTCCTCCTTTCTTTTGATATGTGACATTTTCATCTCTCATTTTAACAATCCTTAGTCCATCAAGTATGTCAAATGCCCTGCAAATGGGTGCTGCTTGTACGCTATAATGGCCAATATTCAGCATAGACACCTCTTCACTTGTATTCAATTAATCTTTTACAATTCATCAAACTCCTATTTCCATATATTTAATATATAAATATATAAGAAACATAATGGCAGAAAGCTTTTACTTTTGCTTTTGTTCTTGTTCTGCAGCATTAGTCTTCCCTCCCTGAGGTTTAGCGCTTTGGGTATTTCTTTACAAAAGAAAACAAAACTTCTTTGCTAGTAATAATACACCCCTCACGCCCCCAAACCTCTTATTATTAAATAGTCACTATGTTCTATTCTTCTGGCTTGAAGAGATCCATCCATACAGGTAGTGGTGGGTTTCTTCTGCTGCTAACTGTTAAAGAGCCAACCTGACATTATCAGTGGCATTTCCTACTAGTGAGAACAGATCTGCTGAAATTAGGGCAACGTTTGTGCCACCTAGTGGCTCCTCCTTAATATATCTTTGGAATTCTCTTATGGAAGAAAATCTGTTCTATAACTGTACAGGGAAACTCATAAACTGTTAGAGAAGACACACACTGCAGATTAATATTTCCCTTTACTTAACATGATAGTGATGCCATTCCTCTTTCTGTGCTCTTCAAAAGTGTAAATTGTAAACTAAAAATATAGAAAATTCCATGTTGCGTTCGGTAAATAATGTTCCTCACATTATCTAGTTTCCTGCTTAATTACATTTTGCACTGTTTTTTATATGGCCGCTGATTCCTTATTCCCCTAGGCATTGTCACTTTGTTGGCTTTTTCTAGGTTGAGAAGAATGTCAGTAGTAGTAACAGGTCTGTAATTACAGTTGGGCTTTGCCATGAGATCTCTTCATTTTTGGTCATCTGTTTTACGGAGATTTTAATACTTTGAAAAACTGACTGTTGCATTAACTCAGTTTCCTGTAGAAAGTGGGCCAAATTCTCTGTTGCTGTAAACTGGTCCAACTCTTATGTCAATGGATCTAAGTCAATTTACATTAATTGTAAATTAATGTAAGGCTTTGGTCAACTTTTTTGAACAGTTACGTTGCTAACCATATTGACCAAAAATGTTCAAACCCAGGTCTCTAAAACCAGGCACTTAAATTTATATTTAGGCAAATTAATCTGGATTAATTAATTTCCAGATCTTGAAAATCTGCAGACACCATTGACTTCAGTGGGAGATGCAAATGCTCGGCATTCAGGATCAGCCAACAGGGAAAATTTCTGCTGATTTCTGGATACCACTGTAAGGAACCCATACGGGTGTGTGTGATAAAAAAGTGTTGTCAGTAGCGTGGGCCCATGTTCAAACTGAGACCCACCTCAGACACAGGTCCTCCATTCCCTGGTCTAGCCTTACTAGCCCCAATTTAACAAAGCACTTAAGCACATGCTTAAATCCAATCCCATTGAAGACAATGGAACTTAAGCACATGCCTAAATTTAAGTACATGTTTAAGTGCTTATGCTCAGATGGGGTAGGTGCTGAATTGGGGCTGCTAAGAATAGGGAGAATTTATGCAGCGCTATGTGTGAAGAAGCCACTATGAATGATAGAAAATATGTGCATAAATATAAGAGTGTCATCTCACGTCTCTCTTGGCCTGCTGAGTGGCTTCACCAGAAGGGACCAGCATAGGAGTGGCTAATGTCTACCACTCTGCTGCTACTATGGGTATTCTGGCATGCACCTATGTGTGGCACTAGCCAGATTCTGTTCCTCATTCTATATTGTCAATAATAAGTTATAGACTCAACTTAAAAACAACAACATACAAATACTGCCTAGTTTTATTCAGATAAGAACCACATATTTTTTGCAGCTGTATTCCACCTGGTACTCAGCTACATGGCTGGTTTAGTCTTTATTATAGACTACTGTGCATTCTTTTTGAGGTGGGGTGGTACTGCTTCCCTGGTAATAATCTTTGTCCCTGATTCTGCACCATTAAAGTAAATGGAAGCTTTGCCATTGACTGCAGTGGCTGCAGAATCAAGCCCTTAGTCACTAGAATCTCCATGGTACCTCTAAGATACCCTAGTTTAGGAGGGAGTTGTGATGATGATCACTTACAAAGACAGCTGATTTGAGAAATGGTCCAAATAATAAGTGCTGACTGAATAATTACAGTACTCCAAGGCTAGTGGTGTCAATATTTGCTCTGCTAATTGTACTTAATTTACTGTGAAGTTTTTTTTCAGAGGTTCCTGTTGCTTTGAGTGTATTAAGATACTATGCTGCAGGATTCGAGCAGGAAAATGTATCAATTAGATAACCCATGAGCATCATTACTGAAGTTATCTTACACAGAGGGCTCTGCCATGCCTTTAAGGCACGGCAGACACTGGGGGGCTGGTGCGCAGGGGCAGTGCCCCAAGCATGCACTCCAGTAGGCATAGTGCATGGAGTTCTTGGGATCACAGCTGCTGTTCACACTCTTACAAGGTGCTGTGTGCGTTCCCCACAGCCCGCTCCACTGTCCTTCCCTACTGCACTTTGTAAAAGCTATTGCCACTGTAGGTGCTAGCCTCATGGAGTAACTATGCTTCCTGAGCATGTGGATTGCGTCTATGCCTAGCCACTGGGTGAAGGTACAAGTGTTGGGGGGAAAACTCCTTGCTCCCCTCTCCTCTCTTGCACATGCTCACAATCTGTCTTTTACAATCCAGATGATTTAAAGGAGTATATTGTGCCAACACTGAGGCTAGATTTCCTTTCTTCCTTTGCACTAGATGCAGGTTAGTGGCAATACTAATCACACATCTCCCAGTAGATCACAACTCCACAGGCCATTCTGAGGTCAGGTGAAAGTGGAGGCAATGTCATCCAAGTTGGAGTAGCCATACCCACTTATATCTGTTTGAAATATGGCCCTCTTGCCTTCTCATTACTCTGAAAAGTCTCGTTTTTGTCAAATGATTCTGAAATCTATCTTCAAGAGGGAAAAGCTCAAAGTGAGTGAAGGGAACAGTAGTGGTTAAAAAAGGAAGGGAAAGGGGAAGCCCAGAAAGAAAAGGCTGATGTCAAATCCATCCCTCCTGCTGGATTGCCCCAGCTGTAGGTGTGTTTTTTAAATTTAAATAGCTAGGATGGAAGACAACCCTTCCTCAAGTGCCTAGCTGCCTCCTTTAAAAACAGGATTAGATTCTTTAATAGATGAATTTAATTATCTGGGATCATGTATATACCCAATCAAAGAGGCTATTCCAAAGAATTCAGAAGAAAACTAGGGATGGTTTGCTCACCTATGGCCTCCCTTAAGAAGGTGTGGATAAACTATGACATCTCAAAATGTACAAAGGTGTGACTGGTGGAAAGCCTAACTTTTTCCATAGCGATGTAGGGATATGAATTGTGGGGGGTTAATGCTGTTGACAAGAAGAAAATGTGGTGCTGGTGAAGACTCTTGCTTATCCCCTGCATGGAAAAAAAGAAGAATGGCCATGTTAGAAACCTTATTGGAGAGAAGCAGCTCCTCATGTCAGAAATCAATAGATGTAAACTTAGGTTCTTCAGACACAGTAGGCATAAAGAGGGAAATAACCTTGAGAAAGTTATTATGGAAGGAATGGTGGAGGGTCATCAGAATAGGGGATGACAAGCGAGAAGAAAGATGGATAGCGTGCAGCAGATCACTGGAAAGTCAGCTGCTCAGTGCTCAAAGTTAGCAATGGATCTTGAAGGCTTTAGAAAATTCTGCTATAATGTCACCAGCGTTCAGACATGAGTAAATGAATGTAGTTAAATTCTCAGCTAGGGTAAATGAACATAGGTCCATAAAAGCCAATAAAATTATGCTGATTTATACAAGCTGAAGATCCAAGTCACACAGTGGTCATCCTCCTCCTCTCCTCCAAAAAATTATGGACCAATGATATCGGGATGGTGTTGAACAGCTTTTAATGGATGGACTTTAGACCATCAAATTCAACTTGCGTCTGAATAAGAGTTAGACAAAATCTAACTTTGTAACATCAGCCAATTTGAAGGTAATTTTTAAAGAAGCTTTTTAGACTGCAAGGCAGATGACAGGAATTGTTCCACTGGTTAAGTCCCTCCTATCTCCTTTTTTCCCCCCGCTTCCCCCGTTACGTGTTTTGTATTAGTGCAGGCTGACAAGACCTATAATAAGATTACCTACTTATTTTTCTTTCCCCACCCAGACAGAGATCAGTGCAAGGGAGGGGAAGAAAAAGGATTGATTTAGATAGACCTGTGAAAGACATTCTGATCTGAAACCAGGTGTCTCTAATGCCTGCCATAAGATTTATTTCAGTCTGCATCAGACAACTCATGGTGAGCATTCCTGAGTAATTAGGATTCAGTATATCAGCTGATAGGCACTGACCTCTCCTTGACGAGCTCTCTAAAGTGTCTGAGCTTTTTTATTCCACCCCCGTCCCCCTACCTCTTCTGTCATATCCCAGCAGATAGTTTATGACATGTTGCCATGCATGCCATGAAGCCTGCATGAACTTTATTACGCAGCACCCAAGGGGCTACTGTAAGAAATGGTAATTATTTGAAGTTTAAGCTAAATAATATCCTCTTAATGAGATAGTATGTGCTACCGATCAAAAGCATAACCAAAACATAAAAAATCCAATAAGCTATTTATGTGCACGATAAAGGTGACCAAAGCAACTTTTCACTTAGTCTTTTTACTAGGTCACTGAAGGAAAATAGGTGGCTTAAAGATTCTCTGTATACTAATGTGTTGCTCTTCATCAGTTTCCACCTTAAATCCATCACTTTATTTGAATACCTCGAATCAATGCAGAGAAAATGTTACCTAGTGCTGTGTGAAACAGGCCTGAACAAGACTACCACTGAAATGGCTGATGTCTGATAGTTGCAATTTGGGATAGCATGGAAAAGCAATGCACAGCTTTGTTCTGTAGGAAACTGTTTTTCATTAACCAGTTAAGGACATCTGAAAATCCTGTTCAGAGTGTGTACAGTAGAGTTTATTGCTGGCCTTGTTAATTGCAGGAGAAAGAATATGCTATTTCTACGTGCCTCAGTAATTAAGTGTCCATTTAACTCCTCAGTTCACTGTATACATTCTTAACTGGCCAAGGCACATTTTTCAAGTGCAACTGGATTCTAGTGGCTTCAGTCGAGGATGGCAAAATTTTGTGTTGTGCCTAGCCAGACTTAAGAATTCATATGTTTTACTTACAATTGTATGGAAAGCAGAGGAACTCCAAAACTCAAGGCTGACCCTACTGACCAAATGATATTATCTCAGTCCATTAGGGACAGAGAAGAAATACCATGGAATATACCCCATGCGACCTGTTCCAACAAACCAGGTTTGAGCTTGAAATACATGGCAAATGGCAGCTTACTAAAGTCTGCAGATTTTCAGAGAGAGCAAAACAATTGGCAAAAAGTGTTCATGGGGTGATCTTTGACAAGCACAAAATTCAAGGAAATCACTGCTAATTTTTGGAAGCTGTTGGAACTCAAACCAGAGCTGATTGCAAATACTTTTAGAGTCTGAGTGAACAATTCATGCAGCTAAAGGACATTTTAGTTAGTATAACACTAGGGCTTTTGCCAAAAGAGCTATGTTGGTTAGGTTTTCCTCACACTTCTAAGCAATGTAGCTATGCTGGCAAACTTTTAAGAGTAGATCAGGCCCAAATTCACTAGTACTGGTCTTGCTATCTTCTGTATGAATACATGTCAAAGGCAGTTAACTGTGAAGGCTAAGTAGGTATTTAACATCTTAGCCGCACTGGGATTCCATATAGACAGAATCTGATGTGCTAATTTACCTGCTACAACTGATTAACATTATGTCAGATGGCTAAACTCAAGTAGCCAAAAGGAATTCTGCTGATGCAGATCTTTTGTTCATGGTAATAAGACCTGTCGGACTGATCTTACTTATTTAAAAGCAATAACACGAGTCTGCAATAATTGTCCAAATCCCCATGCACTCTGCATACTATTTTTAAATTTAAAACCTATCTGTCTTTGGGCTTGTCTAGATGCAGTTTTTGCACTGATTTAACGAAGTGGGTTTCCAATTTAGTTGAATCAGTGCAAAGCTTTGTGCATGCAGACCAGTCCTTAGTAATGTTTGTGGCATCCATCACAACAGCATGAAAACAGATGATCTTGAGTAAGAATATTAGGCAGCCAACACAACCTTTCAGCATATCAAAGATCTAGAGGAATGTATAGTTAAGCCACGGACATCCCCATATGACTCAATAATTCTACGAGAAAGAGAGGACCCTGCACATGGGAACCTAATTTGCAAATGTGATCACCTAAATAGGTCTTCCATATCCCGCATTTGGGTACTCAGATTGACAAATAAGCAAACAGATGCTCACATTGCCTGTTGTGTGCTCATCTGAACAACCATATAGTTTGGATACCCAATATGGTCCACATTTGACAATTAGAACGAAAGGGAAACAGAGGCCAGGAGATACATATTAGGATGCTCAGGGCTGCATCTGTCGCCTGAACTGAACTTTGGGGTCCAGATTCTGGAGGCCATTCTAACAGTCCCCAGTATTCCAGAGGGCTTGCAGACACCATCCCACTTCTGCTTTTTTAGCCTTCACCTGAATCAGTCTACTGTCCCTTCACATTTATGCTTCACACCCCAGCCTCCAATACATTTTCTACCATGAGCAAAACTAAAATTAAATGAAAATATTTCAATTGTCAAGACTTTACCAGAGGGTATAGTGGTTTATTGTGTGCCTGGGAGAACAAGCAAAGTAATATTAAATACCATAAGTAATTTCTAGAGAACCATTTTAAATAAAACTAATCATGAACCCCCTAAAATTCTCCCTCCTAATCCCAGTGTTTTCGTTAAATGTAATTGGTTTTTTGTTAGAACAAAATTCTCAACTGAAATTTTATTTTACAATAACAATTGCTTGCCAAGGCTCCCACAGTGCTTTATAAATGCTAATGAAATAAGGTTCCCAATTTGCCTGTGAGGTAAGGAAATATGGTTATCTCCATTTTAGAGATGGGGAACTGAGACACAGTGGCTCAGCGTACGTCTACACTTCAGCAGTTACAGCAGCACAACTACTGCAGTGCAGCTGTGCCACTATAGCACTATACTGTTGGCGTTTCCTACATCAGTGGAGGGTGTTTTTCCATCGGTGTATATAATCCACCTCTCCAAGAGGCAGTAGCTAGGTTGATGGAAGAATTCTTCCATTGACCTAATTGCATGTACACTGAGGTTGATCTAACTATGCTGCACAGGGTATGAAATTTTTCACAGCCCTGAGCAATATAGCTAGGTTGACCTACGTTTTAGGTATAGACCAGGCCTCAGTAATATGCCCAAGGTCAAGGTCCTAAGACATGTCTGCTGTAAAACTGGGACTAGAATGTAGATCTCCTGAGTCCCAGTCCTATGATTCAACCATATGACTAACTGCAATGAACATATGGACTGTACAAATGCTGTTGAATGGGGATGTTAACTGATTTCCAGCAGAGACATACACTCTTGTTCCATGGCCTTTATTAAAGTTTAAAAGAAGTGTTGGCTTTTTCTGTACTTCACACTGAGGAGGGAAGGAACAAACTTCTATCTGAGCTGACCTTTAGGAGCTGTTGTATTGCCTCAAGCCCTGTCATTAAACATAGCAGCAAGCAGTAATGTTTATGATAGAATGTAAAAAACCTTGTGTACAAAACCGGCACCATTTGCATCCCTGCCGCACACCCCACCCTAACAGAATCCGCCAGGCAGGATCAATCAATATTATTTGTGTGTGTTTTGTATACATTTTTCATGCCATCTCCACTGATGACTTAGAAAGCAAAAGCATCTTGTTAGGGTTCTCATCAAACTGCTTCTGTGGCGTCATTACGGTTTTACTGATCTATCTACATCAGTAAAACTTCATATCCTGGCTTCCCCAATGCCATTCTTCCAGAGATACTATATTTCCATTGCCCGCATAAGGGGAATAAATAAATGAAAGAAAGAAAGAAATACTTTCTTCTGCCAAACATCTGCTTTCCTTCATAAGATCACATTTTTTGGGGGTGGTGTGCATCTAAGGCCCGAAAGCAGTGACCCGGTTGCTTAGCAACTAGGATGCTTAGGCCTCAGCCCTGGTGGTTGAGATGAAAAAGGTCAATTAATGTGGCAGGCCTGTCCTTATCAATATGCTACTGTGGCACCAACTTTTATTTCTTTACAGTAATATATCATAATAAGTTTTGTAGGTCTTTATACTGTGGTGCTCCTTTTTGAATAAAAGCATAACTAAGACTTGAGGGGATGTCTGATACAACAGAAAATGTAACCATAAAAAAAAAAACAGAATAGAAATCATCTGACTGCGGACTATCCTGCTGAGCTGCCTGAGGCAGTTACACATTTCCATTGAGTTATTTTATGATCAGGCCAGTATGTTATTGAAATATTATCTCTTTAGCCTTTCTCATTCTGATAAGAAATGACAGGCTCTCAGAACAGTAATACACATGGAGAACAAAATATGGAGCTGTGGAGAAAATTCAGTTGGGGCAAAGAACAGTAGCTTGAGAATTTTCCCATTAAAACTCACCAAACCTTCTTGTGTTATATTTTAAATAACTGTCTTCTTTATTCACAGTGAAACATCAGGAGGAACCTGTTTTTTTAATATTTTGTTCCAAAATTTTGTCAAATAGTTTAACATTGTGTGCTGTCTGCCACTGTAGAAGTCTTCCTCATTTGGAAATATTATTGCTTTGGTGTATAGGAAATTTTGAAAGACACATGTGACAATTAGACACCTAACTCCCGTTGAAAGTCAATGGGAGTTAGGCACTGAGAGCCTGATTGAAAGCCTGTTGAAATCAATGGGAGTCTTACTATTGACTTCCATGTGCTTTGGATCAGGCCCTTAATGGCCATTTGTGCCTGTGAAAATCACCCCTTCAGGAAATTGTCAAATGATTTTATGTTTAAAATTGACTGGCAGCGTGCTATCCTCAAACTACTTCTAACGATGGGTGGATATGCAGCCCAGTTCTGCACAGCCTTATTCATGCAAATCATCTCTTGACTTCAACAGGACTGTTTGCATGAGTAAGGAATAGTCACTTGAGTAAGATTTGCAGGATCGTGTCACTATTAATGTCCTGATGGTTGGGAATGATTGGGGCTTAGACTTGCTGCCCATGGGGCAAAATTGACTTTCACATGGTTATTCTGAAAGTTAGAGTGATTTGTCTTTTTTTATGTACCATCCCCTCCCTGTAGTGTGATATTGGGTCCATAGGACAGCCTGCACTCCTATATATTTCAGTGCTGTGCAATGTGGTATGGGACTTAATGCATGGGGGCGCTTTGGTAGGTTTAATGTGCCATTAATTGATTACTCATATATACTGTGCCTGCAGTTTTCAAACTTTTTAAGCTAAGCCCCCCCTCCACCTCTGACAAAAATAGGCACAATACCTGCCCCTTCCCCCTCATGTTTTCAGGGTGGGGGGAGGCACATGTGATGGTCTCTGGGGATGGAGCCAGTGCTCGGCACAGAGGCTGCCAGGAGCAGAAATCAGAATGGCAGCAGCAGATGTTGACACTGACTCACAGGCTGGGTGGTCTGATGAGGTGAGTCAGGATGCGGACGTGGCGCTCCCTCCCCAAGCCCCACCTCATGGAGCTGTTCGCCTCCCAAATGCACCCCATAGTTTGAAAACCTCTGCACTATGCTAAATTCTGGCTTGTCCTGCATGTGTGTGGTAGGGACAAGGAGTCTATGCAAGAATCTGTTATATAAGGTTTAATGCAAGGTATAATAATAATAATATGTTTTAGTATTTATTTGTATTACTGTAATGCTTAGAAGCCCCCGTCATGGACCAGAACTCCATTGTGCTGGATGTTGTACAGACATAGAACCAAAAGACTGTCCCATGCAAGGATCGTGCCTGGTTAAAGACATCCTTGCATATTCTATATGTGATCTTCATGCTTAAGCCAATATAGGTAAGATGCCTGGTAGTAGGCACTGGAGGTAACTCACCCAGATCCCATCTGCAGAGGCAGTATTACGTGCACTATTAGACACTATAGGTATGTCTACACTGCAATAAAAGACCCGTGGCATGGCCGCAGCTGGCCCAGGTCAGCTGACTCAGGTTTATAGGCGTTGGGCTGCAGGGCTAAAAATGGCAGTGTAGATGTTTAGGCTCTGAAGCCTGTCAAAGTGGGTGGGTCTCAGAGCTCGGGCTCCCACGCCCGGCCTGAAAGTCTACACAGCAATTTTTAGCCCCACAGCCCGAGCCACGAAAGGTTTTTTATTGCAATGTAGATGTACCCTATAAGACACTCTGCTCCCAGTCACTATGAACCACTCTGAGAAGGCAACCTCCATTTGGCCACTATAGTCCTGTCTCCAGCAAACCAGACAGAAGCAAAGACAAAATTTAGCCCACAATGTTTTGTTTATAACAATATGATTTCACATACACAAATTATAAATGTAAATTGTTGCTTATAAATATTAATTAATCTGAAGGTCTCTCCATTTTGAAGGCATGATTCTTCTCTCTTTTAGACACCAATATAAAATCATTTGATTCAGAGGAGTTACTCGCGACTTTACACTAGTGTAAGTGAAAGGGGAAATAAGTCCTGAATTTGTTATCTGCATTTCAGGGAATAAGATTTCATATTGCCATCATTATTATCCCCAATGTACAAAATGGTGTAAACTGACCTTCAACTAATTTGGAGCTAGCACTTTCATCTGTTCAGCCCAGTTCCCCTAAAGTTATGATACTTATGTGTGTTTTGCTTCTTCTTTTTATTGCATTAATGGAGAAGCAGATGTTGCCTTCCTCCCTGCAAATGCTATACAGTGAATCATCTTAGCCTCTCTGTAAAAGTTTAACTTAATGGAGTCCTGGCATTTGTGATGAGCTGAGGAACTTAATTTTATAGAACAACCTATTGAACAAGCTGTTCTTGGACATTCCCATCTCAACTAAATGTTAAAAGTATTAAAATTCACATTAGCACAAGAGGAAATTTTGCATGGGTAATCCTTTAATACAGTGTTTTATGGCTCTATTAGCTGCACAGCAGCTGGTGACATGATGAATTTAATCCATTAAAAAATTCAGTAAGAGGTTTAAAAGTCAGCTTTTTAAAACATAATCTTGCTGCAAGGAAAGAGAACTTCTCCTCAGGGCCAGAGACATGGTGGGTTCACAGTGTGGCAGGTATAGGAAATACACCTGCATGACAAGCATTCATATGCTTATGGCTTCACACCTAGCAGAGGTCTTACAGTGATGAGAAAGAACTCAGAAGCACAAGGGAATTCTTAAGGGGCATGTTTAGGTAATACAACTCTCTAGTTTTCATTCTTTTTCTTGAGGAAGGTTTAAAACTGTAAAGTTAAAAGATTGTCTCTCTGTTTTATATATGTATTCCTCACAAAGTCCATACTTCAGAAACCATTTATTTCCCTCTTGGAGATTTACTGCCTGGTAGAACTGTGTGAAAAAATTTACATGCTGATTATACTAGGAAAAATTGCATATTTTTGCCAAATATTTTTTTCTTTCCTTCAGTAGTGAGGTTAGTGTGTGTGTGAGTGTGTGCAGTATCTCATGATTTTATCACAATATTTAATGTTTTGCTTCAAGCTTCAGGTCCTGGAGTCAAATGATTTTGTGAGACTCTCAGCTTTCTTTCTTTTTTTAAAAAAGAAGAAATTTCTAGACCTCATAGTCACAGATACAAGCCTGAATATGTGACTTTAGTGTGACCTAAAGGCTTGAAACACACAAAACAAATAAAAAACTGCCAATGGATTATTATTATTTTTTTTAATCTCACAACTTTAAGGCAATATCATGATTTTTGAGCTCTTGAGGTTGACAATACTGTATTACAATCAGACATCCATACTCCCTGCTAATTACTCAAAATCATCCTGCCCTTATGAAAGAATGATGTTTAAAAATAACTTGCTATGCATGTGCAGTCATTTCAGTTATGATTTAAACAAATATGTAAACTCTCTATCAGAAATTCCTTCCAGATCCTCAGCTGGTGCAAATGTATAGCAACTGAGGATCTGTCTGCCTGTACTGTGCTTGAATTACAGTAATTGTAACTCTTATCTAGATTCATCCTGATAATATCTAATATTTCACTTTAATTGTGATGGATTAATTGCACAGCTGGATTTGTTTGCTTGGGTTTTGTTTTTTTCTGTTATTTCCCTTCTCCCCAATGTTTAAAAGGAAATATATCCACTGAGGTATTGTGCATTGCCGCCTTAATTAGTGGTTGGTGAGCTAGGGTCACATTTTCAAAAGTATTTAGGCACCTAAAGATGCTGATAGGTTCCTAATGGGATTTTCAAAAGCCCCTTGTTGATTTATCAGTTTAATCAATGGGAGTTAGGAGCTTTTGAAAATGCCACTGGGCACCTCTCTCATTTTCAGGTGCCTAAATACCTTTAAGAATCTGGCTGTTATACCCTGATCCTGCAATAAATGTCTTGTGAGAGGCTCAGGTGCCATTTGAAGGATTTAGCCCAATAATACTGTTTATTATTAATATTTCCTAGTGGTTTAAATGACTGTCTGGAATGAGTTAGGGTTGTTAATTCTAAGGGCATACGCTGCATATTGATGCAGCAAGGACCTGAGCCTAATCTTGATTCAATAGAATATCTTCAATGGGCTTTCGATCAGGCCCTAAAGATGTTACTTAAAAATCCCTGTTGGTGAGTTTTATTCGTTTTATTTTGTTTTATTTTATTGTGATTCATGACACAACCTGTGCATGTCACATACCAAACATTTTTAGCAAAATATTCACCCACTATGTTAGTCAATCAGATTGCTCCAAGCATACACAGGATTCCAGTCAACTTGTAATAATATAGCATTGTAAATTTTTAACATATTTAAGATAAAAAGTTCAGTAGTAAGGATTTTTTTTCTCGTGCTCCTAAGCATTAGAAAATTATTAGTAAAAGTGACAAAGAACAAATGGTTACAATACAAAACAAAATCATAAAACGTGAACTTGGGTTTACTTATTAATGGTTACCTTTCCTAGCTAATGAAGTAGGGTTTCCCCCCAAACTTCAATCTGTTGCAGAGCTGGCTTCACAGGAAACAGGATCCAATTTTTCATGAGAACATCTCCGCTCTCCAAGATATCTCCTCAGCAAAAAGATACAGAGTGACTTTGCTCATCCTGTGTTATACTGAAACAATCTTGTCAGTTCTGAGATGACAGTTGTTTGCGAAGAACAGGGGACCGTTTGCCAAGCAGTCTCGGTGTCACAAGTGTCACTATATGCACACCCAATATTCTAACCTTGCTGTGTCCTGACTGAAGGGCTTCTATAATCTTGGGGAGAGGCCAAAACATGCTGTAGAAACCCTGCTCTCCCTTTCTATGCTCCTTGCCCTTTTCCTTATTCTTGCTCCCCTCCATCAGTGCAAGTGAAGATCCTATATTATTTACCAGTAGAATACAGTGGCCGGTATATTTTTAAGTCAAACTATCCCTGTTAAATAATAATAATGATGATGATTGATTGATTATTTATTAGGGTACCCACAATGTGCTAGGAGCTTTGAAATTTAGAAGAAGGCACAGTCCCTGACTGGAAGAGTTCATATTTTAGGGCCTGATCCAAAGCCTACTGAAGACAATGGAGCCTTATCTTCACTATGGGAAAAAAGGCTATGTTCTTAACTGTAGTTAGCTAAAATGAGGTAAAATCCTAGAGAAGAGAAGGCAGTTTGTAGTTCTCACACAGGTTAACATGTTGAGTTAAAGGCTGTGCAGGACCCTAAGGTTTACCTCAACATGTTAACTCAAGCATTTTACCTCTAGGACCTGCTAAGATTTTACCTTTAGTTAAGAACTCAGCTGTTTTCTTAGAAAAGACACAGACTAAGAGTCTTTCCACTGACTTCAGTGGGCTGTGCATCAAGCCCTAAAATAAGAGATGGCTTTTATGTTGACACAGCTGAAACCCAAAGTGAAACTAAAGAAATGCATACTCAAACAGAGGGAAATCAAAGAAAATGGTCCTAGAAACCCTGTGAACTGAATTTGTGGTGTTTCCCACAGCTTGCCATTAACTTGGTTACAGTGCCCTTTGGTAAAGTTAGTTTCCACCACTCTTTCTCTTTTCCTAGTTAACTCTCCATTGTTTCTTTAACAAACCTCCTTTTGTTTTATTATAAGTGCTCACAAGTGCTGTGTGGTTTTACAGGAGTGGTGATTTAAGATAAAACTAGTTGGGCACATTGTGCCTTTGGGGCAGAGGATCTGGGATTTCTGTGAGTAGCCAGTGTCAGAGGCTGGATATCACAGGGAAATAATTCAACGGGTCTGAGGAACTGGGGTGCACCTATTGTTAACCTGCAAGGTGAAGACAGGACTGGCATAGTCCAGAGGAGAATGCTTGAGTGGCTGAAAGGCTGATGGTTTTAGGGAGCAGAGGGCAATAGGGTGACTCTCGGTATCTGGGTACCCTGAAAGTCATTGCACTGCCCCATCTTGCACAATGTTTTGGTACATTTGTCAATCTTTCTCTCTCTCTCCTGTCCGTTCTTATTTTGAGATGGGGGGGTCACTTACCCCCCCTTCTGTTCTTTTTTCATCTACTCTTTTTCATGCTCTTTGCCCATCCCATCTTTCCTGCTATGCCCCCCTCTCTTTGTTCTTTCCACATTCCCCAACTTACCAGAGGGCTGCGTGTTGCTCTTGCTGCTCTGAGCAATGTACTATGGGAGCAGAGAAGAGAGGCCTGGGCAAGCTGACTGCTACTCTATCCTGTAACCTTGTATATTTGAGCTGCTCCTGCAGTTAGCTGCATTAGGGGCTGCCATACGAGTAGACAGGGAATGTAGAGGCAGCTTTCAAATAGCTACCCTTCTTTATCTGAAGCTGTGGGAGAATGTTTACAGTGGGGGAATGCGACAGTTCCAAGGTCATGCTCTGTGTCCCCACTATTCCTCTTCTCTACGCACATCTGGGACTATTCTGATGGCCCCCAGGGATGGCCCATTGGATTGTCTGGAAGCTGCATTCTGCCAAACACTCTGGGGATGCTCCATTCTGCAGTTGCTCTATGTCTCCACTATGATGCGGCATGTGCCTCAGCAGTGTTCTCCCCTCACATCTTTCCCTTGGGAACCATGTTGTGCAAAGCAGCTTTACAGAACCCTTGTTTTAATTCAGCTTCCAATGGTACACAGGTAGGGGGGGAACATAGAGTGCTGGCCTTTAACCGGTTTCCATGTCTGCTTTTTGGTTTGCCATGCCCCTATATTTTCATTCCTGTGCCTGACATGCACATATATAACATCTGCTATGTTACCCGCTGTGCTCTACACAATGAGGCAACATCGCAATGGAGCTTCTTTCCTGTTACTTGCCCACTTTCCCTTTGCACACTGCCACATACACTTTTTGGGCACTTGCACGGTATGCAGTGGATTGGACAAGCCAATGGTGAAAAAGATTTTGCTGTGTTGCGTTGACTGCAATATGCTATAAAATATCTAACCTCTTTCTCTGTGTTATTTCTGTGGCATATTTAAGAATCACAAGCCATCCTCTTGGATATCCTTAACAAAATGCTGGACTTTTATTAAACACAGAAATGAGAATCCAGAAAGTGAGAGATCTTAACAACAATCGAAACCGTTTAGAACTCAGCACACTTCTCAACATCTCTAAAACATTTTTCAGCACAACTGTCTCCAGATTAATTAAACATAGATGAAGGCTAGAATATTAATTGCAAGAATGTACCATTTCTTGTCTCTTCTCAGGCACTTTTGACTGTTCGGAAAACATCAGATTGCATAGAGCTTTAAGTGTGTGAATTACAATATTGTGCAAAGTAGTCAACATTTGCCTCAATGAGGCCCTGATCCAGGGAAGGACTTAATCACATATTTAAGTGCTTTTCTGGATCAGGGCCTGAATGAGGATGAACTAAATTATTTCAGAAGAACATATCTTGATAATCTATTAAAGTATACCACCACATACCATGTCACTAATAAAGAGATAGAAATGAATTATTTTTTGCATGTGATTCTTTTTAAATAGGAAGACATTGTTATTGCTACACTGCTTTAGCAATACATTATATTTTAAAACTTGATTTGAAAGTCAAGTACAAGTTTTATTAGACAGAATGCCTGTTATGGGTAATCCTGATTCATTTTTCATTGTTACAGTGTATGTCACAGATGACCGATTTATATGTATTCAAAAAATTGATTGTACTTCACAATTTCAATAACAATGATTTTTCAAATAGGATTTTGTCGCAGGGGAGCAAGAGGTGAAGAAAGATTTAGAATGGACAGAATGATGATTTCACATAATACATTGCATGTATAGAGTATCTTTTATTTAAGGATCTCAAAAACACTTTATAAATACCCATTAATTAAGCTCCACAACACCTCTGAGATAGGCATTTTTATTATTATACTCAGCATGCATAAAATAACAGGGAGAACGTACCAGATATAAATGGGAGGTTCTTCCTGCTTTTAATTATTGATACACATGGTTTTAAATGTTTACTATATAGTATAAAATATATGCCTATAGGCACTTTCTGAAAGCCTGTGTTGTATTTATTATTAGTATAATCAAATATTCCAACCTTTATTTTATGATTGGAAACAGCTTGATAAAGAGACAACACTTTTTAAAGGCTTTTATTGTATTTCTCTCTCTCGCTAATGTTGTTGTTTAATTAACTTTTTTTGAAGTACGGGTTTTTAATTCCTTCACATTTTAAATTTCAGCCATGTCCTTACTGGACATGGGAGTTTTGCCTGAGTAAAGATTACAGGTTCAGGTACTATGATTCTGCCAATTTTGTTTGCTTTGTAAAAGGATGGTACTGTTGATGACAATTATAATAGGAATATTGTAGTAGTGTTAATGTGAAGGCTTTGGAAGACTTCTAGGCTTCAGCTGAACAAGTTACTTAAGCACATGCCTAACTATAAGCATGTGAATTGTCCCATTGAAGTCATAGGTCAAGCCAAAATACTTAAGTCAGTTGAAGTCAATGGAACTACCTATGTGTTCAAAGTTAGACGTGCTTAACAATGTTGCTGAATTGACTCTTTAAGGTACAATGAGCAATATTGTTAGGTTGCACTGTAGAGCAATTTAGCTTTAGTTTATTTAAAATATAACCTTTGGTAAGAATTTAAATTGATTGGGTAAAAATTTAAAATTGCCTAAGTGACTTAGGGTATGTCTACTCTGCAGTTAGACACCTGTGACTGGCCTGTGCCAGCTAATTCGGTTTCACGGGGTTCAGGCTAAGAGGGCTATTTAATTGCGGGGTAGATGTTTGGACTCAGGTTGGAGTCTGGGTTCTAGGACCCTGCAAAGTGGGAGGGTCCCAGAGCTCAGGCTACAACCTGAGCATGAATGTCTATTGTAAATAATTATGTTGCTGGTATCAGATGCATCTCCGTTGGGAGGGTCTTTCTAGTGAAGACAAGGCCTTAATTCCATTTTAAAAAGTGCCTAAGCCATTTAGGAGAGAAATGTATTTAGGCTCCTAAGAGAGTGGAAACAGGGAGAATAACTCAATGGGCTGTCCTTGGTGTGAGGACCTGGGAGTGAAGACAGAAATATGGGGGAGACCATATGTGATTTTTGCAGATGGAGAATGGATGAATGCTTTAGGAGGATCCAAGATGACTGCTCTGAGAGTGAGGAGGGGCATTGCCCTAGTAAAACCTCCCATAACAGAGAGAGTGAGGGGGAAGAAACTCCCTTCCATTAGACAGCAGGGGACATATGTGACAAGGTCCTAATTTAGTAGCAGATTAACTACAGTAGCTAGGAAGGATACCTCTGTCACAAAGAGGGCATGAAACCTACTATGGCCAGTTGATGAAGCATCCAAAAAGTTGCTGCTGTTTGCAGTGTGGAATGCCAAACCAGAAGTGGCAAAAAGGGCTTTTTGGCTATGCTCTTTCCAGTCAGCAAGAAAGGCTGCAACTGCAACACAGGAAAAAACTACTAAAATGGGGCTGTAGAATCTTCCACCTGTGAACGGGCAAACACAGGGAACTTTGAAAAGAATGCAATCTGACAAGTGTGTCATATGTCAAGAAGATAAAGTAGATAACAAGAACTGACATGTAAGAAGGAGCCTTTGTCAGATTGTCAAAAGTTCCAGAGCAGGGGACACCTTGCTGAAGGCTGCTGAGGGTAGAAAAAGATGAATGTTTCATCTCAGCTTTGAAAGGTCAAGACTATGTAACAATGGAAGTGAAATACCTTCACAGCTACTATGCAGAGTAAGAAAACTACTATTCCTTTCCGCAGCAAAGAAACACTAGGAAAACACATATGATTTAGTCCATTATAGGGTATTCAATCATCTAAGGAAATTCAGGGAAGACTTATTGGGCCATATTCTTCTCTCATTCCACTTGTGTAATCCCATTGCTGTATCTGGCAGAACTTGGACCATTGATTAAAACAGAATTCGCTCTTCATTCTGTCTTCAAGAGCTGGTTGTACTTTTGGGGTCTGATTCATTGTGAAGTCCATGGGACACTTTCCATTGACTTCAGCAGGATTTGGATCAGGCCTTTACTGAGCACTTTCAGGACCTTTGTGTTGATAGTCGCTGGATGTACCTCAAACATTTCAGAGGCACTGTTCTGTGGTATATTGAAAACTGTTAACATTGTAAGCTATCACTTTAAATTCTCTGGGGTTTCCTGCTCCTGCCTGAAAGCTAGGGAACTCTGTCTGGAAGCATGTGATCTGGGTCTTCAGCAGTCCGGCTGCAAAAGAGCCAGTCCGGAGGAAGTTGAGTGGAATTGTTGCCTTGCTGCCTTAGGTAGCAGCCTGCTATGTCTTTTTTTGTATTTGGTTGTTATTTGATAGACTTGTGGTTTCGAAACAATAAAGTAGTGTTGTGTTGCACCCTTTCGGAAAGGGCATTTGTTTCATTTGTAACTCTGTGTGTGCTGGGAACATGATAGGTTAATCTAATCCAAAATGATCTGAATGTCTTTGGTGTAGATGAAGCAGATGAAAACAACCTGTTGATAGTTTGGCCCATGATGCCACAAAAATAGCCCTTCTCATGGTATTTCAGTACTCCCGCTTCCAGTCCTACCTGGAACCAGGAAGTACAGATCCAAGAGAACCTGGATGAAAGAAATTAACCATTTCCTGCCCCCCCCAAACCTTTAAAAGAGATGGGTTCAGAATTTAGGCAAGGTTTTGGGTTAGTTCTTATTTCATCCAAACCAGTGTTGATCTGAAGAGCCAAAGCAATTCCCTCATGGGAGTTCTCCTGCCTCTCCCTTCTATGCCAGCCCACTAGTCATTTCTTTCCACCCCTGATACCTCCCTCCCACTTCCATCTCTCCTGTGAAATCTCCCAAGCCTTCCAATCACTGATGCCTGCCTCCTACTCTCCATCCAGGAATATCACCCTCCCCACTTCATCCTCCACTTCCCATGTCTTCCTATCCCTTGATGCTTCAAATCTGAATGTTAGCTTATTGCACCAGGGTGAAAACTTTGTTTTTGCTGTATCAGTGCTGCTCTTGTGTGGGCTCTCATCTATTTTTATAATATCATTGCTGGCTATTCCTTTGTGTGGTAGTCATATGGAATGTGGTGGTGGTTGTGGTGTTTTATATTAGCATAGTGTTTTACAATCTGTTGTTTTTTTAGGCCCTGATCCTGCAACGAGATGAAGACAGATGGACTTCTTTGACCACATAGAAAACCATTGACTTAAGTAGATCTCTGTCTGGGTGCAAGGATCTGCTAGCATGTATCATCTGGCAAGGTAAGGGCCTTAGTGTGTGTAAATGTGTTTAGCTTTATAGATGTCTAAATATATTTGAGATGGTCCCTCTCTTTTGACTGGCTAAGGGTCAAAGTGGCCTTTGCTTGTAATATAGGGTTTCCCATCATTGCAGCATTTTGGCCTGTTTTCCAGCCAACCCTTTGTTCTATATAGCTTATTGTATTTGGTTGTTTAATGTATCCATATGGTATTCAGCAAAGGTCTCGCAGTAAAAGCAATAATTCCCTCTTTGCCAATGGAATTTGAATATGGAAAATTCCACCTGCTTTATATTTTCAGAGTCTCAGTGATTAGATTATATTGAGTATGTGACACTGTGGGGAGGAAAAAGGTTAGTTGAAATTGGCTTATAAGCAGTCACACTGTTTGTAGGAATTCAGGCAGGCTTCACGGCTTTGTCATGCTGTCTCTGATTGTGTCCATCCGCAAGCACCAGCCAGCTCCTTTTCTTGAGGAGCACAAGAAATAAGGTACTGTGCACATATAACACGCTTGTCAAATCTGGCAAAGCTGAAAGTGGAGTGGGGGGGCGGGAGGGAAGGTTGTAAAAGCAGTTCAGCTCATTCTATAGCATGGGCATCCCTCAGCACCAAGTGACTGTTAATCCTTCACATTTCAATGCACCCAATGGCGATGAAAGATGGAACAGCTAAGCTGGTAGCAATTACAATGCGTAACCTCACTGGGGTCATGTCTTTGGCTTGAATAATTGTCAATGTGTTAATGCGGCTCCCATATCCAAAGTAAAGGAGAGGAAGAAGGGTAAGTGCACTGTTTCATTTGCTTACTATGCGATCTTACCAGGAACCGTCTATAACAAACATCCCGAAATCCGTCAAGGACATTTCTTCCTCTAATGAGCACATAGGAAAGGGAGACATTGTTCAAGTGCAAGGGTTCAGTTTGCAGCAAGCCACAAATCACATTTCATTTATCAGGCCTACAGATGACAGGATATCATCTAATCCCCGGAGAGTCATATTCATTAAAAAGAAATCTTAAGTAATTACAACAATTAATTGACTTGAAGCAGTTTCGAGTGGAGAAGGTTTACATAATTCATTTGCCAGACAAAACAAGCCTGATGAAGTCAAGGTAACGTATTATTTAGAAGCATCCTCTTCCTCCTGTCATCTTGGTGTTGCGCGGTGCATTCTGAACACTTGGAGTCACTGTGAGAGGGGACAAAAGAGAGGGGTCTGAATTTTATTGCTCTCTAAAAGGATAATGGTGCACAATCCCACATTATCATTATTAAAACTGATAATAGAAAATGGTTATCTGCTATCATTTTCCCCTTGTGTTTGTTTCAAATAGGCAGAAGATTGGTGGTGATTAAGGGTGACTGAACCAGTTTGGAAAAAAACAAAGACAATGTCTACTTCAAATGTCACCATTTCTAGTTTCAAACTCAGTCTGAAGCTTTCACGAGGTTCTGAAATGTTTGGATATATTTTGCTTTTACTTCCATTTTTTTGTTGTTGGCTGGGGCTGAAATTACAGGTACCAGAAAGCCAAAAGAAAGACCATTCTCACAGTATTTCTGGTAGTGAGCACATTTTAAAATATTCCTCAGACCACTGCCTATCATGCTGACCGATATGGTATCTTTGCCAGCTTGTGCTCCCCTGTCTGTATCAACTTGTTGTCTCTTGTCTTATATTTAGATTATGGCAGGGACCGACAGTCTTTTTTGTTCTATGTCTGTACAGCACCTAGCACAATGGTGTCTTGGTCCATGACTGGGGCTCCTCCGTGCTACAAATAAACAATTATTATTAATAATAATAACTATTGTGAGATTTCTACCTTAGTCCTGTAGATTTAAGAGGTCTGAATAGTTTGAATATGTTGGAACTATTTACTATTAGGTATTTATTTGTATTGTGGTTGTACCTAGTGGTCCCAATCAAAGACTAGGGCCTCATCTTGTTGGATGCTTATTTAAATAGAATCCCAACTCTGACGTTTTTCAGATTCATCTGTCCTCCCGGGTAATGATGAATCTGAGAATCAACACATGACTTAACCTTCTTAGTGACAGCACACATTTGTAGTAGTATGGGCCACTAAAAAATAAACGTTAGATGTAAAGTCTGAAATGCCTTGAAAAGCCAACTAAAAAACCCCTCCATGCTCCACTTTGTGTCAAAGCACTATAATATTTCATCCATGGTGTATTTTCACTGGAAAGACAAGGCGAGTAATTTATCAGAAGGGTTATGTGATTGGCTTCCTTCATGATTGAGGGAAAAAACAGAAAACAAAGAACAAACAAAATAACCCTGGGACACTTGATTTAAATATTTAATAAGCCAAGGCGTCAGTTATTGTAGTTAGTGAACATTTTTGACTGTGAGCAACAGCTTGTCAGTGCACTGCACCAGACCATCTCAATCTCTTTATAGCCCTCTTCTGTCTGCCTGGTACACAATAAAGACTCACAACATTAACAAGGATCCCTGTCTTAAGTCAAAGCTGAGCATGTAGGTCCTGTAAAAGAGGCAAGTAACCTGGCAAAGCCAAACTGTAGGAGGAAAAACTATGAATGCCCACATTTTCATTGGTTACGGATGCCTCTATTGATAGGGCCCAATTTGAGATACTTGAAGTTTTTGGCCTAATTGTCCAGATGTTCTGAGCATTCACTGTCCCTGTTGACTTCCCCTGAGGGTGTCAGGAACCACTGATGAGATCCAAAGTTTCTCAGTTTGGACACCCAAAAAGCAAAGCTCCAAAATTAGAGGTCACTTTTTAAAAATTAGCCTTTAACCCTCAAGGCTAAGAAACTTGAAGAGTCAAGTACCTAGGTTTCATCTGTGTAATAATATGATTTGTATTATCACAACTTCTCTCCAGACATCATGACAGACTTGTTGTTCAGTATCAGGGTATGATTCATTAGCCTTTTGTCAATGAGATTGGGCTTGGTTCTCTTCTTAGAACAAATTTGCAATGGTGTAGCTCCACTGACATGACCTGAGTTACTCCTGACTTATACCTGTTTACGTGAGAGAAGAATTAGGCCTATCAGCCTTACATTGAGATGGTGTGTCTACACTTGGAGCTGGGGGTCTGGCCTCCAGCTCAAGGAGACATACTCATGCTAGCTGTCATTGAGCTAGCACTCTGAAAATACAATGTAGCCATGGCAGCATGGGCTACAGGACAACTTAGCCACCTTGAGTGCATACCCATCTGAGACCATAGACACGTACACAGGGTGGCTAGCCCGCCCCGTCTGTTACTTACGCCATCATGTCTATATTGTATTTTTAGCATGCTAGCCTTTATGAGAACTAGCACGAGTATGTCTCCACAAGCTCCACCCGGCTCCAAGTGTAGACACACCCAATCACACCCCCAGCTCCTAGTGTAGACATACCCAAAGGCTGAAGTTTGTCTATTCCTGTGTGCAAGAGGAGCCATCTACTAAACTATGCTTGAATGAACAGCAGGACACATGCAAGCAGAACTACAGGCACTTGGTCTAGGAGGCTTCTGAAAATGAGCTGACAAAGAGAAACAAAGACATTCAGCTGACATTACACAATTAGTGAAAGGGAATGAAATAATCATAGATCATATCGTTAAAATGGGTCAGCCTTAAATATTGTGTACTGGCTAGATACACATACCTGGTGCTAGATTGTCTGTCTGAAATTTTTTTTTCTTAGACTGACAACTTAAAATAAAATCGGTGCAAGTGGTTTTGTTTTCCTTATTCACTCATAAGCCAGTAAGGCTCTATCCATCAAAATAGGGTCACACAGATGAGTCACATTTCCCCATCATTTTTATATGCTTGGCAGAGTCTATGCATGATTCATGAGGAGAGAGTCTGACTTTGCTGGTGTGTATTGGCAGTAGAGGAGGAGTTGAGGCAAGTGCTCTTTATGTGTTGATTTCAAATAGGAGCTGTGGGTTTCTCTCTTTGTGACGGATCATAATGGGTATTGTAAACAAAGGACAGAACATACATTACAATACGACACACCTTGTTCTTGAGTGTTTCAGTTTAGAATGTGGGCATCAGAGCCATCACTTGCATGAGTCATTAGGATTACAGTGACAATTAATGAGACGCTAACTATGCAAGAAGAATTTTTTTTTTAATGTGGCATATAGACAATCACAGTCATACTCACTGTTCATGCATGCTGGAGCCTACTGTAGAGAATGGAGGCAGCTGGGTAGAATGGATGGTGTGCTGGCCAAATTACAGCCTAATGCACTGTAGACTTCTGAGCATAAACCCTAATGCAGTTTCCAACTATTTATACAGATAAGGTGAAATCCTGACAACCACTGAAGTCAATTAGAGCTTGACCATTGACTTCAAGGGGACCGGGGTTTAACCTAGAGTCTTTTTTCACACAGGAGAACGTTAAATAGTCACAAAAATCAATGCAAGCCTATCTATCCCAAAGTCCACTGGTGAGTTCTTGAAACCACATAATCTATGTTAAAAATCTGGAACACATGGTGCTGCACTCAGAGCTATCTTCTAAATACTGAATGGATGATAATTTTCAAAAGGACTGAGTGGTGTTGGGGGGCACAAGGGAAACAGCCTAATAGGAAAAGTTGTTGCGTTTCAAAAGCTTTCATGCAAATACTCCTCATGCAACATGAAAGGTTTGGGATGGAGGAGGTAAAAGGAAGGGCTATTTGCAGGAATTTTGCCTTTCACCTACATTTTTATGCTGAGATACTTAGCAACATGTTGAATAAATTTTAACAAAATATTGAAATAGATCTTTCTTGGAAAAACAAAAGCAGAAAAAGATCCAGGCCTTCTCATTGTCTCTGATTATGAAAGAAAACCTTACATGATATTTGCAGTCGAGTCCACTTGCAGTCATCATTAAAAAGCGCCATGCGAACAATCAAACTGGGCTTTGTTCACTGTTTAAAAAGATTCAAATCGTTGCCTTCTATGGTAGTGGGGAGAAAGATACCCTTGGTGCATTTGTTCCTTGTTATAAAAGACATTGGGAAATACCAAGAAAAATGTTTTATGTTTGTCTGAGCCGTTACTGTGTACAGTAACACTGAAATTTGGAAATAGTGCTATAAATATACTTTCATTATGAGTCTCATGCTGCAACTATTACAAAAAATGACTAGTGCTATTGTGTACTAATGTAATGCCATTGACTTCAATGGGACCGCTCATGTGAATAAGAACTATCCATTCAGAGTAAGGATTATAGAACTGGGCCCTAAATTTGCATGTTGCACAAACATACAGATTGTGTCTTTCTAAATCTAACTGAAGTGTTCTGTCATGGAGTGTGATGGGGTCACAATGGTGTGAGTGCAAGGAATGGCATTTTGATAGGGAATAACTAATTCTTTACACTTCTGCCCAGGGCCGGCTCCAAGCACCAGCAGAGCAAGCACGTGCCTGGGGCGGCACATGCTAAGGGGCGGCATTTTGTCCATTCTTGGGGCGGCAGAGTCCGGTCAGCTTTTTTTTTTTTTTTTTTTTTTTTTTTTGCTTGGGGCAGCAAAAATGGTAGAGCCGGCACTGCTTCTGCCCACTCCACCCCCAGTTACACAGTGAAACTGACTGTGTTCCGAAATCATTTTCAATGCCTGATCTCCCTAGTGGCTCTCACCAGCTTGGCTGGAGCAGCAGATGGATGGGATGTAGTTCCACTCAAAAGGGTCCTGAAAAGTCTGTTTGCCAAAACCTATTTCAAAGAAGCTGCACCCCCTCCCCAGCAGCCGGCGCAGCTGAGCAATCATCCCAAGGACCAAGAAAATGGGTGCAAAGTCTGTTGAGTTTCTCAGTGTAGCTGGGCCCTGAACTCTCTCTGAACCAACGATTTCAAAACCCCCACCCCTCAAGATGATGCATTAAATAACCCTCACACTTCCCTGTGAGATGAGTGTGAGCTCTAAAGAGATCCCTTTGCCCATCACTGACCTGGGCCACAGGAGTCATCCTCATTCCTTGCCTTGACTGAGAATGCAGAGGGCGTGGAATGGAATCTCAGAGCTGGGGGCTTAGCTAGGACACCAGGGTGAGCCCCTAAATCCTGCAAACAGGGTGACTGGAGCTATATCAACTGTAGGTGGCTGTGAGTTTCCATCCAAAGGGTCTTTTCTGTTCCCAGACATGTACATATATGTGAACATTGAGGTTCAGGATGGGGGTGATGCTCCCAGGAGGCTCTAATATCCCACATGGGGCCTGGGGAGATGCTTCCCCCCTCACACACCTGTGGGGAGCAGCAAGGAGCAGGGACATCAGCACATGGAGCCAAGAGAGCTGGGGTGGTTACTAACAGCCTGACGTGTTCCAGCACCGTGCCCCCTCCCTGGAGCTCAGAGCATTTCATTTGGTGACTGGGGATTAAGAGGTTAATATTATCGAAAGGACTCATCCAAAGCCACAGCAGCAGAGCCACAAATGCAATCCAGGAGCCCTGACTTCCAAACCCTGCTCTATACACCCCACAGCCCGTGTATCCTGATTCTTTAGTTTCTTGTTCTAAACCCAGTAATCAATGTAAAGACCGGGGACTCCAGGGGGGCTAACTGGGTAGATTAGAAATTGCGGAGACTGTCCAGTGTCCCTGACAGATCTCATCACAGGAGATGATGCAACAATACTGTGAGGTCAGCACTTCATGCCCGGCTGCTGCCTGGCAGGCTCATAATGCTCTGACCCCAGAGTCCAGGAGAGCAAATTGAGCCTCTGAAAACCAGTGCAAAATATCTTTAAACACAGATTGGCATCTGCATGGAGAGGGCTGGAGGGAAAGCAGTGACTGAGTGGACACAGAGAAGTGACAAGGGGCAAGAATTGAGGTAAGTGCCATGAAAGAGACCACAGAGGAGCAACAGTGAGGGATGACACAGAACCAGTGGATGAAAAGGGCTGAGAAGTACCACAGGGGACAGTGCAGAGGAGGAGGAGCGTGCATAAGGGATCCCACCAAGGAGGAGGAGGAGGAGAGGGAGGAAGGACCATGAGGGATTGTGCTGAGAAGGAGGAAGGACTATGAGGAATTGGAGGAGGAGGGACCATGCAGAAAAAGAATGAAAATGACGGGAGGTGCCCCTTGGGCTGAACAAGGAGGCCTCAGGAATGAAGGAGGAGCGACAAGAGAGAAAAATGGTAGATGGTCTGAGGAATGAGTGATGAGGGAGGAATGATGAGCCTGAGGAGAGAGAAGGCTGCACGGTGAGAAGACATGTTGAGGGAAGGGATGTGTGAATCTCCATCCATTTATGTCTAAAACGCCATGAGTCCTCAGGTGCTGGGGCAGGATGAAACTTTGTGATTATTCCCTGTTATGGCTGCAACCAGGTAGAGGGGCTAATAAATACCCTTATGCATGTTCGAGGGCTGTCTCTTGTGGGGTCTTCCTCATTGTGGGAGGTACCTTGATACAGTGGCTGGGATTCTCTGCTGTTTCACTCCTGAAACAGACAGGACTAAAAAGTCCCCCCTCCATTACAGCTATGTGTGTGATGGGCACATGGCAGATCAGGTTCAAATACCATCCTTGTTCCTCCATGGCTGGGAGTAGGATCTAAGGCAGGTTAAAATCAGGTCCCCCTTCTTGTGCATTGGTGGGGTATCTGAAACAGTCAGGAGCTCGATATACCAGTCACATTCAAGGGATCCACCCTGTACAGGCAGTGGTTTATTGCAGGTGTCCAAGCTCTCTAGCTGCCCCCATTCCCTCCTCCCTGCTGCACTATTGAGATGCCCCTGCCTCTCCACAATACAAATATGCAAACCACTGATCCTAGCAGAGGAAGGTACAACACTGTCTTGAGATTCAGCAGGTTCCCCTCACTGAAATTCTGGAAAAATGCCCAGGGAGCTTTGGGCTGCCATCTACAAATTGAGTAAATTAAGTTGTCATGGGATAAGAGGGAAGATCCTTTCATGGATTGAGAACTGGTTAAAAGCCAGGGAACAAAGAGTAGAAATACATGGTACATTTTCAGAATGGAGAGGGGTAACTAGTGGTGTTCCCCAAGGGTCAGTCTGAGGACCAATCCTATTCAACTTATTCATAAATGATCTGGAGAAACGAGTAAACAGTGAGGTGGCAAAGTTTGCAGATGATACTAAACTGCTGAAGATAGTTAAGACCAAAACAGACAGTGAAGAACTTCAAAAAGATCTCATAAAACTAAGTGATTGGGCAACAAAATGGCAAATGAAATTTAATGTGGATAAATGTAAAGTAATGCACATTGGAAAAAATAACCCTAACTATACCTACAATATGATGGGGGCTAATTTAGCTACAACTAGTCAGAAAAGAGATCTTGCAGTCATCGTGGATAGTTCTCTGAAGATGTCCACGCAGTGTGCAGCGGCGGTCAAAAAAGCAAACAGGATGTTAGGAATAATTAAAAAAGGGATAGAGAATAAGATGGAGAATATCGTATTGCCCTTATATAAATCCATGGTACACCCACATCTTGAATACTGCGTACAGATGTGGTCTCCTCATCTCAAAAAAGAAATACTGGCATTAGAAAAGTTTCAGAGAAGGGCAGCTAAAATGATTAGGGAAAGGGTCCCATATGAGGCGAGATTAAAGAGGCTAGGACTTTTCAGCTTGGAAAAGAGGAGACTAAAGGGGGGGATATGCTAGAGGTATATAAAATCATGAGTGGTGTGGAGAAAGTGAATAAGGAAAAGTTATTTACTTATTCCCATAATATAAGAACTAGAGGCCACCAAATGAAATTAATGGGCAGCAGGTTTAAAACAAATGAAAGGAAGTTCTTCTTCACACAGCGCAGTCAACCTGTGGAACTCCTTGCCTGAGCAGGTTGTGAAGGCTAGGACTATAACAGGGTTTAAAAGAGAACTAGATAAATTCATGGAGGTTAAGTCCATTAATGGCTATTAGCCAGGATGGGTAAGGAATGGTGTCCCTAGCTTCTGTTTGTCAGAGGGTGGAGATGGATGGCAGGAGAGAGATCACTTGATCATTGCCTGTTAGGTTCATTCCCTCTGGGGCACCTGGCATTGGCCACTGTTGGTAGACAGGATACTGGGCTGGATGGACCTTTGGTCTGACCCAGTATGGCCATTCTTATGTTCTTATGTACAATTTGGCTCCATGTCCCTCATTGCTGGTTAAGAAGGATTTTCAAAAGCACCCAACTGAGCTAGAAGAATACGTCCCATTGAAAGTTAGTAGGCCCTTTTAAAAAAAAAATTCCACCCTAAATCCAGTGGGAAGACACTGGGTCCATAAAAGGTGGAGATGGCTGATGACTCCCTGGTGAGGAGTGGATACCAGCGTCACTCAAACTAGTAGTTGTTAGGTCCTTGCTGGGGAAGCTCTCTTGACACTTGGAGTCTTCAGACTCCCTGGCAATCTGGTTTTAGCCCTTTTTATGGGACAGGGACAACTCTGGTCTCATTGATCTCTTCATGGTGACAGACAAGAATCACATCCATGCTGATTTGGGGCCTGGCACAAAGTCGACTAAAGTAAACAGAAATCTTTCTGTTGACCTCTATGGACTTTAGATTGACAGACAGTGCCATCAGCTTCCTTCCATCCTAGTGACCATGAGGTGATGACACTTCTGCAGGGATAGATGGAGTCACCGTTGAGTATCTCTGCTCATTCCTCTCCTAGAGGACCGGATTGCATTCATGAACAATTGCTCCTGTGCCCTGAGGGCTCTCATGTGAGAGGTATTACAAAGCTTGGGTCAGCCACCTGGAGTGTTCACTGTCTTTCTGAGGGATCAAGGGCAGACAGTGAGCTCTGTAGTGAGGTCACTGCATGCCTGGTGCTTAAAACATCAGAATAGATTGTGCGTTAAAAACAAGTTTGTTAGATGACAAGCCTAAACTGTGTTTCCTAGAAGTCTACAGTAACAGGTGGCTTCAGTACAAATGAGATAGTTCCAGTGTGATAGAAAGATTTTCAAAGCCTAATGTCAAATTTGAAATCCTGATTGTCTGATTCCAATGGGAATCTCATTTGAATAAGGATTACAGGATTTGGCCCATCGAACAATCCATGTACACTATGATGGGGCACTTTAATATTCAGCCTAATAAAGGAAAAAATAAAGTAATGTTTTAGGAACAGAGACAATACTACAGTGCGATGTAGGCCCTGATCCTGCATTGACAGTGGACAGGGAGATGGCGGTGTCTGTATGGAGATCCCACATTGGAGAGGACGGGGTTAATAGAGGCCTCATGGGCCTGCAACACCCGTCCCAGAAAGGAGGGAGGACTGTGCTCCTAGCAAGCTGCAGCAAGGCTAACACCTTGGACAGAGCAGTTGCTGGCAGGGACCTGGGAGAGCACGAGGGAGCCCCTGGCTGGCTGCTGGGAATTTCTGGCTGAATACCCTCAGAAGAGGTCAAAGAAGGTGCTGGGGCCATGGGGAAGTCATGCAGGGAATTGAAGCAGCACTGGGGGAGAAGTTAAAGAGTTGCAGCAAGAGCCTGCTATCTATAGCATCCCTGGTCGGGATCCCGAGTACTGGGTGGGCCTGGGTCCCCCCATTTGCCATTGGGGAGGTGGCTTGACTGGTGGACAGGGATACCTAACCCCTGGAAGGGGGAAATACAGATGGTGTCATGGCCAGAGGCCTGAGTCATGAAGAGGACCCTGCAGTATTTGAACTGAGGTGGGTTTGCAGGCAGAGAAGATGAGGGGAGAGGCACCTGGAGAGGGCACACCGGCTGGCAGAGCTAATCCCCATGGTGGCCAGCAGATGGTGCTGCTGTGGCGAGTGGACCCCATGACAAGGCCACTCCGGTCGCTGGGGCTCTTGTGGGTGCAGCAGTGTGCCCATGTGCTATTAATGCAGAAGAGATGCCTTAGACACATCAGGCTGGGAATCTCATCAAGTGTTGGGGAAATCTTTACAATGTCCCTTATTAACAGAAATGAAATGAATGAAAAACACCCCCCAAATAAGCAGGCTGGGAATTGGCAGCATCTCTGAAGGTCTTGTCATCTCATCCCACCGATCTTCCACACAGATACCACATGGGGGGGGGACACTGGGCCGCAGCTAGCTCATAGTTACATTCATTCCTATCAGCAATGGAATGTGCAAGTCCCTGTAACTGTGGTGCTGTTATAATAAAAATCACATTATTAAATTCCTCATCACTATTTCTGCCCACATCTTCACCTTTTTCTTTGGGTTTCCTTCACAGTATCTATGATGAAATCAAAACAATTTAGTTCTCATAATGACTATAATTATTTTATAGCATAATTATGATTCATGCCACATTAGTGCCCCCCCCCAAAAGAATACATGATTATTTTTAACAGCTATGGACCAATCTCTTCTTTCACTTACACTGATGCAAATCTAGAGTAATCTCGGGTATGTCTACACTGCATGCTAAACCTGGGCTCTGACTCAGGTTTGAGCCCAATCCCCACTTCCATCCACACATCTATCAGTCTGACTCAGGTCAAGAAAAACCTCAGGACCTGGGTCCAAGGACCCTGCTAGGAGTATTGTCAAAGCCCTAGTGCTGCTGTGACTCAGGTCCAAGCCTTGTCATTTTGCAGTGTGGAAACAGCTCAAGCCATGGCCCTGAGTGAGAAGGTCTGCGTAGTGCAGTATGGATGGCTGTGAGACCCCAAATTAGCATTGTAAATCCAGGTTTATGATGCAGTGTGGCTGTTCAAAGTGCATGCTTTGAAACACTAAGGCCACAAATTCAGTTCCCACAGTGTAGACATGAGCCTATGGCAGGGGCCTTTGCTTACATACATGGATGTATCTGTCTGGGTGTAAATGGCCTAGATTGATGGCAAATACTTATCAAATATCTAATTAAAAGATAAAGATCCATTCTATCCTTGTGAAAATTACCTACCCCTTTCAAATCTAGCAGTCTTACTACTAGGCAAATTATTATTGTTTATCATCTAACGAGATTTTTTTTTCTTCTCAGCCACTATGTAAAAAAATTGTTTTCTGAAGAAATAGGAAAATTGGAGGAGTGCAATGGGAGTGTAACATGAGGAAGGATACGTGGAAGGTAAAACATGTATTGTACATGAAACTTTTCCTTCATCACTAATGGTGATTCCTTACAAGGGTGTTTTGGTTACTGTAATAAGTATGTTAAATATCAAGATTGTGATTAAAAATGCTATTCAGAACATCGAGGGTCAGATACTCAGAGACACGGAATTGTGTGTACACATTTGCATGACCTATGTATGTGTGTAGATTCCCAATGTGTGTGTGTGCAAATCAGGTACACATGACTAGCTATCAGTAGACCATTATGAGATTTGTATGTGCATATTGCGGGCTGGATTCTCATCTAGTGTAAATCAGGGTAGCTCCATTGTCTTCTGTGGAGCTACACTGATTTATACCAGCTGAGAATTTAGATCTGTGTAATGGTTTGTACACCTGTGTACAAATGCAACTTGCTATAAATAAAGACCTTGCTTCACAGGAAGACTAGGAAGACAAATTTTGTCTCCTTCACTTGAAAATGAGGTTCTTTCAGGTCAGACTTTGACAGATTAACATGAAGGAAATTTGGACTGAACCTGTATTTGCAAAGCTTATGTGGAATAAATAAATCAATCCTGAGCTGCAAATGAAAAGTCTCTCTCATTCAATTTGGAGAGGAAATTCCTCCTCAAGAAGAGCTGTTGAAGATTTATTGGGAAAACACTGGGAAATGAACCATAAGGTCAATTTTTTTAGTGACTTAGGCACAGAAATCTCTTTGAAAAGTCATTGAAGTGCTTTTGAAAATGTTGTCCTTAGCCTTGTTAGTGAACAAAAACAAACAAACAAACAAACAAAAAACAGCTTTTGGGAATAGACATTAGCCATACAACACAGCAAATCAAAATATTGCCTGGAAAGGAGCAAAATAAAATAAAAATAAGTCAGTTTGAGCAGGTATAATGGGCCAAGTCTTCAGCTGCTATAAATCAGCTATGAAGCTACACTGCTTCACATGAACTGAGAATCTGGTCCTATTTGTATTTCTTCTCTGTGCACAGCAACAATGACTGAATAATGTAATGAATGAATGAATAAATAAATATATAGATCTTTCCAAATTTTGTTTTGGATCTGATCCAAAGTCCATTGAATTCAATAGGAATCTTTCAATTTATTCAATGGGATTTGGATTGCCAGTTTGCAGCCAAGAGTGAATCTGTGGTCATGTTATAAACTCCTAAAAATAGGGTGTGTAATGGAAATGCTGACAGACCCTTAACCATCGTGGTGCTAGCGGGCACCACTAAAATATTGTAAATAAGGTGAATAGGCTCTTCTTATCTCATTTCACAGCTGAGCAGTGTATTGCCAGATAAATCAAATCAGAATGAACGGCTTCATCTAATAAACTGGGTCAACATATAATGTATTTGTTCAGGTTTGCACTTCCATTGATTCTTATTTGATTTAAGAAAAGATATTTCAGCTCATGTTTGCAACATTTTAAAATATCTGCTCCCCCACCTTCTCTTAAAAAAAAACAGTGAGAGCTGGTACGTTAACAAAAACGCTAAGTTTTCTGATCCTTGTACATTCTTCTGCTTTTCATTTTTATGCATCAAAGAGGGGTGGGGGTGTGTGTGTGGGGGGAATCAGGGAGTTACTATCTCTTCAGCTGCATTTTCTCAATAATGTTTTAGTGATGTTTGCTAATGTATCATTCATTAACCATCAGCCACTATAAAAAACATAATCTATCTCACAAAGTGGACATTATTATCGCATTAAATCATTTCACAATATACCTGAACGGTTCCACATGAGGGGCCTGGCCTGACTGAGCTCAAATGCCTCAGGGGCAAACTCTTCAGCAGTAATGAGATATGAGGTCTGTCTGTGATGAATATGATATTACTCGTGTCAGTGGCTGTGGACTGCACCCAGAATATTTCTTCCTACAGGTTCCCCCCTCCCCATCGCAAAGGAACTCAGGCAAAGCACTATTAACCCAGTAAATGAAGCTCTAAAGATCACAGAGTGTGTCCATTAGTAGACAAGATTGTGACTAATCCAATTTTTCTTGCAGGGAGCAATCCTGATGCTTCTGCAACATCTGGGGATGGCAGGGCCGCATTACAAATGAACCTGTGTATTTCCCTCCTCCCACTTCCTCCTTCTTCATGTAAGAACAATTATTACCACATTTATTTATCCCCTCCTTCTCCCACAATAACCTCTTTGAAAGTGATTAAAATAATATCCCCGGCTGACAGAAGAAATGGAAAGGGTAAGGGCTGTGGAAGGAAGGAGGAAGCTAAGAAACAAGACTTAACTTCACACATTGCAAGAATACTTATGGAAGATGTGCAGTTCTCTGCAGGGAAAGGGCTGAAGTCAACAAAAATGTGTGGAAATGGGTCTAGCTCCATTTGTTTACAAACACAGTTAAAACCATGCTGTCTAAACTGTATTGCAGGTTAGGTAATAATAATAATAAATGAATAATACATCCTCTTTCTGTTATCTCTTTGTTATTTATTTTAGAG
Source organism: Malaclemys terrapin pileata (assembly GCF_027887155.1). Taxonomy (NCBI): domain Eukaryota; kingdom Metazoa; phylum Chordata; order Testudines; family Emydidae; genus Malaclemys; species Malaclemys terrapin. The sequence continues at coordinate 114,954,680 of NC_071506.1, read as the reverse complement.
GTTATGGTTTGCATGACAGACATGACACACCAGGAATTTATAGAACTTGCTTTTCTGATCTATCTATACTCAACTACAGAGTTTCAGCCACTTAGGGTGGGACATGAGCAGTACCACTAAAGCAACACATCTAAAAGCTTTTTGCAAAAGCAAGCTGACCTGTGAAACTGTGATGGCTAGAACGCAAGACTATTTTTAGGCTGACTTCTTGCACTTAAGACCAAATTTTATTTCTCCCTTTTCGTGGGTGTAGAAGAGGCTAAACACTGGGGACCCTAAACACTGCCCTTCCCTGCTGTACTGGGATAGGGAGGGGCAGAGCAGGAGACGTCACACACTGGGACTCTGCACCTCCTTTGCACCATGGAGCTATGGTCTAGTACAGCTCTCTCTGCCATGTTGCATAGTGGGAGGGTGTGGCCCATCGGTCAGCGAATTTTTGTCTCCAGTTGCTTAAACCCCAACTTGAAGGTGTTGCAGCAACCAGGTGTAAATGCTACTACAGCTCATGAACTATAGTAATGGCTAGGTTAGTGCTTCATGCTCAAATCTCTCTGGAGATACCCCATGAAAGGCCCACTTAATCAGGCTTTGCAGGGGCGACAGGTTTGTATAATTTTTGGTGGTGCCCAGAATGGGTCCAAGTCCTGCGGCCCTCCCCCCCAACCTGCCTTGTAAGCCGATATATATTTTTTAAAATAATGTAAAAATGGACCGGAAACAGTAAGCGTTTAACAGTTTCCCTATATTGCACAATATCACTATCGTAAGAAAAATTTATTTAACTAAGTATATCAACTTTATTAATACTCTTGAATATGGAAACAACCAAACACTCTTGGATCAATAACCCTCAGAATCAAATACTTTCTAAATTAAAACAAAATGTAGTCCCTTCTTTTGCAGTGTTCTTTAACCAGTTATATACTTTTAAGAGTATAAAATAATCAAGTATTGTGCTAAACACGATCATACCCCAAACTGCTTGCCAAATTTAAGTTGTGTGTTTTTTCCCTCAGGCACTCATACAGTATACAGCAGTCTTCCCTCTAATTTTCCCCACTCATGTGCAGAATGAATCTTGTTATGTGCCCCAATATGGAGGTGATGTGTGACAAATCACCTCCATATTGGTGCACATAACAAAATGAATGGGATGGGTCTGAGGAGTTTGGAGTGTGGGAGAGGGGTTGGGGCTGGGGCAGAGGGTAAGGGGGTGGTGCGGGGCGGGGGAGTGAGGGCTTGGGCTGGGGATGAGAGGTTCACAGTGCAGGATGGGGCTCAGGGCTGGGACAGAGGGTAGGGGTGTGGGGGGATGAGGGCTCTGACTGGGGATGCAGGCTCTGGGGTGCGGCAGGGCCGGGGATGAGGAGATTGGGGTGGAGGCAGGCTGCCTCGGGGCTGGGGCCAGAGAGGAGGACTCCACAGTCCTCCCAGCCCTCTCCCCAGCAGCACACTCACCTGGCACCATCACTGCCCATGCTCCTAGGGGCCGGGCCCCTCTCAGGTCCAGGAAGCCCCCTTGCCTCCCTTGTGGTGAGTGTTGGGAGTTGGGGAGGCTGCCACATATGTGAGCCTCCTCCCTCCACAGGCGGTGGCTGTGCCGCTGCCTCAGCCTGCCAACGGCGCCGCTCCCTTTTGTAGCTGGCAGCAGCCGGCGAGGGAGCGCAGCACGGAGTGGCAGGATAGCCACCTGGGCGCAGGCAGGGACACTCCAGGGGTGGCGCATGGGGGCAGCAGGAGGGGCCAGGGGAGAGACCCCGAACATTGGTGGAGCTGGGCCCCCAGGCCCTGAATTTCCTGAAGCACGGGCACAATGGACCCATATAACTCGCCGCCCCTGAGGCTTTGTACAAAATATTAAAGTTTGGCCTATATTTAGAACCTCTGCTGAGCTCGGCTGCTCTGCCTGTCACAACCTATGATACCTTATGTTATTATTACTAAGATTATAATGCTCCCAACACCCATAGTCTCTAGGTGCCTGCCGGCTGTGAGTGGACATTAAACAAACAAACAAACAAATGTTAATCTAACTTTTCTAAACTTCAAAAAAAGTTTGGTTTTGATTTAAGTTTGAAGTAAATATGGGAGTTGGCTCATTCCTAATTCCTGAGGCTCAGATCCTTAAAGGTGTTTCGGCACCTAACTTCACTTGGGAGTTAGATGCCTAAATACCTTTGAGGATTTGAGCCTGAATGAAGATAATATGGATTTAAAGAAAGATGATTGGTCTACTACATCTCTAATGAACCTTTAGGCACATGTTGCTAAAGGCCTGTGGTATAACATGTCCAAGCAGAGGCAGGATGTCCTGGAAATATCAAGAGAAAGCCTTGCCTTGGTCTGTAGATCAAAAATATTCAAATAAGTTTGCATAAGTTTCTGGTAACCATTCAAATCTTCAGATGCATATCAGGGATTATGCTTTGTTCCTACACTATTGATGTCACTGGGGCCAAAGGCTGAGTAAGGACTGCAAAATCTGGCCCTATGTTCACAATTTTGATACTGTCAGAAAACTGATCTCTTATTGTTATTATTTATTTGTATTACTGTAATGCTTAGGAGCCCCAGTCATGGAACAGGACCCTATTGTGCTAGGCGCTGTACAGACACTGAACAAAAAGACCATCTGTCTGCCAAAGAGTTTACAATCTAAGTTTGAAACAAGATATAATAGATGGAGCAAGACATACAGAAAGGGGAGTGCAAGTAAACAAGGAGAAAATATTGGTCAATATTATACGCAGTGGTTTCAGCATACCAATAGCCTAACCGTTTTCAAGATTTTTGTGTAGGCATCACAGTAAAGGACATTTTAAAGAGAAATTTGAAGGAGAATAATGAGGTAGCTTTGCAGATGTTTACAGGGAGGATATAAAGTAAATATTGGAGGAATAAATAAATGGAAGAATAACCCAATAGTAATATTTCCCAGTTAGAAGGTTTAACATAGGCTGAAATTCTATGAATGTTGCCCTAATGCCTTTTTCAGGGGAAAAAAGTGGCATTTGAACTGAAATATATATCTACAGAATTTAAAGCTTGATTTGTATTTTGAAAAGATCCCCAAGGTCTCTTTAGAAAACATGAATGCATTCAGGGCCGGCTGCAGGCACCAGCTTCTCAAGCAGGTGCTTGGGGCGGCCGTTCTGGACAGGGGCGGCAGTTCCAGGTATTCAGCGGCAATTCGGCGGAGGGTCCGTCACTCCGCCTGGGAGCGAAGGACCTCCCGCCGAATTGCCGCCACAGATCGCAATCGCGGCTTTTTTTAGATCGCGATCGCGGCTTTTTTTTTTTTTTTTTTTTTTGGTTTTGGCTGCTTGGGGCAGCCAAAACCCTGGAGCCAGCCCTGAATGCATTACTGAATGTCTGCATTAGCACACATTTACTGCAGTTACAAACTCAGGGCCAGATTCAGTGCCCCTAACTCAGGATGAGTACCAGTATACAGGCCCTCAATGATTGGACATCATAACTCAGACTCATAGATTTTAAGGCCAGAAGAGACCAGCATGATCATCTAGTCAGACCTACTGCACCATTGCAGGCTACAGAACATCACCCACCCACTTCTGTAATAGACCCATCAACTCTGGCTGAGTTACAGAAGTCCTCAAACCTTGATGTAAAGACTTCAAGTTACAGAGAAGCCTCCATTTACTCTAGTTCAAAGCAGCAGGTGACCCATGCCCCACACTGCAGAGGAAGGCAAAAAAACCCAGGGTCTCTGCCAATCTGACCTGCAGAAAAATTCCTTCCCTACCCCAGTTTCCTATCTTGCACTCCCAACAACAAAAAGCACAAAATATTAGTCTCCATGAGTACTCATCTAATTTAAGTCTCTGGGGCTAAAATAAATGGAAGATCAGAAACCACTGCTAAGATTAAGGCTCCATATTACTGCAACAGGTATTATTAAAGAAACAAAAGTAGTTTAATTAGTCTAATTTCTCCTAACTATATTCACACAATACAGATCTCTGCATACCCTTTTGTACATACAAATGCCTAAATTGTGTGCTTTATTACTGTGGTAATCATCCATACAAAGATAATTCAATTGTACAAGCATTTTTTATGGGGGCATCTTGGGTGCTTTTATTTATTTCTTTCTTTTTAAATCTTGCAAAATCTTTCTGCTCCAATTCAGGTGGTCCTCGGGGAGGCATCTGGCTGATGTACAGAGAATGTCATACATTTTATTCTTTTATTCAAGCTTGAAAAAATTGCTAGTGGGGCCATTCTTTGGTAGATATGGGAGATGATTCCTGGTATTTATTATACATATTTAAATAATGCTAGGTTCTGATTCTGCTACCCTTACTTATGTTGAGTAGTACATTACTCTCTGTGAATAGTCCCATTGAAATCCATTAGACTCTATTTGCAGGATAAAGTGCTAAGTTTCAACATGAGGTTGAGGCATAAGATACTTACTCAACACGATTAAGAATGTTTGATATTCACACTAATAATAAATATAAGAACTCAACATTTGCTAATGCTACTAAAAGTGTAAATATAGCAAGTAAGAAAAAACAATGTAAACAGATTTAGAAGGATTTTAATCGCTTAGGTGCCTGGGCCGTTAAACAGAAGATGTAGGTTAATGTAGAGAAATGGAAAAAAGAAGAAAGTCAGGGAAGCAATGAACCAAGTTGGAGAATGTATATTAAATGGAACAGTCATGCAGGATAGTGACAAAGAAAAGGATTTAGGGCACCTTGTAGAAAAATCCTTGAAGTCATCAGTCCAGTGGCTATACTAAAGCTTGGCAAATGTAGGTTATCAGGGTTGGAAGGGACCTCAGGAGGTCATCTAGTCTACCCCCCTCCTCAAAGTAGGACCAATCCCCAGATCCCTAAATGGCCTTCTCAAGGATTGAACTCACAACCCTGGGTTTAGCCAGGCAATGCTCAAACCACTGAGCCAGAAGTGAAAGTAAGCCGGTCCGCTCCGGTATGGCGTACCGGCAAGAGCCAGTACATCATGCCGGACTGCACTGGCTTCCGCAGCGGGGATTTAAAGGGCTCTGGGCTCCCCGCCACATCAGGGAGCTCAGAGCCCTTTAAATCCCTCCCGCAGCGCCGGTGCCCGGGCTGGGGCCGGGATTTAAAGGGCTCAGAGCTCCCCGCCACAGCGGGGAGCCCAGAGCCCTTTGAATCCCGCCTGCAGCTCCGGTGGCTGGGCTGGGGCCGGGATTTAAAGGGCTCGGGGCTCCCTGCAGTGGCAGGAGTTCCAGGTCCTTTAAATCCCATCCCCAGCCCGGCAAGGCTCGGGCCTCTCCGCAGCCTGGGGAGCTCCGGGCCCTTTAAATCCTGTCCCCAGCCTGGCAGCCGGACTCGGGTGGGGATTCAAAAGGCCCAGAGCTCCTGTGGCTGCGGGGAGCCCTTTAAATCTGCCCCCCCCCCGCCAGCTCTGGCAGCCGGGCTGGGGATGGGATTTAAAGGGCCCGGAGCTCTGCGGCGGCCAGAGCCCCAGGCCCTTTAATTTGCCCCTGAGCCCCGGGAACTCCCAGCCACCTCTGCAACTGGGAGCCATCTCTGCAACTGGGAGCCCCGGGATGATTTAAAGGCCCTGGGGCTCCCAGCCACAGCCAGTGCCCCAGGGCCTTTAAATCTTGAGAGGCCCTGCCTCTTCTGATTGAGGCCATGCCTCTTCTGGATGAGGCCACCCCACCCCCCCCGCAGGACTCCGGCAGTACCGGTAAATCCTGTAAGTTACTTTCACCCCTGCACTGAGCTATCCCTCCCCCACATGATGGTGTCTTTTATCAACAAGGGTCAGGAAGACCACCAAACCAAATAAATGATGCTGCTACTGTCTGTAAAACAAGCAATGTTGCAGCCTTATGTACAATACTTAAGTTTATTTTTTATCTCTATTTAACGAGAAAGCTACAACATATTAGACATTAGTGTGTAAGGCAGATCAGCTATGTGGGGTGGCCCTCTACACAGGCAGGCCTAAATCCTCCTCTGAGTACTCAGCCCGAGTGAATGTTGTGCATCTCTAGCAATAGAGAACCATGAGGAAAAAAATTTTTGTAAGGCGGAATCTGCCTCTTGTTTAAACACCATATAGGTTGGATACTTTTCTCATGTTAGAAACTTTGCATAAACTATTTTAGGTTTGCCACATAACAGATATGTTAAAAGTTGAATAATGGTGAAGAAGAACAATATTTATCTGTGACAAATAGCTAGAGCTGGAGTTATTGAGTGAAATCCTGGCCCCATTAAAGTCAAAAGGCACAACTCCTGTTGAGTTTGCATGGGATTTCACCCAGTGAGTTAAATTCTGCGCTTAATTACACTGGCATAAAACCACTGCTCTTAAAGGAGTTATTCTGGATTTATACCAGAGTAGCTGAAAATGAATTTAGACTATAATGTTAGGAGATGATATGATCTTGAAAGTATGTGGATACCTCTTATCTGAATAAATCTTGTTATTGCTATGCAATCTTCCAATGCCGACCATAGTGTAGCATGGTCAAACTTGCCTTAGATATGCTCACTGTATACATGCAATATTAGGAGTGAGTCCTTAAGGATCAAGCTTGCAACAGACTGGCACACATGAGGAAAGTTATTCAAGTGTACAAGGGTTTGCAGGATTGGATCTTTAAAGAGAATCTTGTCTAGTGTCCATAGTTGCTGTGGTTTTAAATCATGAATCAAATTAAATTGATTGATATATGATACATGAGATGAGATACAGTGTAAGGTGGGGAAAGGAAAAGCAGTTAATTTTGCCCTGCTGGAGGTAACAGTTCAATACTTTTTAATGAAAACTTTGTCTGCCTAGAGATGCCGTTTATTCCACTTATTATTTAGTTTTCTTTTTACTTCTGTAAATTGCAATAAACAAATAAATAAAAATCTGCTTTATTTCTGAGAACCTGATTTAGGTCTAGGATACTGTTAGCTAATGATAGTCTCCACAACAGAATTTCTGACCTCAGGGAAGGCAAAATCAGAATTAGTAACAGTCAGAGGGTAAGGGGTGAAATTCTGGCTCCACTGAAATCAAAGACAAAACTCCCATTGACTTGAGTGGGGCCAGGATCTCACGCAAGGTCTTTGCATTGTTGAAACTGTGATAGGCAAATCCAAATAATGCTGCAAGAAGATAGCGAAAGGCTTCTTTTGGGCATTTGGGTTACACAACCACCTGAATGGTATTATCACAACATGGATATGGAAGGAGCTGAGAACCACTGAATTACAGTACCATTGTTATTTTATCTAGGATGCAGTTATAGAATGATTCTTGTATAAACTCTTTAGTACTATGTATATATTGCAGCATATGCCCCTTAATGGCATTTTGGTAGTGGATCATCAACGATTGCTCATATGACTGTTTAGCTATATTACTGTGAAAGGAAGCTATTTTCCTCTAGTGTTATTGCTTGTTACTCACAATTAATCACGGTTAGCATATCATGGAACACTTTGGATATATCCAAAACAATTAAAATGTGCCATTTGTTACATTCTAGGAAAGCTATTGCAGCTTAGTTGAATGTTGATTCTGAAGCCTAATGATTGCACTTCATTTTAAAATTATTTCCTTGGTGATCAATTTAGCAGAAAAATCCAGCTATCCTGGGATTGTGAATGGAACATGAAGAGTGAATTAACTTTTTATTCCCACATTGATTCCTGTTTGTACCCAACTTACAAGCTAACTTAGCCAGCTAACTTAGAAAAATAGTGCTTTACTATTTTAAAAAATTCTTTCCATTCTTTGTAATTTAATTGACTTAGAAGTACTGTTTTCACGGTTAGACTGGGCTGAGCTACAGAGAGATTAATTAAACTATATTACAAGCGGAGGTGAGCTTTCTTTAGAATTGTCCTCATGCATCTTTGATGCAGGATATACTGACGACACACTCAGCCAATGGAATACAAGACAGAAGCATTATATACATAGAATAGCTCCCATTAGCTGCTGTGTCCTCAGCTCCTTTGAAAACTGGGTAATTACTTGGGTGCCTAAGCATGGACTAAGGTGCCTAATTTTTGGCACCCACACTGAAATTGTGCATATAACCCTTTTGTGGGTGTCACATATGACATGAAAGAAAGAACAGACCGCATGTGACAAATGTTAGTCATAGTGCTTAATGCACTACTGGAAGGCACTCAGACACTTTGGTGATGAGCATAGTATAACAACCTGTCCTGAACAGATAGAACAGAAGGGATGACAGAGGTGTAGGTGGGAATGATATGCAGGGAAGGGTCAAAATGAGCATGTGAGATGGTGTTAAGGGATAAGGCTCTCTTTTCAAAGTGATTTGCCCAAGAACAAGTAACATCTCCCACTCATGATCCCGTAAGAAGACAATGAAGTCTGTGCCTCATTCTGATACATGGACGAGGGAGTTGAGGAACATACGTTTTAATCATAATGAGGTTAAAAGGGTAGTGAGACAAGTGGGCCTGAGCTATTTGTACAACTCTTTAAATTGAGCTCATCAGGCTGCATTAGGAAAGAGAAATGGAAGGGCAGGAAATGTTTTAAAAAAAAAAAAGATTGTGCAAGATATAATGTATGAGCTGTATTTCTGGGTCTGCTGTTAGTCAGGTGCTTCGCTCAAAAATATAAATGATAGGTGCTGATGTTGCATAATGGGACAATTTACAAATAGAAACTAAATAAATGTTTATAATTCTGACCTTAGTGACTCCAGTAAGATCAGGCCTTTACTGTTTTAATATTGTTTCATAGTTTGTGCTGTTAAATCAAAAGGTTATCTATAATACATCTGGTGCTATTAATGCAAAGGATCTGGGGTATTCAACAGACATTTATTCATTATTAATATAGATAATAAAGGATCATTTATGAGGCTACAGATGAGATTTTTATCATCAAAAGCTTAAAAAGGGAAATTTATTTTTGCTTCAGGACAGAGATGAAAAGAGTCAGTAATGGGAAATGTAAGAGTCAACACAAACTGTCAGACTCATTCTTTTCCTGAAGACAACTAGCACTTTATAGCAACAGATTAAAACCAAAATAAAATGTTTTTGCTGTAAATCCTTTTTTTATTGACAGAGAGTTTTTTGGTTTGTTCTGTTTTTGTCCTTTAGGGAGACAGTCATCAGTGTTTCTCCCTTATACAATTGTGATCTTGGATGCCTCACGAAAAGACCTACAGAGCAGAGAATGTATCACTGTCTGAAGACACATCTGAAAGAGAATTTGAGAGGCGTCAAAGTCAGCTCTAAGGACTCTGTGTTGTGAGATGCAACCAGAAAGCCAATATTTTAATAATGTCACTGTGTGTTATATAGTAGTGTGGTAGGGGGCAGGCAAGAGTTAGGCACTATATCATAGTAATGATCCTTATCTTTGTATCTATATCTATATCTATACACACGAAAAAGGAACAACAGGAAATGGGAAAGATTGAATGTTTGGGCTTGCATGTGTGTCTGATAATATTATTTTTAGGGATAGAGAGCTCCCCTCCGATAGTGCTGAGTATGTTTTTAAAAAAGATATAATGCCTGATCTTGCTCCGATTGAAGACTATGGGAAGTTTCCAGCATGTGCAGGAGTAGAGCTATAGGCTTTATTGAGCCCTACTGCCAAAGCCACAGCCACGCAGTCAAGATGAAATATCTCCCTTATAATCATTAAACTCAGGAAATTCAGAGTTAAGGCTAAAACTCTCCCCTTGGTTCACCTATTGTGTCTATCTACTGCAGTTAGTTGAATCAGCTTCAAGGAGTTATCATAACCCTATTATTTTGTTTCCCAAATAATCTGAAACAGCCAGGAATTCATCCCAAGTTTGATGGGGGTCACTTCAGATCTTGGGGTACAGACTGACTGGTATGTTTGAGTCTGCCCTAAATCTTCATGGAGAATAACTATACAGATATACCAGGAGTCCTCAAACATCATTGCACCGTGACCCACTTCTAACAACAAAAATTACTACATGACCCCAGGAGGGGGGAACAAAGCCTGAGACCCCTGGCCCCAGGCGGGTGTGGGGGGGGGGCAAAGCCCAAGCCCAAGGGCTTCAGCCCAGGCAGAGGGCCTGTAACCCTGAGCTCCACCAACAAGGGCTGAAGCCCTCGGGCTTCAGCTTCAACATCAGGCAGTAGGGCTCGGGCTTTGGCCCCAGGCAGTGAGGATCAGGCTTTGGGTCTTGCCCTGGGCCCCAGCAAGTCTAACGCCAGCCCTGGTGATCCCATTAAAATGGGGTTGCGATCCACTTTGGGGGCCTGACCCACAGTTTGAGAACTGTTGAGATAAAGTAATTGTTATGTATATATTGAATTCATGTGTATATCTTTCAGAGTAGCAGCCGTGTTAGTCTGTATCCGCAAAAAGAACAGGAGTACTTGTGGCACCTTAGAGACTAACAAATTTATTAGAGCATAAGCTTTCGTGGACTACAGCCCTCTTCTTCGGATGCATCCGAAGAAGTGGGCTGTAGTCCATGAAAGCTTATGCTCTAATAAATTTGTTAGTCTCTAAGATGCCACAAGTACTCCAAAAGATATGCATCCGAAGAAGTGGGCTGTAGTCCACGAAAGCTTATGCTCTAATAAATTTGTTAGTCTCTAAGGTGCCACAAGTACTCCTGTTCTTTTTGTGTATATCTTGTTTGTTACCACAAAGATTTTCTTAGGTTATGGGCACAATTCTGCAAATTTTGCAGAATCTGCCTCACTAATGTCAATGGCACTTCATGCAGGATGAGGGGTCTTCACGTGGTTATAGTTGGAAGATTTTTCCCTGTATATCTACAGAAATTATGTAGCCACCTCTGGGTTGAGAGGGTAACAGCTAAGAGACAATACAGAAATGAGCAGCGAGGAAATTTGATCCCAAGATCAACTGTTCTTAGGAGCTTTCAGCCTTTTTCTGCTGCAATCTCATTGAGAATGACTATTATGATACAAATGGTACACCTGAGTCAGACCTGGACAAGAAGGAACCACAGAGACCTGAACTGTTCAGATGTGGAGATCTGAATCTCCCCTTCCTCACCCCAAAACTGAAGGAGCTCAGATTAAAGATTGTGGTTTTGATTCATCTCTAGCAACGAGACATCTCCCAATTTTAAATACAAATCCAAATATTCCACAACACAGCTAGATGGCAGCGTGTTTGAGAGAGAGAGAGAGAGAGGTGGGAGGGAGAGAACTACAGGAATTTCTGTCAAACTTTTCTGTTTGCTTTTAGTTGCCATTCTAACCACTAACCTAGGCCCCAGTCATGCAGGTGGCCCCTTATATCTCCATGGGCTCCTATTGAAGCCAATGGAATTTTGCATGGACACAAAGGCCTGTCTGGATCACCTTGCAGGAACAGGGCCCTAGAACAGTGGTTCCCAAACTTCCGCTGCTTGTGCAGGGAAAGCCCCTGGTGGGCTGGGCCGGTTTGTTTACCTGCCGCGTCCGCAGGTTCAGCCGATCGCAGCTCCCAGTAGCCACAGTTCGCTGCTCCAGGCCAATGGGAGCTGCTGGAAGCGGCAGCCAGTACGTCCCTCGACCCGCGCCGCTTCCAGCCGCTCCCATTGGCCTGGAGCGGTGAACTGTGGCTACTGGGAGCCGCGATTGGCTGAACCTGCGGACGCGGCAGGTAAACAAACCGGCCCGGCCCGCCAGGGGCTTTCCCTGCACAAGTAGCGGAACAAGTTTGGGAACCACTGCCCTAGAGCAGTGGTTCCCAAACTGGGGTTCGTGAACCCCTGGGGGTTCCCAAAATGTAACGGGGTTCCTGGGCAAAAATTCCCTAATGGTGGACAGAGCTGTCCCTAGGGATCCTGGGCAGCACAGGGCTAGCAGCCCGGAGCCCTGGGGACTTCCAAGAGCTAAGCAGATCAAAGCAAGCATCTCTGTCACACTGAGGAGATTTAAACTTCAACACTCCTTATAAGAAATGGAAAGGGAGGTGGATATATTTTGCAGTTTTTAAAATTAAATAGGCAGCTAGGATTGTTTTTAAAATTATTATGGAGAACAAGTTTAAGCTTTGTTGTAATGTGTATTCTTTGCCTGGATTGCTCAAGACCTGAATGCTTGTGTAGGAGGAACTCTTTGAGTTGGCTTCTTAAATACCTTCCTGATGTTTCACATCTGATACTCCTTGATGAAACATGGGAGCCTTGTCTTACAAACTACAAAAGTGAGATCTTGGAAGAGTATTGCCATTTTCATAATGTCATAAAATTACTGTAATGATAAATAATAAATAGTGTGTAATAAGCATATCATAAAAACAAATTTTATGTTTCACTGCTTTTATAATTTATGCTCAGGTAAGGGAAAAAATGCCTGGAAATATTCATTTTTAGGAGGGGGTTCGCGAGAGTTGACATTTTAGTGAAAGGGGTTCGCGGGTTGTTAAAGTTTGGGAACCACGGCCCTAGAGTGTTGGCCAGATTTAAAAGACAAACAAAAGTGCAGGCAAGCTAAAAGAAGCCACTTAATTTTGTTTATCACAGGATTTTTTTTTCACTACTATCAAAACTTCCCTGTAAAACATGATTGTTTTACACTTCCTTCAACATTTGATAGAAAAGGGCTTGTGTAGACACTTCAAGCTCTAATTCAGCCTTTGTATATTCCAATTCCTCGTATATTCAGAAGGTGAATTTAACATTTGATTATCCAGAACAGTTTATAATAAAAGGAGAGGATTTTTAAATCAGAAGTTAATTTAGATAATTTGTCATCTCCTACCAGTGTCCTCCCCGTCCTCTGCTTTCTCCTTTTGCTCCTACCAGCAATATGTTAATATATCACATAACGTAATTGTTAGTTCCAGTTGCAAATTATTCTGCCATTTTGAACAGACAAAGATCTAATTAAAGTGATTACCTCAGCAACATCTGTAGTCACTTCTGGATGCTGATTAGGACACCTATGAACAGGCAGTGACAACCTTCCAGCTGCAGGGAGCTCTGGGAGGGCATCAGAAAGACAAAAAGCAGCTGGAAAGATTAAAAACAACACACAAGGTTGATGATTTGGACCATGCTTCAGTTGGAGCTGGGATCACACAAAATCAAACGCAATGACGTGTGTAATGCAGATGCCAAGGTCTTTCCTGTCAAAGAACTTCTTAACAATTCATGAGAAGCAATCAGAAAAGCTCTAGACTGATAGAAAAGGAGGAGAGAGAGATTGATACACTAGACAAATACATACCTGCCCAAGTCATTAACACAAAGGAGGTGGGAAGGATACCTTGGTTAATGCACAGGGAGATTGCAATACTTAGACAGATTCCCTGAAAGCATTCAACTAATTAAGGGCCTGATCCATCAAAGCAGTACTCATGTGAATAATCTTGTTGGTAATCAAACTGCTGAGGTAAGGACTGATCTCATATGAGTAAGGGCTTGTGAAGTCTGCATCCATGGTAAGTCCGACACTTGTTAAAATGTAATAATTCCAGTGACAGGAAAAAGATTTGATTAGTGTTTTTAGACAGGGAGGCATTATAATGGAGAACTAATTTATGGTGTTTTACCTGGTCCTAAACAGAGCAGTGCAAAACTGACTGATTATTGTTTTTGTTTTTCTTAACATTAGAACAAGGTTGTAACCGTAAGATATTTTCCCACTGATTTATGGCCCCGATGAAAATGAGCGTGTGCATCAACTGGACTGAAATGAATGGTGATTTTGTTGTTGTTGTTCTGTGCCCACAATTATTATTATTTGTATTACCATAGTTCCTAGGAGCTGGATGGATCAGGACCCCGTTGTGCACAAAATCAGCTTTTCAGATGTGCACATTGTTTCTGGGATTATGATAAACGGGGGAGGGGGAGTGGAATCACAATGCTTGGCTATTTTACTGTGTTTCATAAGAAGTGTGATTTTTGGTGTAAAGCTTTGCTACTGAATATTAGGAAACAACAGCTATACAAGAGACACCAGCCCTGCATTTTGGAGTACTGCCTCATGCTGTGCATTATGCCCTCAAACTGCTAAGCCGTATGGAAGCCTCCTATCAGCCCACATCCAAAGTCCATTGATGTCAATGGAAGTTTTTCCATTGACATTAGTGGGATTTGGATTAAGCCCATGGTAAAATTGTTTTTTCACAGAACAACTTTCATATGGTTACATGTTAAAGTCAAATTAATCTGGCTTTGCAGCTGTGTGATGACTAGAGCTTTGCCTCAGAACTACTGCACAGCCTCTCCATAGCTGGTGCTCTTCTATGCTGGGCTTCAGTGCATTGGGGAGCAGCTCCACTCAGTGGGCCAGATTTTCATCTGGTGTAAATCAGAATAACTCCACTGTCTTTGACAGAGCCATGCTGATTTATACTGGCTGAGAATCTGGCCCATTGTCTCCATGTAAATGTGAGTCCAGTGTTCCTTCTTCTGCCTGGCGTACTGAGAGCAACCATGGAGCCCTCCATCCTAAGGTGCCAGAGGCTCTGGGATACTTATTAAAAAAATTAAATCAGGAGGAAGGGTCCCTGGAATGGGCCCTCCATCATCCACAGATGAATTTCATCCCACAAGCCAAGGTTCACTATCACTGAAACCTCTATAGCATTTGTACATTGCACTGTACTGAAACAACTGTGGAACTTTCATTTCTACTTCACTATAAATGGAGTTTCACTATATCCAAGTGTGCTATAAATGGGTTTCACTGTTCACTGTATTTTATTCCTATCAGTAGCTAGGGTTTTTTTTTTTTTTTTTTTTTTGCTGTTCATTTTGCATAATACAATAAGCAGTGTAATTTTCAAAAAAAATAATTGACTGAAGATAGCAAATATGACAAAAAGTGATTAATTCTTAACTGTTGTATATTTTGCTCTTACACCACCAACATAATAGGAAGGAACCACACAGGCACGATGGGGTCCAAAATAACTGAGTTTACTAACAACATATTACACACACTCACACAAACTAAAAGAACATTAAGATTGCAAAATCGTGTACTTAAAAGTTAGGAAACACCAGAGTAAAGTTTGCTGTCCTTACTCAGATATCTGCCATTGAAGTCACAGTTGTTCAGACTAAGAGCCTGCTCCATGTGAAATGCCATGGAAATTAGTGCTGCTGCAAACAAGTCCACTTGTGTGGAGCAGCTTGCAGGATCAGGGCCTATTGCTGTATATAACCAAGCGTAAAGTCAGTTTGGGCGGGAAATGGATATCTATTTTCCTTACTTATACTTTGGTATTTTCTGCTGAGAACAGATAATGAGAATTGCTTTTGTAAAATATAGTGGTGCCACTCACGCCACATTAGACTTAAAAATAATGAGAAAAACAGTCATTCATTTAATTCAATTCTCTCTTTACCCTTTGGACCCCATTTTACATTTTTTAAAGAATCTCCTTCTTGCCTGCCCCACCCCCAAAATCAGATAAATTGCTCCATACTAGTACAACTCCCAAGCGCAAAAGGGTGCCAATCAAAAAATGATGAAGGGAGAAATATGTAGAAATGAGTATGTCCAAGTGTCGATGTGCATTCTCAATGCAGTTTTTTATTCATAATAATAAAGGCAGGGCAATGGTGCAGCAGGCCTTAGTTTCTGTCCATGGGGACCTTCATCTTTAATATAGTCTCTTAAAAATACATGCATTGCTACATTTTTCATTACCCTTAATTTTTTCATCAATCATGTTAATTTATACAGAAGGGCACTTAATAATAGCTAATTAACACTTATGACTTTTGAAATTAAAAGACCTTTGGAGAGATTATTACTGATTGAGAAAAGGTTTTTGTTCCTCCCATTAAAAACAGAGAGCGAGAGAGAGAGGGATTGAGATTGAAGATGTGGCCCAGGCATTTGAGGGGAACTTTTCCTCTCTTGCTTCACTGAGCACACATCAAATGAAAACGGCAAAAGCCCACACAGAGGCAACGATGCTATTAGCCACCACTCCTGAAAGATGCCATTATTTTAACTGATTATTAAGCAGCATATATATTATTCAGAGTGACCTTTAAATAGGTGGAAATTAAATTATAATTTACTGGGGAGATATCTGAAACCATGTAGTTATTACAAAAAAGACCAAGTGCTGGTACATTGTTGTGAAAATATGTTTTATTACTACAAAATGCCGTGAAGAGAAAAAGCATTGGATTCTGACAGCCAATAAAAGGGCTTGCATATGTATAAACAATATTTCTAAATGAAAATTAGAACTCTTACAAATGGAAGGATGCCCATGTTAATTCTTACCTATGGTATCAGATGGTTACCTCTTTCCCTTTATCTTCCTTAAAAAATGCTGTCTCTCCTCCCCCTCCCCCCCCCGAGTCTCTGTGTTAAGGGGTTCTAATGTACTCTAAACCCACATGATCTGGCCAGCAGGTTTTGTATTCATGCTGTTCTTTTAAAATCATTATTATTTTGTCCCACCAGTAGATGTCTCCCTTTCCTGTCAGAACCTACAGAGTCACTCAGCTTCCCAGTGTGTATAACATCTCCCAGCAATCTGGTAGTGATGATGGGGACTCCAATTTAGGATGAAAGTATTCCACACCCAAAGTAGCATTTAATTACCTCCTTTTGATTCTGCCTCGTCCTAATTGTCAAAGAGCCTCTGGGTATCCTATTTAATACATTGAAGGGTTCCTCCTACATGCAAATGACCATGATTTCTTTACTGTGAGGGTAGGTGGCAACCTGTAGCAAATGGTGATTTTTGGTGTATTTGCTGCCTCGTATAATGCAGGCTCATGCAATGTGAATGGCATGGTATTATTCATATTTAACAGACATTTTTGGATTTTTTTTTTCAAACAAGGTGCCAACTCTGCAGCAGCTGTTAGAAAGCCACATTTCCCAGTAAATCTTGTGTTTCTATTTTTGCCTATTACTAATTTAAATCATGCTGGATGCTTTTCAGCTACAAATCAGACTCAATAAAAATCTAATTCACCAATGCAATAATAGGAAGGATTAAAAAAAACAAACCCTAGATGGATGTATTTATTAAATTGATTGAGCATGACAATCTCTGTTTAATAATCTTATGAATTGTTTTTGAGCTTTAGGGTATCATTTCAGCAGTTAAACATAACTGTACAAGGCTATAACATAGTCAGGAAGATCAAAGTCCACATTTACAGTCAGCCCATGGCACTGATTACCAGAAGTCAGTGGGAGCAATTAAAAAGAAAATGCATATACATCATAGAGATATACCGGTGGCTTCAAATCTCTCTCTTTATGGAATTTGATGAAAGAACAATCAAATTTTGAATTGTAAAACCTCCTTTCACTCAGAATGGGGCTCAATTTTGTTCTGAAATTAGCTTATTGTTCCTGAAAAAGAAATCTGTCTGGCGAATGAGTTCCACAGACATGATCACCTCCTGACCCAAGGCATGGTGGTAGAGGTTTCAAAAATATCTCCACACTAGTGAAGATCCTTTCCAAAAGAGAACCAGAAACCAATTAACTAAGCGAATAATGGATTTTTGGTTTGGGGTCCAAACCGAAAAATCCGAAAAGAAAAAATCTGATTTGATTAGAACTGGAAACCTGAATTTTTAGTTGAATTGAAAATTTAAAATGATTTTGTTCTGGATCGATGAAAACATTTCCGGTTGACAAGAAACAATTTTTCAGTGTATTTCAAGTTGACTAAAATGTTTCAGCCAACTCAAAATGATTATTTATTTATTTATTTATTTATTTAGAGTTGGCCACTTTCAGGTTTTTTTCCCCGCCCTTTTTAATGTTTTTTTTTTAAGATTGGACTAATTTGAAAATTAAATACCATTTCAAAATGGAAAGATGAAATGGAACGTTTTGATGTTTTTTTCCCCCAGGTCTTTTCAGCTAAAACTAATTGTTGAATTTGACTTGAATTTGTGAATAGTTTTGTAGGTTCCCCCACCCTCCTAAAAATGTATTCAGTGAAAAAACTATTGACTGGAAATATTTCACCCAGAATGTCATTGGTGTGCAAGAGTGATTGGAAAGCTTCCCTGAAAGAAGGAGGGCTGAGACTGGGTGGTAATTGGGGTATACACGTAAAGCATATGTATGTATATTCTGAGAGAATCCACAGGTATAATTTGATTGCGAATGACATTAGGATTCAGTCAAATTATTCACTTTATTTACAGCAGAAAGGGGTTGTTCGGACTGAATCTAAAACCACAATGTTTAAGCTTCAGCTCAAAAGATTGATCTAAGCAATATTTATTTTTTTAAAAAGTCTTTACTAAATGTTAAAATAACCAGTATGATTACATATCATCTTGTTAGTATCATGCTTTCTTGCTTCTCCCCAGCACACACAGCTGCTGGAAAATAAACCATACTGTCATCTCCCTGACTGAGAAGTTGAGGACACCTGATAGTCAATGGCAAGAAGCCTGACAAAGAATCTGAGTGATGTCATCTGGGACAATAGTTGCATTATTGTGGTAATGTAAGCAAAAGTGGCAGATGTGGCATGCAGCATCACAGTCAAATCACACTGGCTAACCAAGGTGCCTTTCTGACCAAACTCTTCAATATGGTGGAATGAAGGGATGCCCAAGAGGCTTTTGTCTACCTCAATATGGGCTTGATCCAAAACCCACTAAAGTCTCTGGGAGTTTTTCCATTCACCTCAAGGAGCTTTGAATCAGGCCCTGTGTGCTGAATGTTGAGCAACTAGTCAGGCTCGGTGAGATATTCGGCAAATTAACCAGGCACAACTAAGCTTATTAATGGTAATTCGTGGGTTCTGTGTATTTACAGCTGTGGACTCAGCTCTGGTCTGACATGCTCTGCATGTCATAAACCATATGACATCACAACTATCTGTAAATTCCATTGGAGAATGTAGTGGTCCCATTGCATCCATATTGTATGGGCTTTTTTCCCCCCAATTTTTAAAAAATCAGTATTTTATATAATAAAGACATTTTGAACGCTGAGCCACAAATGAGTAAATGGATCTAATTTGTCCTGACAGATCTTCTAAACTATGGTAGAAGCAGCATTGTCATCAGTGATGTTTGACAGCTGTATGGTAGGACCTGAAAGATGGCAGGGGCAGCTATTAATCTTACATTAATGGGAGTGGCCAGCTGATATTCAGAGTCACAGAAGTAACAATACAGGAACCCTCTGCAGAGCACCGCAAGGCACTGCAATCAAATTTTTAAACTTCTAAACATCCTAATGAACTAAAACAGCATTTACACTTTAACAATGTCACACGTGTGTGCTACATGACACTTTGCCAATAACCACTTCAGCAGTACTCATTTTGACATCAGCGTGTGTTGTGACAAAGGGAATGAACCAAGCACGTTTTACTGTATTCTATTAGATTGGAGGCAGGGCAGGCTCCGCCATTTTTGCACCCCAAGCAAAAAAAAAAAAAAAAAAAAAGCCGCTCCTGCCTGGAGCCAGCCCTGATTGGAGGAGGGAGGGGAATCAAAACACCCATCATTATATTTTGGCCATTTATTTGAAAATGGCTAAGTAGTTACAATCAAAGTCCCTCATATTGGAATTTCATGCTACAAATAGTTGCACTGTTTAAAATAAAACTAATATGCTATATTGTGTTGAATGGCAAATTGCCTGAATAATAATAAAAAGAACACAGAAGAAGCTAAAGATCGACAATATAATAATTTTCAATAAAACGAAGACATTTTTCTAAATCATCTCTTCCTTTGTGACGCCCATAATTCCAGATGACAGATTCCCCGGACCTCCTCTCCGCCCCGCCCCCAGCATCTCTGTATGGAAGAGCAAACATTTAGCATAATAATTATATTAACATTTTAGCATAATAGCTAATATAGTTTATTGCATTATGAACATAAGAATGGCCATATTGGGTCAGCTCAACGGTCCATCTAGCCCAGTATCGTGTCTTCTGGCAGGGGCTAGTGCCAGTTGCTCCAGAGGGAATGAACAGAACAGAGAAATTATTGAGTGATTCATCCGTTGCCATCCAGTCCCAGCTTATGTCAGTCACAGGTGTAGGGACACCCAGAGCATGGAGTTGCATCCCTGACCATCCTGACTAATAGCCATTGATGGACCTATCCTCCATGAACTTATCTGATTTTTTTTTTAAACCCGGTTATATTTTTGGTCTTCATAACATCTTCTGGGAACGAGTTCCACTGGTAGACTGTGTGTTCTGTGAAGTAGTACTTCCTTATGTTTGTTTTAAACCTGCCGCTTATTAATTTCATTGGGTCACCCCTGGTTCTTGTGTTATGTGAGGGGGTAAATAATGCTTCCCATTCACTTTCAACACACCATTGATGATTTTATAGACCTCTATCATAGGCCTCTTTAGTCATCTTTTCCGAGGTGACCAGTGCCAGTCTTTTTAATCTCTCCTCATATGGAAGCTGTTCCGTATCCCTAATCATTCCTATTGCCCTTTTCAGTATCTTTTCCAATTCTAATATATCTTTTTTGAGATGGAGTGACCAGAACTGCATGCAGTATTCAGTGTGTGGGAGTACAATGGAGTTATAAAGTGGCATTATGATATTTTCTCTTAGACAGGGCTGGCTCCAGCATTTCTGCCGCCCCAAGCGCAAAAAAAAAAAAAAAAAAAAAAAAGCCGCAACCGCGATCGGCATCAGCAATTGGAAAAAAAAAAAAAAGCCGCGATTGGCGGCGGCAGTTCAGTGGCAGATCCTTCGCTCCTAGAGGGAGTGAGGGACCTGCCATCCTTGAATTGCCATAGGTGCTCCTCCTCTCCCTTGGCCGCCCCAAGCACGTGCTTGTTAAGCTGGTGCCGGCCCTGCTCTTAGAAGATCTCAAAGCACTTTGCAGACACTAATGAATTAGGCCCCCAATCCTGCAACTTACAATGGACAAATGGAACTTTGTGTCTACATGGAGCCCCATAGGTTTCAGTGGTGGGAAAAGGGGAAAAAAAGTTCATGAGATGGAAAAACTTAAACCTCATCCCCTTGCTTTACATTATGTAGGGGTTAAGATTACTACCTTACATAAAATGGTATGACAAAAAGTGATATCTCAAAATGTAATGCAAAATGTACCTACTTTCATGTACTACTTTCTCTAATTTCTAAATAATGTACATTTATGAATAGCTTTGGGATGCTATTTTCTTTCTGGGAAAAACCTGGTATAAACGTTTCTTAGAAAGTCAGAGAAAGAAATAATTTCTTTGTGTGGAGGGGAATAAAATCCAAGAGTCCATATTCACTCAACTCCAGATATTTTACTATACTATAAATCCTCACATACACCCTGAAAGGAGACAGCATGTACTGTTGTGTACCAGACTATTCATTTCACTGGTGACAGACTCAGGTTTTAGGTGTCAGAGAAATTACTTCAGTACTTGAGTCTAAACAACTTGGGTGAAATCCTAGCTCCAATTAAATCAATGGCAAAACTCTCATTGACGTCAATGGAGCCAGTCTTTCACCTGTGGTGTTTGCTTTTTGAGTAAAAAAATCAGAACTAAATTTTGTGTTAGAGTTTTATACTTACACCCATCACCGTAATATCTGAGCATCTTCCACATAAAATCCGTAGGTTTCAGAGTAACAGCCGTGTTAGTCTGTATCCGCAAAAAGAAGAACAGGAGTACTTGTGGCACCTTAGAGACTAACAAATTTATTAGAGCATAAAGCTTGTAAGCAGTCGTAAATTCCCTAGTGGAATTCATGGAATTGCCGAAACAACTTCCTTTTTGGAGTGAAAAGTTTGCTTGGAGTAGGTTGCTTTGCTTTTTTTTTTTTTTTTTTTTTGTGGGGAGGAGGAGGATTTGTGGTGGGGGAGTTGGTTGGGGTTTGGGAATAAAAGGAATGTTCAAATTGTGAACATCACTTGTGGTGAACAGGCTTTCTTAAAGGGAGAAAGGTAACCAACCAGGCAGTCATTAAAGTGGTATTGTGAGGCTAATGACCCAGGTTTACCTCTTGGCAGCAAGCTAAGGAATGTAGAAGTAAGGGGATCCAAACACCAGGCTAATTGTTGGTTCAGTGCTGTGTGGGCAAGCCAGAGCAGTTGTAGTGTGACCCTGTAAACAAGCAGAGGTAGAGAAACAGTCCTTTCTTGAACATGGGTTTGGCATGCTGGCTTGGGTTTGAGTTTTTACTGTTCACAGAAGCAGGACTTTGTGTATATTTCTGCATTTAAATATATTACCCTGATTCCATGTCACTGATTTCTCCTCCCACAAGGCTAGGATTTTGACTTTCCACTCGGCCAAAGTGGCAACATTTATACTGTGCTTTTAAAAGTCCATTTTGTGTGCACTTTTGCACATCTGTTTTCCACATTAAAGACAGAACTCTCATCCCTAAAGAGGCATTACAGCTCCTTTGGAGGCTTGGATGAGTGCACAAGCATTTCCAGCATGTGCATATTTAAAATTTTGGTTTCTGTAAATATACCAGCAACTTTGAAATGCATTTTCAGCAAACATTTATGCCAGTAAAACTTAAACCCTCAAGTATTTTTGGAAAGAAGAAACAAAATGGCACTCAGATACTATAGTAGGCACTTATCGGGGTGATTTTCTAAAGGCACAGTTATCTCTACCACTCCATACCTAGGGACAGTAAGGACAACCACAGCTTCACGTACACTGACCTGTGAGAGCCCTAGTTGCCGTGTATGTGGCCAAAATGGACTGAAATGGATATGAATATTCTTTTCCCTTGTTTAATTATGTTCCATTAATTTATGTCAGAAGTTTTTATTGCATTTGTTTTTAATTGCACATAGTTTCTATGCATTGGTTCTGGTACATAACACAATCTATTTTTGGAGAATAATGTATCTTTATTATTTCACACCATATGATACAGAATGCCTAGCACTACTGAAAACACTCCTTGTTATTATACAAGGCAACAGCTCTCATGGGATCAGTGACAAACACAGGGTAATAACTATAAAGGTATATCAAGCACCACAAACTTAATAGGTGTGTTAACAGACAGTGTTATATTCATAGATGTACACCAAGCACCACATCATTCCTAACAGTTCCCAAAACTTCAGGGCCAGGTGGAGAACAGCCCCCTCCCCCACCACATTTCTGTGGCTGACTGTTAAAATGCCCTTTCAAGGCCTCCCTCAGCCACATAACTCTGTGTTGTGCTCTTCTAATAACCCTTGTGTGTGGCTGTTCAAACCCTGCAGACCGATGCTCCACTTTTGCACTGGCAGCAACTTTCCCCCGCTTGGCTCACAGATATTATGCAGGGCATAATAGGCAGCTATAACCATTGGGATATTTTTCTCACTGAGATCCAATCTTGTGAGTAAATAACACCAGCATCCCTTCAAGCGACCAAAAGCGCATTCAACTGTCACTCTGCACCTGCTGAGCCAGGTGCAGAGTGACAGTTGGTGCTGTTGAGGTGGCTGGTGTACGATGTCATGAGCTGGGGTAAGCTGGGTCTCCTGGGATGACTACTGGCATTTCAACAGCACCAGGGGTAAGCTGTGGTCATGCAAGACTGTCTCTGTTTGTAGCTTTTTGAACAGTGCTATGTTCTTAAAGATACATGCATCATGCACTTTTTCTGACCAGCCAACATTGATGCTGGTTAAGTGTCCCCATTGATTTACCTACACCTACATAAGCATAACAAAGTAGCCCTTTCTGTTGATGTACTCTTGGGCAAGGTGGTGCCAAAATAAGGATATGCATACCACCTATTGCAACACCTCACTTCGTGAACACCATGCTGCAAATCCAGCCACTAAGTCCTGCATATTTCTGAGAGTCACAGTCCTGAATAGTAGGAAATGATTAATGGCCCTGCACACTTTTATGACAATGGCCCTCCTTGTGGATTTTCCAACTCCAAAGCATTCCGGCATTGCAAGCTTCCACAGTGTGATCACCACTCGCTTCTCAGCTATCAGTGCAGCTCTCATTCTGGTGTCCCTGCACTGGTGAGCTGGGGTAAGAGCAGCCCACAGATATAGGAATGTGGCCTTTTGCATCTGAAAGTTCTGCAGCCACTGCTCATTGTGATGTAATGCCGCCCGTCAGTGCCCGCTTCTTGGGTCCAGAAGCAGCTGCAGTGAACAATCTCTGCAGCTGCTCCGTGAACCACAAACAACAACTCTGAATTGGTTTTGGCAATGTCCCACAGCAATTTGTTCTGTATGAAATCATCATGTTCCTGCTGCTATGGTGGTTCTTGTGGTTCTACAAATATCTGAGGATCATGAATCCTGTGCTTAAAATGCTCATGACAATAGCGCAGAGGTGTGCGGGCTCCATGCTTATGGCAGACAGCGACAAGTCCCACTTGGGTTTGTGGGATTTTTTTTTTTAAAAGCACAAACATTTTATGGGATAGGGATGGCATTATGGGATGGAGAAAGTTGCATGATGGGAAATTGACCCCTCACTCCCTTTGCGACTCGTTTCTGTCCCACCATGCATTGCCCAAATTTCCCATAAGACAGTGTGCTGGATGATAGCTAGTTACACATTCAAATACCTCTCCATGGTGCATTGCACTGTGCATCAACACAAGCACCCCTGCTGAGTTCACGCAGCGCCAGTGCAAGAAGCCTTGTGTGGACATACATGAGCGATATACTAACTGTGGTGGCTTTATACTGATGTGACTTGCATCGACCAAAGTTTGAAATGTAGAAATAGCCTGAGTGTGGTGTGAGTGTTATCTGGCTCCAGGACAGTACCGATTTAAATTCACACCTTTAAGTTACACCAGTGTAACTTTTCTTTGTAGCCAGGGCCTTAGCTGAGAGATCCAAGTAACACAGCAGCATTGTGGATGGACAGTCTGTGGATTATTTTTGTTTGGCTTGGTCTACACTTAAAATTTTTACCCGTAGAACTAATTTGGTTAGTGATGTAATACTGGTTAAAGCCATAGTGTGGATGCTGCTATACCAGTATAAAGGAGCCGTAGGCTTGATCTACACTTAACTTATATCAGCATAGCTACATTGGTTAGGGATGTGGGAAAAAACCCAGACCCTGACCAAGATAGCTATGCCCGCAAAACCTGCAGTGTAGCTGCATCTATGTTGACAGAAGCTATGCCAGTTGAAGCATTCTAAAGTCATTCAGGAGGGCGCTGGTCCTGCACCTGCAGGAAAACTTTCTCCTCTGGGGATTATGCTGCCATATCTATGCAGATACAGTGATGCCGACAATGGGTCTGTACTGTAGCGATAGCCTTATATTAGTGTGGCTTGTTCCCCTTTCAATATAGGAATAAGTGATATCAGTGTAAGAACTTCCGTACTGTTATAATTGTGTCCACACTAGGGATATTGTCCCACTTTAACCACCCTGGTATAATTAAAGAAGTACAACTTTATAGTGTTCACAAGTCCTGTCTCTGTGACAGAAATTACCCAAAGACCATAATAAAAAAAGAAAGGAAAGGAGAATGAAAGAAAGGCAGAAATAAATATCTGCCTTGCTTTACTTAAGAAAGGCAGATATTTATTTTATTCATCTTCAGCTGCCACCTCCAAAAGTCACCCTTTAAAATGACATCCCATTTTATTTCAGGGAGCAGGGGACAATGATCTTCTAGTTTTTCTTTCCTACAGATCCCCTACATACGAGTATTACTTTGGCACAAGAAAAGCTTGTGTTCTTATCCTTGCATAGTCATTTGCTCTAGGTATCTTGTAACCTCCCTGCACCGCCATCCTTCTTTCCCAGATCTTGAGAATTAAAAAAAATAACCCCAACCAAACAAACAAACAACCTAGGGGGAAAATTTTCAAAAGCGCTTCGGTGACTTCATAGCCCAAGTCTCATTTTTCAAAAGTGGCTCTGGCACTTAGGAGCCTAAGTTCCATTGAAGTCTTTACAGATTTTTCAAAATTTTACCCTAGATCTCTAGATAAGAGAGAATCTACCACTGTTCTAGGGTGGAGTTCATCCATCCTAGTTTCTACATCAGTGGTCTTTAACTCATTTGTGGACCTCTAAAAAAATTCAATTGGAGGTGCAGACCCCTTTGGAAATCTTAGACATAGTCTGCTGACCCCCAGGGGTCCATGGACCACAGGTTGAAAACCACTGTTCTGTCGTAACGATAACTTTTGTGGACCCTTTAGATGTAGTCTGCGGACCACTAGGAGTCTACAGACCACAGGTTGGAAACCTCTGTTCTACATACCCTCACTGCACATACAGACTCAAACTGTGCTTGCCACAGAAAAGCATTTAAAACACATCTAAAATGAAAATAAACAGGCAACATATTAGTAGCAATAAAACAAATAAAAATAATCATTAATAATAAACTCCAGACAAGGCAGGAAAGGGGTTAAGCAGTTTGTACCAATTATTGACTACAAGATCTGCAAATGATTGCATAGAATTTCCAAAATATGCCTGCAAGCTTCTATTATTGATGTTATGCCCCGGGAACTGCACATATGGGTTTAATTGTCTAAACTGTTTTATTAATTAAATTGCTGTGATTTACCTTTCCCATGTTAGCATTTACAGTTTATGAAACAGCTCGTAATTAGAAAATGACTATACTGATGTTGCTTGTTTACTTTGCAAGCGATACATAATAGTGCCACATTCCTCCTTTAAACCCACCCTCCCAGGCTACCTTTTTTCTAGTCCGATTAATAGGCAACTGCTGCTGGAGCGTTAAATTGCTTTTTGGGTGTGTGTGGGAGGAAGATAACTGGTAGGGTTACTGTTTCAGCTGAAATGTAAAACAGCATCCATTTTTCCAGACAAAAAGCTTGATCCAAAGCCCACTGAAGTTAATGGAAGTCTTTCTATTGCCTTAAATGGGTTTTGGATCAGGCCCACAAAGTGAAAATCAGGAAATTTCTCTCCATGGAATCTGACTACTGGCTAGTCTAATGCTGAGCTATCTAACCACTTAAAGCTCTGGTCAGGCAAACACTATTTTATTTTTGTAGCCAAAGGTATTTTGATTTTTGTTTAATGACTCATTTAATCATTTTCTAAAAAAATTGCAGCTAGCTGCCTTGTAGTTGTACACATCTGGATGTATTCGTATTAGCGAAAGTGGACAGGGTTTTGTGTATAATAATATGAAGAGTCATCTGATGGCTTATTTAGGAGTAGATGGATATCATTGAAATAGTTACTTACCTGGTTTAAATTATAATTTATCTCTTTTTGAAAATAAAGATTATTCAAAGTATAATTAATCTCTATTTAGAGCAGAAGCTTTTTGTTTCCCTTATAAGGGAAATGCAGAAGCACTATATTTTGAGAACTATAGTATAGTTATTTTTAAGGACAGAAGGGACCTAATCAGACCTGCATAACATATGCCATAAAATTTCACCCAGTAATTCTTATAAATACTCTTAGTTACTTTGATTATGCTGCTTTTTCCACAGTGATATGATCTTACATTGTATGGCAGCTTTCATCCAGATGAACTCCAAAGTACTTTACTAATGGACTGTATAAACTCTGAACCCAATCCTGCTTTGATCAAAGTCAATGGCAAAACTCCCATCGACTTCAAAGGGTGGAAAACTGGGCACCAAGCAGTTACTTTAAAAACATGACCTGGCCATCATAAACACAACTGTGCACAAGTGATGACAGAGGCGGTGCTCTGTGTATTGCTTTGTTTATGCTAAGAAGTAAATCGATTCGTGGGAAGAAATGTATCTTTCAGTGAAAGTTGGCTTTAAAAAGCAGCCTGATAGGAATTCCTAGCGTAAATAAGAAAAAACAAAACAAGAAACCACATTTAAGATAACAATGTGGACATAGAAACCTTGACAGCATTACATGATAACATGTATGTTCCTCACTGCAGATAGACAAGTCTACCCTTTTCTACAGAGAAAACCCAAGGCCAGTTTCTTGCCTATCGTAAAGGGCTATTTGTGCTAGTGAGACAGCACAAAAGGGTTGCTCTAAATGTCCTCCCCCACTACCCCAGAGCATAGAGACATGACTGGGGAGTGCTGTGCTCTGGCTTTCCTTGCTGGTGTTAATGGCTATTGGGTGGAGGGGGCTGTCCCAAACCAGGGCACTTACAGAGCCTTAGGACAGGCTGCTTTAATTGGCAACAGGACCTGAAGCAGCTCCTGGCTGCCTTGCTTGCTTGGTTGAGCACAAACCTGGCTTAACAGTGACTTTTTCTTCTCTCACCCCATGTGCCCAGTGGAAGCTCTGGCACAATTGAGGATCAGGGCCATCATGTGTGTGCAATAACTGTCATTAAGGAGAGAGAAAATAAAGGAATTACATGTGAAAATATTGGCTGGAAGTTCTTAGGGACAGAAATTTGTCATTGGGTGTAAATTGTCATAGGTTCAGTCACTGGAGCTCGGATAATTTACACCAGCTGAGGATCAGTCCCTTTGGCTTAAAAACAACCTTTTATGGAGAGTGTGGCGGGGCGTAAACTCCACACAAGTGAACAAAGGGTTAACAGAAGTCTGAGTGCTCAGCCCAGTGGGCTGCATTGGGAGAGTGAGTCAGGCTTGATTTGTTATAACACCCAGCTGGGGAGAAACTGGGTGTTCTTCAGAAATGAAGGAATTAAAAGCTATAAGGTCAGAGAGAGAGAGAGACACTGACACCCCCAGTAAGCTGTAGGAGAGGGGCTACTAGTCCTTGTAGTAGGCCTTGAAAAAGGGGCTAGGCTCTAGGGAAGTAGCTTTGTGCTCTGTAGCAGAGAGCCAAGGAGAACCCAGTGGGACTGAAAGGTAAAGCCTGGATGGGTGGAGGTTATTTTGGTTGCATTTTGTGGAGAAGCCTGGGAATCTGCTACTCTGAGAGAGGAGTGGGGCTGGAGAGGAGCTCTGGCTGAGCAGAAGGTGCTGTGTTGATAACTAGTTGTATTGGACACTGATCACCCAGAAGGGGTGAGACTTCAAAGTTACCTGGCTGGAGGGCTAACTTATGAGATGTGTATATATATCTCCTCATTATATGTTCCATTCTATATGCATCCGAAGAAGTGGGCTGTAGTCCACGAAAGCTTATGCTCTAATAAATTTGTTAGTCTCTAAGGTGCCACAAGTACTCCTGTTCTTCTTTTTGCGGATACAGACTAACACGGCTGCTACTCTGAAACCTGTCATTATGAGATGCAGACCACCAGAGTGCTGGAGTGCCTGTTAGCGGGGGACATCAGATGAGGAGAGCATACTATGTCATATGCAGCTGTGAGAGAGTGCATCACTGGTGAGTCCATTCTTCTACAGATAGCACTTGATTTTGTTCAGATTCAAGCTAAAACAATGGGTAAAGGGAGACAGGATAGCTGCCTGCATGGATATGAAGGCTGTGGTTGTCCTTCTTTCCTCTTTCTCTAATAAGAAATAGAAATGAAAGTGATAAAGCAGTGCAATACAGCACAGCCAAGATCTAGTAAAATAGGAGCCTCAATGGAGGCTTTTAAAGCCTTATTTAGGCTCCTGAATAGTGACTTGTCTTTCAAAAGTGCTGAGTAAAGCAGTTTCCATTCAGTTCTGTGGGAGCTGTTGTGTGGACAGCACTCTTGAAAACCAGATCACTTGTGTAGGTGCATAAATGTGGTAGTCTGTGGAATGAAAGTTTGGGCCTCAAAATAATTGGAAACAATATCAAAATTGGTTTAGGGTGACCAGACAGCAAGTGTGAAAAATTGGGATGGGGGTAAAGGGTTATAGTAGCCTATATAAGGAAAAAGACCCAAAAATCAGGACTGTCCCTGGTCACCCTAAATTGGTTTGATAAATAAAAACTACTCCCACACAGGCCTCTGCAAGTATAAGATAAACTATATTTCCCTTTAAAAGCAAAAATAGTATCAAAACAGTAGACATGTTCACAGTTCCACTCCAAACTTGTCAAATGTTTAAACCTCTCCTTTACTGTCTTGGGCATTTAGTTGGGGAGAAATCCAATACATTTCCTGCTTGTTATCTATAGTTGATCTGGATGCTCTCAAGAGCTGATTATTTTCTTACACTAGTGTAAAGCAAGATTAACTTCATTTAAGTCAATGGAACAATGCCAGTATGAATTGGAAGAAGCGACAAGAAATTAGCTGTTTTCTATCACTGTAAAAGATGCAGGTGACTAAGGCCCAGTCCACTCTTTGGCCTTGTCTAGTCTAGGGAAATTTTGATGTGCTAACTGTTTACCCCTCTCCTCCCTGTACACTTGTAATACCCAATGTGTCCTAATACAAAATTGCTTCCCCCAGTGTGCATCGGTGATCACATTAACATTTGGGTTAGACTTGCCTTTAAGCAATAGTAACCACTATGATTCTCCACCATCTACTGGTGCACAGTCCACATGGACAAATCACTCGTATAGTGGTCCTAACTGTGCAAACAGTCATCTCACAATGCACCAGTCACTACTTAGGTGGTCTTTCTGGTTTATTTTCCAAACTCTAGTGCTCAGGGGTCAAGCAGGCTGGACATCATTTACATTCTTCAGGTGTTTCATTCATTTGCAAGAGGAAATCAGAATCCCAAGGAGATGCACTTTCTGGATGTGTGAAGCAATGGTTCTGTTGGTTTGCAACTGCAGAAAGTCTGCACATTTATGTATAGTAAAGCTGAATCTTGAAAAATTTATCCATGTAACTAGCACATCAGTTACACTGTTCTTTAATATGATTAAAACAACAATTCATGCTGTAAATTACTTCACTATGACAAATCCAAATCAATAATTAACTGGGAGAAAAAGAGATGCATGAGATCATCAAATGTATAATCTCTGCATTAAAAAACACATAAAGGAGCATTTTAGCAGTTGGTGCTATAATAATTCTAGCCCCATCAAAACAAGATACTCCACCCTAATAAAGATCTTATTTAAAACTCCAGAGCACCAAATGACTCCTTGTGACAGGTTGGATCACTGAAACCTCTTGGGAACTGCCAACTGATGTGCTGTGACTACCTCTGGGCCCATTTTCCCTGGCAGCTTGGGACTTCAGGGCCGTGCCTGGTTTGAGCCAGCGGCCAAAAAAAAAAAAAAAAAGCTGCGGCAGCATGATCATGCCATTCCACTCTTCGGTGGCAATTCAGTGGCAGGTCCTTCGCTCCGAGAGGGACTGCGGGACCTGCCACCGAATTACCGTGTTGCAGACCCAGACGTGTCACCCCGATAGCGGCCGGAGTGCCGCCCCTTGGTATTGGCCGCCTCAAGCTTCTTTAGCTGGTGCCTGGAGCTGGCCCTGTTTCCCACTTAACTTATTCTGTAGCTACATCTGTCATGCTTCCTCACTCCTTCACAATTCTGCAGTGCAATTTCCTTTGTTCCCCTTGCTTTTATCCATAATGGCTGTTCAGTAAAACCACTTTTCCCTGGCTGTTGGAATTGATTTGCAAAGGGATTTATTAAATGCAGCATTTGTCAGAGCTGTTTTTTAAAAGAAGATATTTAGCCCACTTGCTTTACTCAAAGGGAATATTTGTGTTTAGGCTTGTGCATCCAGTGTGCCTTCTGGTGGCTAGTAAGAGGTAATAAGATCACAATTATTCCTTTGAGGTCATGGATTAGTCCAGGAAAGGAGAGACGAATTAGGTGGCCCATGCTAGGAGATTCCCTATGCATCTACCAGAGGGGAGGGCGGGGGGGAGAGAAGATATGGGGGGCAGGGAAGAAGTCGGTTCAGCCTGCTTATGGAGCTACAGCAATAACTGCAGTTGTGTATCCCCACTCTATCACTGAATTGTTTTCTTCCTAACCAGGAATCATTCTATTCTATTCACGTTCTTAAAACAATGCCCCATCCCTGACTTATGTGAGCTCTGGACAGGGCCGGCTCTAGGATTTTTGCCGCCCCAAGCAAAAACAATTTTGGCCGCCTCCCCCACCCCCCGTTTTTTTCTTACCCCACCCCCCCAGCCCCGCCTCAACTCCGCCCCTTCCCCAAATCCCCAGCCTTGCCTCCTCCTCCCCCCAGGCTCTCAAGCCTAGGAGGGAGGGGGAGCAGCGGCACACGAATCAGCTGTTTTGCGTGCCGCGGCCGCTCGGGATCTCCCCCTCCCTCCCGGGTTTGAGAGCCTAGGAGGGAGGGTGAGCAGTGGTGCGTGAGCGGCAGCAGCGGAGGTGAGTTAGGGCGGCCGGGGCACATTTTTAGGGGCGGCATGGCCCGCGCCAGAATGCCGCCCCTAAAAATGTGCCACCCCAAGCACCAGCTTGTTTTGCTGGTGCATAGAGCCGGCCCTGGCTCTGGGGCCTTGACAATTTGGCCCTTATGGACTAAACTCACTCCTTGGATTTAAGCAAGTTATGTTAAATGGTCACATTAATTTACATTTTGATAAAACAGCTAAAGTTTTATCGGTGGGGTACAACAGGAGTACTGTTAACTTTCTATAGCACTTTATGCTCTAAAAAAGTTGGTGCCTAACTCCCTTAGGCTATAACACTTTTTCACAGAGGCTTACACACATGCTTTATTTGGTTATGTTGACTGAATTGTAAAAATCCAACTCAGCCCTTTGGCCCCCACACCAGTCAGCTGACTCCTGGGACCAGGCTGGATCAGAGGTGCTGGAACAATTTTTATAGTGGGGTGCTGAGAGTCAGTGAACCACTTCAAGAAGCCAGGGGGTGCGCTTCAACACTATGGGCTGGAATGGTGGTGGTGGAGGGTCTGGCTGGGGCAGCGCATGACTACCATGATGGGGTGAGAGGCTGAAGATTCTCACTGGAGTGAGAGAAGATAGGAGCCCAAATGACTGGACAACAGAGTATACGATTCACATAGAGTAGAATTAAAAAATAGAAAAAATAATACATTTATAAAAAGTGCAAAATAAATTTAAAATAGTAATGAATAAAATACAAAAATATTAACAGACTTAAAAAAAGTGAAATAATAACTGAAAAATAAAAGAATTGTAAAATACATTAAAAAAACATAAAAGGGGAAATAAAATAAAATGAAACTTAAAATATATATATATAATAAATAAAATCAAAAAGGAAATACAAGTAAAATATATTAAAAAGGTAAAAATATAACTTAAGAAAAAACACACACACAAAGAAAGAAAAAAGATTTACAATTGTAAAACTGAGGGTGAGAGTCCATGGGGCTTGTGCTCCTATATCACAGGTGAGGAGCTCTGGTGTGTGTTCCCCCATGTCCCGGGGCAGAGCCCGGAGGGAACCACTCCCATTTATACATGCTGGACACAAGGCTCTTGCTCGTGTTGTACAGGAGGCTAAGCGACCCCCCTGTTATACACTGAGCAATGAGGGCTCCCTCCGTGTGGGGCAGAGGCGAGACCCTGCGCTCCAGGGATGAGGTAGCTGGTGGACAGACCCCGCCGGAGCGGGGAATGTCGGCAGGCGCCACTCTGCCTTGGATGGAGTCATCTCCACTTGAGCAAGCGAGACTCCCCGCAACCACCAGGCACCTTTTCCGTCAGTGGACGGTGACCCTGACTCCGAGAGAGACCCCCGGGAGAGTGAGAGAGAGAGAGACGGGGTGTCCCTCGGCTGGGTCCCCTGGGGTGAGATTCAGCCCAGCCACAGCGGGGTACACAAGGTACTAGGTGGAGAGGGGAAGGAGAGAGAGAGCCAGGCTGGAAGCCTCCGGGCTCTGCTCCCCTCTCTGCACCAGCCTGAGTCCCCCCCACTCAGGGCTTTTCCCAGCGTGTACCCAGCTCACACAATCTTGTGTCATGGCTCCGGGCCAAGCCTTCGGAATGAGGGGAGAGAAAAGGGCAATGCTGCGTCTGCCTGGGCTGTGCAGGGAATCACCCCGCCCGCCTGGAACTGCCCTCTGGGGACACAGCTGGGATTGTAGCTCATTAAGACTTCCAGAGCCTGGCCCCATTGCGGTCACACCATGAGGAAGAACAGAAACACCTGCCTTTAAAATTCAACTGTATCTAGGGTGACCCCACCTGTATTTCAAGTTCCCTAATAGAGGACACTGCTGTGGGGGGGTGAGCTCGAGGGGGTATTTTGGGGTGCTGGAGGGGTGTGTGAGAGTCCTGGGAGATGGTATTTGGGAGGTGCTAGACAGAGTATTTGGGGTGTGTAAGAGCAGGGGCGCCTCTCGGGACCGGGGGACCTCCCGCAGGCATGCCACTGAAGGCAGCCTGACTGCCACCCTCAGGGTGACCAGCAGGCCACCCCCCGCGGCTTGCCACCCCAGGCAGGCGCTTGCTGCGCTGGTGCCTGGAGCCGCCCCTGGCAATGATAATGGTGCTGCACAGCACAACTGTTTAATGTGGGGCTAAACTGCAACCCAAGTGGCACTTGTTAGTGTGGGAATGCTGTCCCACTGGTGCTTACATAGGTGCTGTCCCACCCATTCACTTATTTACTAACGCTTCAGTTCTCTAATATAGACACAGCCTGAAGCTGAAGCGGAAAGAAATGATAAAAAAGCATCAGCATAGTATTGAACTCATTTGCATCTGTCTCCGCCTGTGTTTTGGGGCACTGAAGAAGTGACTCACTGTACATGTAATAAAAAAGCAGAGAGCTGATTGCCTCATAGGAGGTACTCATCAGTTCAGAGCACCAGAACCAACCTATTGATACCAACTGATGCCTAGCAAGAGTCTCTCCCCAATAATCTGACTTCCCTGCATGCCTTTATTTAATAACTAATATAGTTTTAAATGCTTTGTCAAACATTCTCTTAATAGGGTTCTCTGACAGACCTATTAAATACATGTCCTACAGTGTGGTATGGTTACACAGTTTGGATATTCTGTTAGAACATTGTGTAGCCAATACACATTGTCTTGTAGGGAAATAAAGGTTTGTAAGAGTAAAGTAAGTGAGACTGGAGCCTTAAATACTTATATATTGATGCTAAAGTAGCATACTAAAATGTGATACTTTCATTCCATCTCTTGCTTCTATGGTAGGCTGAGCTCTGTGCTGTCTTCATCTAAGACAAGTGGTGTGAAATTCTGAAAGAGTTGCTTCTTAATGTACATCTTTTAAATTAAGAGCAAATAAATTAAATTGAAGGAGAAACTTCCCTAAGATCCCCCTTTAATATTGGGTAATCTGCACATTCATAGCCTTTTTGATCAAGGTGACTGTAAGAAAGCATGGATAGCAGAGCAAATCACTTGGAGTGTTTTGAAGAGTAAGTTCTAAAACACAAATGACAGGAAAACAAAGGAACTATTTTTTTTTTAAAGGAGAGGGACTAATTCATAGGAATATAAAAATTCTGCACTCCAACTACTTTCATTCATAGTGAAATATGATTTCCCAACTTAGGGTCTGATCCAAAGCCCTTTGAAGTTAAGGAGAGGTTTCCCACTGACTTCACTGGGATCAGTAAGCACAACTTTCCTCTAATTGTACTATTTTGTGTAGAGTCAGGAATGTAATTTTTCTCTTCTCCTGTATACAACACAGACTCCTGCTCATTGGTACTATAAAGGGAGCTGCTGGGTGTTGGGAACTTTTGAAAGCCTGGCTTTATTTTGGTGCCTAAATGGGCACTGAGCACTAGGAAATTTGGTCCTGAACTTTTTTGAAAATGTAGCCCTATGTCTGTATGTGATATGTGTCCCATACAAATACTATTAGAACATTCCCTCCTGTCTGGACAGACAGAACAGCCTAATATCAGAGTATCCATAATGCCTTAAATGGCGTTAATACATATATTTCACAATATCATTCCATAATATAGTCATAACTCTTAAAACCCCTTGTGTACCTATATCACACAAGCATATTGATGGTCAGTGAGTTATTTGTTTTCAAATGAAACATCACAAGGCATATTTATTGTAATAATCTTTGTACAAAGTGTGCAGGGTGTGACTACAGGGGCGCTTGGTGTCACAACTATACTAATGGCCAGATTATAGTGTATTCATATTTAGTACCCTGAAAGGATAAATTTGTGTAAGCAGACTTCTTGATTTTTATCTCTTGTGACAATCTTAATCTACCTGAGTGATACATTTTATTATTGCATTTTTTAAGTGCTGACCAAAACCTGTATTTCTCTAGAACACGTAGGGGCCACTACTGTGAATTTATCATTAACATGATAAAGAGTTATGCTTCAAGAATACTGTGCCCTATTCGTCTGCATTTTAATAGAACTTTCATCTAGAAAGATTTGAAAGTGGTCTTTACCAGACACAGGCAGTGTTCATTAGAACAATGAAAGGGGTTCATTTGAAATAATATATACTTCTACAGTGCATTCCATTCAAGCAACTCAAAGCAATTAATTGCACCTCACTGCACTCCTGTGAAGTCAGTATTAGGCCAATAGGGGCTAAGGTCTTGTAGGATGTAGTGTCTAGATCAGGGGTTCTCAAACTGGGGGTTGGGACCCCTCAGGGGGTCGTGAGGTTATTACATGAGGAGTTGCAAGCTGTCAGCCTCCACCCCAAACCCCGCTTTGCCTCCAGCATTTATAATGGTGTTAAATATATAAAAAAGTGTTTTTAATTTATAAAGGGGGGGTCACACTCAAAGACTTGCTATGTGAAAGGGGTCACCAGTACAAAAGTTTGAGAACCACTGGTCTAGATGCTAGATTGGGGGGCGGGGGGGGGGAACTATGGAAGAGTGATTTGCCCTAAACCTCACTTTGAGTCAGTGAGAGAGCTGGGAATGGAACCCAGGAGTCCTGACTCTCTCATCTTACTGAACTACTACTAGAAAACATAGGTACACATGCAACACAAATATACGTAGACAGCACTGATGACTGGGAAATAAATTGATTGCTTAAATGTTCATATAGGGCACAATTTTAAAGATCTGACTTGATGATATTTAGGCACATAAATATAAGTGGCCTTATTTTCAAAGATACTGAGCACATGGGGCTAGAAATCAGGTCACTTATATTTATGTGCCTAAATATGGATTGAGAGCCTGACTCTAAACATCCACTTTGAAAAATGTTGATATTTTGTCAGAGCAAAAGAAAAGTTGGATTGTTAGGTGTTGCAGGCATTTGTCATTTATCAGTTTGAGACATCTTCACACCCAGGCTATGGTGCAATATAAATAGGTCAAGTATCAGGGGGTAGCCGTGTTAGTCTGTATCTACAAAAACAACAAGGAGTCTGGTGGCACCTTAAAGACTAACAGATTTATTTGGGCATAAGCTTTCGTGAGTAAAAACCTCACTTCTTCGGATGCATCATTAACATGCTAAAGAAGTGCATCCAAAGAAGTGAGGTTTTTACTCACGAAAGCTTATGCCCAAATAAATCTGTTAGTCTTTAAGGTGCCACCAGACTCCTTGTTATAAATAGGTCAGGAGTTTTCACAGGAGCACATCCAAGGATGTACTTCTGAAAAGAAAAGCCCCCCACACCTACAGAAGGGAGCTTAAACATGCTAATAGCTGTGGACCATAGCCGGTTGGCAATATATTTATTGGTGACATTTTCTACCCTTTCCATAGTGGGCCATATCTTCTGCTGATGTAAATCAGTGTGGCTCCATTGTAGTCAAGGGAGTATTGCACAGTTACAATGAAGAGAACTTCCCCTAAAATCCACACTGTAGTAGGCAACCATCTGTCTAACTTGTCTGGACGTTGAAGAGGTCTTAGTAGGAGGGTGGCAGAAAACTTTGGGACTGCTGCCTAGAATGAGTGCCAGCATCCCTCTGATGATCCCTGGCATGTATTCCCCATGTTCCCTAATGCCCTGCTACTTGATTCCTGTGCCTGCTGACCTCTCCTAAGGGTTTAGTGCATGGTAGGTAGAACAAACATTCTTACTGTACCCATTGCAGAATTTAAATGTATGAAACTTCAATTATGCACTCTTATCAGTTCTATTAAAGAAGCCATGCACTTGAGGGAAATAAATCCAAAAAAGTCTCTGCTGGAAAGAATGGAAAAAGGGTTTTTCTCCCTTTCTATTTGTAGTTCATCTAGGCAGGGTTATGAAAAAGCAATTGCCTTTCATCTTTGGGACCACAGTTAAAATACGTATCCAAAGAAAAACTGTGAGCTGCGCCCTCCCAGCTCACTCCATATTCTTGACAGCTTTTCATATCACATTAACAGTGTAAATGGGCTCAATTAAATTTATTAGGTCAGGATCGCATAGGGAAGTTCATCCAGCAGCTTTTTTTACTGTCTGGTTAAGTAGTCCTAGGTAACTTTAAACCCTTTTGTCAGTCATCTATATGAGTGGTGATACTGTGAATTATCTATACACGTGCTGTCAAAACCATTATATCTTGATAGGGAGACCCTGTGGTCCATCTGTGGACATCTGCTTATTTGTGTATATGTTGCGCACTACCGAAGTACTTAGAGCTACACAGAATAGGGAGTAAGCAAGATACCTGCCTTGAGGAGGCTATAATTTGAGACATGAGAAACAACAAATCAGATACATAGTTACCTTTCTATATGAATATTCGTACCACTCAAGGTGGTGGATTAAGACTAACTAGCTTCAGGACAGTGTGTTTTTGAGGAGGAATTTGTGGGAAGGTGGGTGGGAGCTTATCTTGCCAGAATATGGTAGATGATAGACATAGCATTGAGGAAGAGGCAGAGATTGGAATTACAAAAGGAGTGATTTTAAGTAATAGTCAAATCATTCTATGCTAATGTTGTCACATTAGGGTCTATTAGATGTCAAGTAGAAGAGCTATCACCTTCTAGAGTACATAATGAAAATTTTCTCATTGACAGGCCTTTCAGGAAGGTGCTGGTGTCCTCTCAGGGTTTCAATGTTTGTTCAAATTCACTGTGTTCCTTTGATCACTGACTTTATGTGGACTGTATTTTCTTAGGGCTTGTTTCCACTTACCATCAATGGATGCTGCAGAAATCAATCCACCAGGGGTCAATTTAGTGGGTCTAGTGAAGACCCGCTAAATTGACCACCAATCACTCTCCTGTCGACTCCGGTACTCCACCGGAACGAGAAGCATAAGGTAAGTAGATAGGGGAGTTTCTCCCATTGACCCAGCATGGTGCAGACACCGTAATAAGTTGACCTAAGGTACGTTGACTCCAGCTACATTATTCATGTAGCTGGAGTTGCGTAACTTAGGTCAGTTTAACCCCGTCGTGTAGACCTGCCCTTAGAGTGAGGGCCAGTAGTGGGCAGTGTATGATCAACAGATGAGCATATTTGATTGAAACTGAAGGAGCATAAAACAGCATATACAACTGCTACATACGCTATACTTGTTAGTGTAGTCCATTTAGGGCCCTTCTCTAAATAATTTTTCCTGTTTGCAACTTCGCCTTGAAATTTTTCCAGTTTCCTTCCTGAGGTTAACTTGACTTTTCAGCTGAATCACTCCAGTTTTTTTTCTGCCTTTTTTGTCCAACATAGAAAGTCTTATCATAGAAATGATTCCATACAGTACAGTCAAAGAAAGGTGGGTGGTATTTTTCTGAAACTTCTCCTGATTGAGCCTTATGTATTTCTTCTACATCAGCTGTCGTCATACTATACTGAGATACTGGATTTTTATTCAAAATATTATATTTCTCAGTTGTAGACTTTGATACCCTTTGAATTTGGGGTTGTCTGCCAACTAACCAGTAGGGTAGAAATTCTTATAGGCACTCTTATTTAACCATGAGGATACTGCCACTTTTTTACGATGGAGTGCCCAGAAATATCACCTGTTGAAATAACCAAGGAGGTGTAAAAGCAGTAGATGTTTGTTTTTTTGAAGACACTTTAACATAACAAATATTGACTTATTTTCCTCTGCTTTTATGGTTGAGTCAACGAGTTAGATCCCATTTGCATCTTTAAAAGTAAAATATAAGGAAGTTCTCCAGGCTGTAGGGTTTGGAACACATAACATGTCTGGCAGGAGAATTAATGCAGTTCTGTACAGCAGTGGGAACGGAAATAAGTTTAGTACAGGCAGGAGGTATGATGGAGAAAGGAAGTGTGAAAAAAGAAGTAGAGGGAAAGAGGGAGATGAGTAGACTTAAAATCCATTTTATAATACATCTCTGGTTTTTCAGTTGTTCATGTTGTCTGTCATGTCAGTGTTTAGGGGGTGGGGTGGTGCAATCTAGGCCCAGTGAGCAGTTGTCACCATCTGCCCTGTAACCTTCCATCTCACAATGCTTTGCCATTGTAACTCCCAACTTGGGCCACTCACAACCAGCCCACCAGCACGCAGGTCACACCTGGAGTGTCTGTGTGCTAGACAGCCCTGGTTCAGCAGCTCTGACGCACTAGCAGCCTGTCTGTGCTCTCACTCTGGCTTCCACCAGCCTGGGTTACAACCAACAAGGTGACCCGAACATACTCCCAGTCCCAAATTCCCCCAAAACTGTGTGCTCCGCAATGTCCACATCTCTCCTGGACAGCTCAGAGAAATAATACTGTTGGTTTTTTCCTATAATGACACACAAACACATCACATCTTATTAACTTAACTGGAGATAAATACTCCCTTCCCTTTAAGAACACCACTGAATTCATTTATGAATTCATTAACAAAAGATCTATAGGATTAAGAGTTCAAATATAAGGAATGAAAATAGAAAGAGTTACAAATAAAACCAACCAAAATACGCTCCTAAAAGTCTAAAGCTTAATCTAGTAAGATACAGGTTTTGTTCAAGGTGGCTTCTTTCACCAGTCATTCTTCTTCCCAGCTGTGGCTAGCTTTCCCTCAGTCAGGATCGTCCACAAAAGTACAAGGTGCTGGCTTCCCTGGTCATCTTAGATGAAAGATCTTTACCTCAGTAGGTTTCTCACCTATATTCAGTTCCAGAGACTTCAAGCCCCTCTTGATTGAAGGACCAATCTTTCTCAGCTTGCAAGAACTCTGGCCTCTTGTGTGTGTCTAGTGATGGATGCCCAAAATGGCTTTCTGTTCTTGCTTCTGAATCCCAAAGTTCAATGACCTCATTTCAAGAGGTAGGATTGACAGACTGCTATTCTTCCCTCCTGTGGGCTTCCCATCCACCTGTATGATTTCTGTGTGTATATAGGGCTTCCATTGTTTCTGATTCCATCGTGCTTAATTTTACATAGGAGACAGGTAGATGGCTGTGAGCGGACTATACAACTTAATATCAATGAGTATGCATAACGCCTTACATAGTGTTAACATTTCACAATGAATTTAATCACCAGTGTGTCATTAGCTTTCAGAAAAGACGTCACTTTAGACACTCTTATAATACAATCATATTGCATACAATCAGTTGATTCAGTTGCTTGTCACTTGAGGTTCAGGCCTGTCTTCCTCCCCCCCCCCATCTTTATAGACCAGTAAACCTTTGAAATAAATTCTTCTGAAAAGGGAAAAACCCAGAGCAGGCTTCTCTTTCCTGCTGGGTGTAGATGCCAGACTATCTTCTTCCCAACTTGTTAGTGTGAGGTTTGCCTCCACCCCTTGTTAGCTTGATGGGTCTGTTTACTGCTTATCTGTGAATTGAAGTAAACACACACTTCTTTGTTTATGATGGATGTGTTTAACAACTCCACAATATACCTGGTTTACACATGCTTTAGTCATAATTCCAGCAGGTATTCATAACTCTTAATACACATTTGCAGCCATATATCATGCAAGAATATTAATGATCAGGGAGTTATCAGTTTTCAAATGATACCTCACAAGGCCTATTTTGTACAAAGACTATTACAATGGTGTATAGGGTGTGAATCCAGGGGTGCTTAGTATCGCCCTCAAATGTGTTGGCACTTTGCTCTATATTCTTGTTTGTGATCGTGATGAGGTCACATACTTGACTAGAAGCTCCAGATTGAGTGAAAATACTAATTTACTGCTTTTGTCATGTGACTGCTTTAGGCTGTTGCAATCCAGGATATTTTTAAAGCCCATTTTACCAATGAAGATCACTTTCCCATTAGGATAAAGAGGTATTGTTTACTGTACATACTTCAACCTAGTGGCAAAACTGTAAATAAATTTCAGTGGGCAACGCCATGTCAGTAAGAGCAATAAATCACGAGGCACAACAATCCAATTTAAAAGTGATGAATCAGTTGAGTAAAAATTGTCATTAGCCAATGACAACACTTGAGATGCTTCTCAGGAGGTGACAGGACATTTTGGTAACAGACTTAAGATGCCTTATAAAGAAATAGTTGGGAATTAAAAATGGATCTCTGTTAGCAAGAAGGAATATCGGTGTTGCATCTAGTGTAAAACTGCTCCTTATGTATTTATATTTTTCTGAAAAATAAATGCCTTTTTACATTATTAAAATAGCATGTAATTAAGTAGCAAGGTTCTTTTCTACTTCAGAGGAAAAATCCTGCAAGTACTGTGGCAGTAGGCCCAGGGGGCTGCATAGGCGCACAGTAAGTGGAAGAGAGGGAGGAAACAGAGAATGTTTAACATTCAGAATTTGTCCACAGCCGATAATTTATTGGAACTCATCTGTAACAAGGCCTGGCACTGATTTATAAGTTGATTTGAAAAATAAATAAAAGTGATAGAAACCTGCATTCGGTTTTAATGATAGACTGTTGCAGCGTGAAAAGTAAGGATATGAAACATTGCAAGGAAATTAGATATTATGCCCTGAAGACAACTGCAGCTACCAGCCCATTAATTGTTAGATATTTATTATTAAAAATTTCTTTTCATGAGTGACTGCAGAATATTTGCTCTGTTAAAGTTGTTGAGTTCTGACATGAATGAAGTGTCTGGAGCTCATTTTTTTGCCGCTCTGTGCGAGTGTGTGTATTTGTGTGTGCGCGTGTGGCCGACAAGGCAACTGAACCGAATAGGTGATGAATGTTTACGGCACAAACACACAAGTGCTGCCTCTAAATTGACATAGACTAGGACAAAGAATGCTGGGAAGTTTGCTGCTGCTCTGTACCTTAACAATGAAGGGCTAGATTATAACCTGAAATAGAGGGTCTGCTCCTGCTCCCAGTGAAATCGATGGCAAAACTTGGGATAGACCTTCAGCTGGTGTAAATTGCCACAGCTCAATAATAACTTATACCAGCTGAGGATCTGTCTTGCACTTTTCCAGAAGTTGGTGTACTGCATGATAACTTATCTGTGCAAAAACACCATGGAGCAGGGTGTTCATAACCACTTGGAAGGGGGAAAGGAAAGTAGGCATACATTTAAAAACTGGTCCTGAGTAGCATGTTATCTTATCAACCTAGATGCTGTATTTTTGTCACGCTTGGTGAAGTGGTGGTGGTTTTTTTTTTTTTTTTTTTTTTAAATAAAATTCAGCACCAACGAAGGATCCACAAAAATGTGAGACCATCAAATGTTTCCCTCCTATCCTTTCTCATGCTGCAAATCTGCCACTAAAAATGACCTTTTAAAAATGCAACGACTTGGGGAAGGATTGAGATCATGCACATTTATTGAGATGGGATTGATGCTTCCTTAAGGCACTGGACCAGCAATCCTGTGTCTTATTCCAAATTTTACCACTGATCTGCTGTGGGATTTTGGGTAGGCTCATTTCATTTCCCTGTGCCTCAGTTTCCCATTTGTAAAATGTGTACAATACTTGCGTTCTTTTGTAAAGCACTTTGAGGTCTATAGATGAACAGTACTGAGGGGGAGGGTGTATGTGTGGAATATTTGCTATTTGTATTGCAGTAGCACCTAGTGGCTAGGGCCCCATTTTACTGGCACTGTAACAAAGAGATGGTCCCTGCCCTGGAGATCTTATGTTCTAACTAAAAGACTTTGATTATTTTCATTATGAATTATTAATCCAGCAGTATTGTATTAGAAATAGAGAAGTAAGATAAAGCAGGGCAGGAAATGTTTTCCTGTCCTAGAATTTTTGAGATTGAAACATGTTCTAATATCAAATTGGGATGAAAATTTCTGAACTGACTATATGGGGGGAAAAAAATCAGATTGGGTCAATCAAAATGTTATGATGGCTTTGAAAGGTTTCATTTCAGTTCTGATCTATTTTTTTTGTATAAACTAACTACAAATTCAAAGCTTTTAAACATTGAAATAGGATGTTTTGAAAATTTCAAATTGTTTTCCATATTTTTTTTTCAAATTGGGAGATTTGTCAAAACCACAAATTATTTTGGTTTTGATGAATCGGCATTTTCTGATTTGGGGGCAGGGGGACATTTAATTACAAATTTTTCGACCAGCTGTGTAAGAGACTAGATCTATTTTAAGTCTGTTACTTAGAACATAAGCCACAGGTAGTCAGTTACTTTTTGTCAAGGTCCAAAAATCTTGGTCAAGTTATAGTCAAGGTCCAGATTCCAAAGAAACATTTTTCATATCGCAATAACAATAATGATGGTGATAAGCAAACAAAAAGATTTCATGGTCTGTTCCA
The DNA here is from genome assembly GCF_027887155.1 of Malaclemys terrapin pileata. Taxonomy (NCBI): domain Eukaryota; kingdom Metazoa; phylum Chordata; order Testudines; family Emydidae; genus Malaclemys; species Malaclemys terrapin. The sequence continues at coordinate 114,910,450 of NC_071506.1, read as the reverse complement.
AAGCATCTGGCGGTCTGGATTTGGCCCACTGTCTGCCTATTGACTACCCCTGCCATAAGCTGTTTGGGGGCAGTGACCACCTTTCTATCATGGGTGTAGCACCCAGCACAATGGGGCTCCAATCATGATTGTATCGCAATAAAAATGTAAGTAATTATTCTTGCCTCTGCCTCCATTTTTTCCTACTAACACACTGTAACTAACCCCATGTTACTATTCCCATTTATCATTGTCCATTAGATCAGTTGTATTTTACTGGGGGATTTTCAAAGGCATGAGGGGAAATTAGGTGCACAGCTCTCCCACTGAAAGCCAGTGCGAGTTGGGGGCCTAAACTGTCCTTTGTGTTTTGAAACTCTCCCCTTACATAATCAAATATAATTTACAATTTGAAGCAAATGTCTATATTTGTGTTTACAGGCCTTTTTAATGACAATGAAGTCTGGGAGGCCTCATACTTCGTTTTTCAAAACATGGATTTAAAAAGGGAACTTGGTTACGTTTTATGCAGCGCAAGGAAGACAGGCAGCTATTAAAGAAGATTCACAGTTATAGGCACATATTAGTGTTGAGATTCTCTCTTGAAATGAGAAATTATAACATGAATTTACATAATCCCTCATTAAAATAATTTATTCCCTCCCTCAAGGCCCCACATCACAGCTAGAGCTAGGCAAATAATTAGTAACAAACAATTTTTTTTTGATCAATTTCACCTCCTTTTTTTTTTTTTCTGTGTGAATTGTAAACAAATGCAACATAATTTTCTTAAACACATATTTGGCAAATAATTTTGAATAAATCTGAAGAATTCATGGTCTGAAGCCTATTTGCAAGTGGTTAGGTGCAAGTATTAGGTAGTCTAGATCATATGATACATTTTGGTTCCCTCACTGGATGCGTGAAACTTGTAGAATCAGCGTTACTTTGAATATACAAGATTACAACTCTGAAACTTGCTTTTTATAAAATCCCTTGTTTCCATGAGCATTCTAATCCATAACTCGTTCACTAGGGCATGGATTCTCAGCCTAGGGGTCATGACCATTGAGATAGTCGCTAACTGAGCCAGAAGAAGTATATCCATGCATATATATATATATATATATATATATATATATATATATATATATATTTTTTAAAGTAATTGTTTGGTTCTTGTCACAGCCACCCTTCTGCCTGTTTTGGAAGAGTGCATGGAACTCCACTCAGTACACGTGGCAGCTGGGGGATTGAAAGGCTGTGAAATGAATTGGGGTCTCTGGCATGGCCACTCAGAGCACTATTTCTGGGCCACCAGGGCAGCCCTGGAAGGTATTTTTAAATTACATTTTTCATTTTAAATCAGCTAGACCCAGAGTGGTTATCAAGCTAATGAAATTCTCACATCCCTCTTTCTGCTGATGGGAATAAAGCATGCAGTACTGTGTCCTAAAACTACAGCATAAAAGAGCTAACTAAATGACACCACAATGTAAGAGTGAAGAAGAAGAGGAAGGGCAGTCCTGTTAAGGTGCCAGACTGGGACTGGGGAGTTTAGGGCCCAATTCCCAGCTTTGCCACAGATTTCCTGTGTGACCTTGGGCAATGTCTTATCTCTATGCCTCATCTGTACATTGGGGATAATATTTCCGTCTCTTCCACCCTTCCTTTGTGTCTGTTTATTTACATTATAAGCATTTCTGGGCAGGAACTGCCTTTTACTGTGGGTTTGTATAGGGACTACCACATTAGGGTTGCTCAGCACTTCTGTTTTGTGGTTGTTGCTGTTAATTTTAAGTTGCATGGAAATCCTTTAAGGGTATATATTCTCCCAGTACCAAGCATTATAAACCTAGGAAATGCAGAATGTTTGCATTTGAATGAAATCAAAGTAAGAAATGTAGTTGAGGCACCCAAATAAGCTTACCTCTGCCCGTTAGTGATGTGTTGACTTGCTATATTGGTGAATCTGTCTTGAAAAGATAACTATAACTACACAAATATGACTAAAGCATTTTTGTATTTAGGTCCCAGAATAGACTAAACTGATTTATTTATTTATTAAGGACAGACTTTTTTCATATTTTCCGCTCCTCCCTTATTCATTAGAGGGCAGAGTTAAGGTTATTGGAGTGTGTAGTGCTTTGTTTTGGGCTACCTACAATATCCCTGTAACATTCTGTAACTCTTGAATTACAAAATATCAAGCAAAAACAACAAGGAGTCCTTGTGGCACCGTAGAGACTAAAGTTTATTTGGGTGCCTCAAGGACTTATTGTTTTTGCTGATAGACTAACACGGCTACCACTCTGAAAAATATCAAGCGTAATCTCAACCTTACTTCCATTTTGACTAGTCTTTTGTCTGGGATTTCCTTAGGTATTTTAAATTATTAAAAGTTTCATACACAAACACTCAACAAGAAACCCAAAGAGAAAGCTATCATAGAATATATCTTCAAATCGGTAGAAATATTACATCAACCTTAAGTCATTTAAAAAAATTCTAACTTTTTTTCAGGATAAATTCACAAGACTGCCAGTAGCACGAGCCAGACAGTGCACACCAGCCAGTTAAATTGGGGTTACACCTGCAAGAGCAATGCAAATCAGGCAAAACAGGCTGAATTTGACTCTTTAATTTGCAGTTGACTTACGGGTGGAATGGGCTGTGTTAGACTGGTGCTATGTGAAGGGAGAGCCCAGTCCCAAAAAATCTCAATGCCTTTGTGCTTTAAGGGCTTCCCCAATGTCCCTGACTCAGTATCTCTGGCAGTGCTGCACTGAACTAGAGGCAGCAGTGCCATGGGTTGTCTATCAGTACTGAAACCCAAGCTGGTATGAAGCCATGGAACCTCTAAAGAAATAAACTAACGGTGTTATTTATAAATTCTCCAAAAAAATCAAATTGTATTCAGAAAGTGCTGTAAAACTGGGGAGGATACATCGTCTTTTTCACACAAAGCAAAGATGCAGAATCCCTGCTTTAAATGCACAACAGAACTCAACCTTAATTATGGAGGAGCGACCAGTGCTTCCATAACAACCTGTATCATTTTTATTTTTCAATAATTTCCATGGGCCTCAATTTGTATCCAAAATGTTTCTTCAAAAATGATTGCTGTTACTTTTGCTTCATAAAAAATGATTGTTTTGTGCATATGAAACATATGAGCTGGTAATAGGACTCCTGTATCTCATGTATTAAGAGAAGTATTTTAATTATTACTTTTCTTTAGGATGGATGTTCTTCCTGGGTTGCATAATAATACCAGCTCTTTCGTTTCAACAGGAAATCAAAGATAGAGGGTTGGGTGGTATAGTTAATTGTAATTCCTCCTCACATTGGTATTCTGAGACTTCTATTTTCCTTTCAATCTTCAATGCAATGAAATGAACAGACTTGCATTACATGCTGTTTACTTGTGTCAATGGATTTTGTTAGTTTGTGAAGCAGGCTATTTCTGATTAAATCTGCAAAGATTTGACATCACGGAGCTCCCTGCAAATCTGCAAACTACATTTGTATGTACAATGCTAGAAATGTATGGAAACACCTGATTGAATGGAATTTAATGGTCATGGGTGAAATCTGAGTAGGATGAGGGAGAAGTTCCACTCCCCACACTAACTTCAGTTCCCTCCCTTAAAATGGCTAAGACTGGTTCCCATGCTGTGGTCGCTCCCCATTGCTAATCAGAATAGCATATACCAAGACAAACCAAAGCGGACTGATGCCTGTCCTCTGCAGAAAGACATGATTACATATTATATAGGGCTGTTTGAAAATTTCCCATAAATGCCTTTTTTTTTTTTTTTGGACAAAGCAGGTTTTGACTAAACTAAAATTTGAGGAAAGTGCTTGTGCTTTTAAGAAACTTCAGTATTTTGTCAGAAAACTGGAATTCATTTCACTCTGTTTTTGAGGTGTGTGTGGTTTTTTTTTTTTCTTTTTTTCTTTTCAGGTTTCAGTGTTTTGAAGAGAAGTTGAAATTTTCCCTGGTGGGAAACCCATTTTCCAACCAGCTCTAATATTATCAAATCTTTTATTTAAGTACTGTATTCCTAGCACCTAAGGGGCACTGGAACAATTTGTATAGTGGGGGTGCTGAGAGCCATTGAACCAAAACTGTAAACCCTGGATGTGACGGACACCATTTCAAAGCACCCCTAGTTCCAGCACCTATGTACCACTCTCACTACAGGGTATCAAAGCTGTAGACACAAGTGTTCTCTGAAACAGAATTTAAAAAATTACATTGAATTGGGAAACAAATAATACCGGTTGACTTAGCTGAACCAATCACAACAGCATCAACTATTCAGAACTACTAGTAATCAATTCATAGTTTAAAAACAATCTGTAAGAGGTGTAATTAAAATACTTCTGAATAAGAAATTCTAGTAAACCACAATTTGCATTTGGATACCAGTACCCTATGGGCAAATAGGCAAAATTTAGTTAAAATAATTTATCAATTACTTGCTCAGCTCTAGTCATTCCACATATTCCAAAAAAAACCATCAGCAAGTGCATTACGTCTACACACAATTGATTCATATTCATCTAGAGATGGAAAAAATTGGATGTGGTTCACATATGAGACCTCATGGAATCACACTTAATAGAACTGGTCAGAGAGATGAATTGTATTGATCCATCATTAGGCTAATGTATATAAAAAGTTGCATCTTATATTAAATAGTATTCTAGAGATAAGATATGCCCTTGCTTAGTCAGAGCAATGTGCAACTATTGGTCTTTTGATAGTTCAATATTAATAGCTTGTAAAGAACCAGTGAGAACTTGTCTATGTTAACACAGGAGGAGCTAGATTCTGCCACCCTTACACAAATAACTCCTTACCCCTCATGGAAGGATGGTTTTGCAGTTTTTAGAGTGGACCAGAACTCAGAGATTCAATTCCTTGCTTTGCCTTAGATTTCCTGAAGCATCTTGGCCAAGTCACTTAATCTCAATGCTTTAGTTTTCCATCTGTATAATGGTCTATTACTTCCCTATTTCACGTGAGTGTTCTGGGAATAATTCTATAAATAGTCCAGGAGGTGTCTAGCTAGTTACCCACCCTAATTAGTTCTTTACCTGACAAGTGGGGGAGCCACTCATGCATCCCCAGAATACTAGAATCAGCGTGTGAGGTCATGCCAGTGGCAGGGTATGGGGTGAGCTTCAAAATGGGATTTCTCCATCTGGTTTTGTCTGGGTACTGAAGGGGGACAAATCTTAGACAAGCAGGAGTCTCTGGCTTAAAATCAGATGAATGGCCTGCCTACTGACAAGTAGTCTCTCTGGTCCAGATTGTATTTAGATGATGCTGTGGTCAGCACTGCAAAGTGTAACTGATTTAGGATCCAAAATCTTTTTAGTTGCAGCCTCATCATATCAGAGGACAAAAATAAAGCTTTTTGCCTGAAATAACTTAGGTAATGGATGGACTGCCAGCCCTCCCTGCTGTGGCAATTTTGAGAGGATGTGTTATATACCACCCTATTTGCTGTGAGGCTTTAGACATCTGCCATTATTTATTACAGAAGGCTGAGGAAATAACAGGTCACCAATCCAGCTGAAGCGAGAGATTAATAGAAGGGAGCAAATGGAGGAAGATAGGCAGAGAACACTTTGTAAGTGCATCTCAACAATACACCAAGAAGAGAGGATAAAAGGCTAATAACTACAAAGATTTACTAAGAATCCTGGTCTGCACAAATCCCAATTAGTTTTTAAAAAATTGTGAATGAAAGTGACAGTAAATAAAGCCCCAATTTAAAAATCTAAAGCATTGCCAAAACAAACCGAGCGCTGGAAGATGTGAGATTTGAGTTGAATCAGAGTGGGAAGGCTGAAGAAACTGACCCGCTTCATGCAAAAGGGCAAAAACTCTTCCTTATTGCCCCACATACTCGAAATGTCAGTGGTGAAATGCTGACCCATCATTCTAATGTCTGCATGCCAAAGGCATAACGTTGTATCCTCTTGCAGTGAGGATAAGCTGAAAGAAGCCAAGATGCCACCACTTGCTGCCCTTAGCTTGGAAAGGGGATTGTACTGAACATTTAGCTGTACTAAATGTGACATACATAAATAATCCTCTTATTTTTGTAATACTTCATGGTGGTTCTGTTTCTTCCTCTCCCTCCCTCCTCTAAATATAGTCAAGGATTGTTTGTATGCACCACCACAGCTTTCCCCAGGGAAGTCTGTGTGCCTAGAACAGAAGGGTCCAACTCATTCAGGGCCAAATTCCATTTAACTGTGGGCCAGGGTATATATTTAGGACTATATATGAGCCACTGTCCATAGCAGAGCTCCCACTGATGTATTTTTGTGGTTCTACTACTGACAACAAGTGGGCTGGATCCAGCCCCAAGCTGGGAACTTGACCCCCATTGGCCTGGACTCTTCATCCTCCCACCAAAGCTCTAGGTACCCCTATAGATGAATGTTAAATACATTTTCCAATCAAGCTTACAAGCCTGATGGATTAAAAAAAAAAAGGGATTTGGAGAAGTGCCTTTATAACTGTAATTTAGCTGTCATATTACTTATGGAGAAACGACATTCTTTCCATCGTGTGCAGCAAAAAAAAGACTGGTACAAGATGTTCTGCTGTATCTTTCTGATACACATATGCTACTCCCTTTTGTATAATTTTAACCCATAGGTATAAAGAGCTAATGTTTTCTCTATTTACTAATAGCACTGCTATTTAGAAACAACACTTGTGCAGAGTACATTTTCCAAGTTATTAAAAAATCTGCAAAGAAATAGGTGATGTAAGGATAGTTAATCTTGCACTGTAGGAACCATCTCAGACTTTGTTAATCCGGCTCTGCTTTACCCATCTGCCTAGGGAGCCCAAAGTACTAAGTAATAGCTGTTCTCACCCCAAGCAGGCATGTCTGATTTGTTAATCTGAGGTTGTTTTAATCCCAGGAAAAATGGAGTTTGATTATTGAGCTGGTATAGCTAGGACTCACTCTTATTAAGGGTGTGGACAGGAGGAGGACTGGGTATGATTCATAACTGGGATTAGCTGTCTTTGAAATTGCCTGTTCCCTATGTATTGAGCTCCCAAAGGTGAGAGTTTTTATCATGAATGGTGATGCAGCATAACCGTGAATTTACACTTCCTCCCCCGAACAAGCACAAACACCTTACATCCAGATTTTGCCCTGGATTACACCTGCATAATGGGGTTATACAGGTGTGATTGAGGGCAGAATTTGACTCGATCAGAGAGCTAATTTTGAATTGTGTATTAAGGCATCCAGAGACTTCCTCAACTAAACTTTCCATTTTCAAAATATGAAAAAATGTCCATGTAAAAATAAATGATCCAGATTTGGTGCCTTTCTAGGAGGTGAAAGGAGGAAAACAGTGTCTTTTGATATAAACAGTCTCTTGCATCTGAAGAAGTGAGGTTCTCACCCACGAAAGCTTATGCCCCCAGTACTTCTGTTAGTCTCAAAGGTGCCACAGGACCCTCTGTTGCTTTTTACAGATTCAGACTAACACGGCTACCCCTCTGATCTTTTGATATACTTTGGATTGTATATTTCTTGCAGCAAGAACTGGCATCCTCTATGTGGACCCGATCAGGAGTGTTAAGGCTAGATTTTCAAAGGTAATTAGCACCTAAAGGTGCATAGTGAGGATTTTTTTCAGAAGAGCCTAACATGCTTACATGTTTTTGAAAATCCTGCTAGTCCCTATCTGCATCTTTAGCTTTAATATAACTTATTTGTGCACTATCCATTTGCTGTACAAAAAAATAGGGCTCAGTCTTGTACACTTCCTGTGAGGCACTAAGGGCCAGATTTGCTAGGTTATTTAGGGGCCAAAAGGTTCTGTGCTTTCTCCTGTGACAGCCAGTATCTTCCCCTCCTCCCCCCGCTTCTTTTTGTTTCCATAGTGTTAAAATAAATGCAACCATACTAAAACCAAGCTTGTGCCAAGAAGCATAGAAACTAAAACTTAAGGCTGTTATTCCACTTTGAACTCAAAAGTTACATGTAATTTAGAAATCCTTTTAATATCTAGGTACAATAGGATTGAGCTGATGATGGTGATGTTTGGTTGTGGGTCTGAATCTCTCCAAGACCAATCTTTGAGTTAAGTCATAGGAATAGGGAGTCATCTATTAGTTCTAGTCCCAATTCACCCTAGAACAGGCAACTTTAGGCAAGTCACATCTCTTTCTCCTCAGCAGTAAAATAAAGATATTTCTGCCTTACCGTGATACCATGAGACTAAAAATGATGGTAAACCACTTGGGTAGTCAAGTAGAAGGAACTATATAAATATTAAAATTAAGATACTGTATAGTATTAGGAAAATATGAGTCAAGAGAAGTCTTTCATCTAATGAACTATGAGCAACTACCTACACTATAAGAACCACTTTAAGAAAGCATAAGCACTCCATTTAATTACTGACCCGACTAGTAAAGTTTGGCTTTATTTTTCTAGCTCCCCAGGCTGTACAAATATAAACATGGTCATGGCCAAGAAAAGCATACACCCTAAAAATGCCACGACTTAACAAGCAATGGTCAAACACAAAGGGTGGTTTGTACATGGGAGCAAAGAAAGAAGGAAACAAACAACACAGATCAGTGAGGCAGGCACTCATCTCTATGGGTATTACTACCTTTTAAAAATAATATTGCTTTCTGCCTTAGGTCTCAGGCAAAATCGCAGAAGTGAGATTTTATGGAAAGACTGAATGAGACAAAGGATGTGAATTGGTGAACAGGTTTGGGGAGGGCATTCCAAGCATGAAGGAAAACATGAAATTACTTTACTTAGACAAATTACGTGCCTTCAAGTCACCAGGGCCTGATGAAATGCATCCTAGAATACTCAAGGAGCTGACTAAGGAGATATCTGAGCCATTAGCAATTATCTTTGAAAAGTCATGGAAGACGGGAGAGACTCCAGAAGTTTGGAAAAGGGCAAATATAGTGCCACTCTATAAAAAGGGAAATAAGGCCAACCCAGGGAATTACAGAACAGTCAGCTTTACTTCTGTACCGGGAAAGATAATGGAGCAAATACTTAAGCAATCAATTTGCAAACATCTAGAAGATAATAAGGTGATAAGTAATAGTCTCAAGGTCCCTTCCAGTCCTATGATTCTATGAAAGAGAGCATGGAAACACTTGTGGGAAAAGTGAAAGAAAGGGACATCAAAGCTGCTGTCACTGACATGGACTAGAAAATGTGAAAGGACACAAAGTCAAAGTTAGAGGTAGGGTCTAAAAGGCAAGTAGGAGTTAAAACTTGCAGCCCAATGGCAGAGTGATTTAAGAGGAGGACATGGCATCACTGAAGTGATGGGAGATGATGCAACAATCGGAGAGATGAGGGTGTATCTCTAAATTTTACATTAAATCTAGCCACTGACTAAGTAGATAACACAGTAGGTGATGACAGACTAAATCTATGATGGTGTCACAAAATGCTGAATGTGTGATATTTTGAACGTTAACTTTTATAAGTTTATATACACACACAAATGTTAGAATTATTAATACCTTGGCAGCAGGGCTGCGGAGAGTAGGTTCAGGCCCCGGTGAAAAAAATGTTTCGGGCCCCCCAGCAAGGGCGGATCAGCTAAACAGGGCCAACAAGAGCTGGGGGGGGGAAGCCGGGCCCCAGTAATTTGTACCGGCTTCCCCCCTCCTCTCTTGGCAGAACTGACATAGGAAGATGACAGAAGAAACAAGTTAATGGTTATCAGTTACTTTAATACTTTTGGCATACAAAAGTGTCCAGGAAATGCAATAATGCAACCTCACATGGGAAAGCCATAGCAGATGTAATCTCTTTGGAGAGAATTGGGCCCCAGTCCTGCAGTGGTGTCTGAGTGGACCTGTGTGCCTGGACTGTGCGCAATCATATCAGATCTGATTGCGGAATCCAGGCCACCTGAGGTTTAGAATTCACTTTAATCCCATTGTATCTAGATGTAGTTTTTTGGGATCTGTCCACATGTCTTAGACCTCCTCTACAGGGAAGTTCTGTGGTTAGAAGGTGGGAAATAGTGTCACTCATTTTATGCTTAGATTGTAAGCTCTTTCAGATAGGGGTCATCTTTGTTCTGTTTATACAGTGCTGAGCCCAATGAGGTTCTGGACCATGGCTAAGGTGGTAGGTGCTAATGCAATACAAATAATCATCAGCTTTACTGACCTGATATAAAATGCCATTTTATGAGTAGCATGCACATATGGGGGAATGCTCCAAAAAATAAGCCTTAAATAAAGAACACTTGAAGGTGTGTAAATTTTATCCACTTGCATTATAAAGCTCATTATAAAATAGTAATTCACTGAAGTGAATATTCTCTTAATGTCACTACACCATAGTATAAGTAGCATTCTGACTACAAGCCAAGAAATTGAAACAGACCATGACTGGTGGCAAATTATGGGTTTCTCTCACTTTTGTGAAGTTTGCCCTTACATAACTCCGTTATATACAGGGGATTAGTGAGTATTAAAACTCACACCTATGAAAATACCAACCCCCCTCCGTAAAAAAACCCAACTCTTTAACTTGCTCTAGCAACTCTAAACCCATAACAAGATTAGTCTAAGTATTGCAAATTCCAGAACACCTATAATATAAAGCAATTCTTTAAAAAAAATTGACATTTTCTAATGTGCGGTCCACTAACTCAATCTTGTATGAAATAGAGAAGAAAATTGTTCAGTTTGATTAATTCCATTAACACTACAAACCGTTACCAAATGGTGAAATTTCAGACAAAATGCTGATTATAAGAACATCAGTCACTGCAATCTGTATCTTTTAATTTCAGTTAGAAATTGTGATTGGACTGATTTAAGATGTATGAATGTATCTAGGATACAATTATCAGGGGGTAGCCATGTTAGTCTGTATCTACAAAAACAACAAGGAGTCTGGTGGCACCTTAAAGACTAACAGATTTATTTGGACAGAAGCTTTCGTGGGTAAAAACATCACTTCTTCAGATGCACATACCACGAAAGCTTCTGCCCAAATAAATTTGTTAGTCTTTAAGTACCACCAGACTCTTTGTTGTTTTTAAGGATACAATTAATACTTTTATAGTAATTTTCATTTGAGGACTCTTCTGACCTTTGTTAAAAACTTCTTTATTCCCATTTTACAGATGGAAAAATTGAGGCACAGATACAGAACCCAGTAAATCAGTAACACTAACCACCAGATTATAGTGAGGCAGAGAATACTACAGTTAAGATTTTATTACCCTGGTTTCACTTGCTCAAAAATTGCCTGAGAAATTCCTTTGGGACTCACCTCTTCCATTCTTGGTCTCCACCTAAACATTTTCATCAAATCTGAGGGGAATCCATTAATCTGTTCTTGAGTTAAGGAAGACTGAAAACTTTTTTTTCAGAATCGGTAAAAAATTAAATACCTGGAAACTTCCCCCCTCCTTTGCAAACCTGGCATGTGAATTGCCCTCATTGGGAAATAGCTGCTTAAGGCTGATGTGGAGAGGAAGGAACAAGAGCTGTGACTGGGGGGGGGGGAAATGCATCTGAACTTATTTCAAATCCTCTGATTGGCTCTTAATCACTATTCCATCAAATTTAAGATTGTCACCATCTCCAGGCTCCTCCTCTGTCCCACCCTGCTTATCCCTTGTCAATTTTCATGTTGCCCTCCACTCTCTCCTCTCTGCCACTGTTTCAGTCTCATCCACTTGTTTGTCAGCTCCTCAGGACTTGTCTACATAATCACTTAGTTTGTGACAAACTGTGATGTAAATCAAAGCACACTAAGGAACCATTAGTGTGCAGCAGCAGGGTCCACATGGACACTTAGTGCCCGGCAGATTTACATCCCAGCTTGCCAAAAACTAAGTGTTTATGTAGACAAGCCCACATACTGTCACCTCCATACCTTCTTTCATCCAGTCCCCTATGTATGGCATAACCAGTCAATGTTGTGAGTCCAGTAGCTGGGAGTTTAAGAGAAACATCAAGTATTGTGAGACTCTCAATAAAATTGAGAATTAGCAACAATGTGACATACTTGAATTCTTTGAGAGTGTTAACAAGCACGTGGACAAGGTTGATCCAGTTGATATGGTGTACTTAGACTTTCAGAAAGCCTTTGACAAGGTTGCACATCAAAGGCTCTTATTAAAAGTAAGCAGTCATGGGATAAGAGGGAAGGTCCTCTCATGGATCAATAACTGGTTAAAAGATAAGTGTAGGAATAAATGGTCAGTTTTCATAATGGAAAGAGGTAAATAGCAGAGTCCCTCAAGGATCTGTACTGGGACCTATGCTCTTCAACATATTCATAAAATATGTGAGAAAGGGGATGAACTGGGAAGTGGCAAAGGTTGCAGATGATATAAAATTACTCAAGATAGCTAAGTCCAAAGCTGACTGTGAAGAGTTACAATGGGACTTCAACCCTAGGTGGACCAGCACAGCCTCCAAGACCACCCAACGGGACCTTCTCCCTAGGTGGTCTCTCACTGTATCAAAAACAAAACAAAAACAAACAAAAAAACCAGACAGAACTCATCCACAGAAAGACCAGCGTAGTCCCAGAAACTCCCACGCAAGACCACATCCCTAAAAAGGCCAGCACTGGTACCTCCAAAACTGTCCTTCCTAAAAAGACCAGTGCTACCCTAAAATTTGTAAGGGAAGACACTGTCGTCATACCGGAGATCATGCCTCAAGATTTGGCTGAAAGGAGTTCTCAACACCGGGAGGAAATGAGGCAACATGCTAATTCCACAGCAATTTTTCAGCATGAGCCTGCGGAGATTGAGCAGCCAGAGGAGCAACAGTCTTTAGCAAGGGCTAAAGCCCTTGGATGGAGGAGTTGGCGAAGACAGCCTCCTTTGACTTAGACCTCCTTGTAGACCAACTCACTAAAGACCTGTCTGCAGAAATTGTATCTACGAGGAAGGGAACTCGGGAGAAAACACTGACTGCTCACAGAACTCCTGCGTTGGGCCATCACATCATCATCATCAGAGAAGCCAGGAGAAGGAACATCAGTTGCTGCTACGATCAAGCAGCAGCATCCAGGATCCAGAAGCTCTACCGGTCAAACTGCCCTAAGGTTATGAGAGAGATCCTCGAGATGAGTCCTCATCTTGCTGCGGAATCCCATCCGAGAGACTATTCTCGTTTTCAAGGGTGTGTTTGACCATGTAGCTCAGAACAAAGTGCAGTGTCCAGGATGCCTTCATCCTCTACCCTGAGTTGGCTATACAGGGGACCTGGAACAAGACTTTACATCACGGGAAGTAATGACCAGACTTACAAAGATCAAAAACGGTCCCAGAAAAAGATGGCATTTGCTATTATTTCCTGAAAAAATGAGACCCCGGTTGCCTGGTATTAATGCCATTTTCAACAAATGCAAACAGTTCTGCTGTACTTCCAGCTCCTGGAAGAAGTCTATGATGGTGCTCGTCTACAAGAAAGGTGAGCAAGACGACCCCAGCAACTGGAGACCCATTTCTCTCTGTTCCACCATGTACAAACTGTACACCAACCAGCTGCCTAGCGGCTAGGATCACAGACTGGTCAGTGAATGGAGGAGTTATCAGCTCCATCCAGAAAACCTTCAGCTCATGCGAAGGCTGTTATGAACACAACTTTGCCATTCACATGGCCAAGAGGGCACGGAAGCAATGTGCTATAATGTAGCTCAACCTGGCTAATGCTTTCGGATCGATGCCCCACCAGCACATTTTTGCCATGCTGTGAGAGTTCGGGATGCCCTCAAAACTTTTGCCAACCGGTCCGGGAACTTTATGATGGCTGCACCACCACCATCCCCTCCATGGAAGTAGAGATGCCTGAAATTCCTATCTATAGTGGCATGAAGCAAGGCTGTCCCCTCAGCTCCATCATTTTCAACTTAGCCATGGAGCCACTAATTCGAGCCATCTACAGCGGTCTAGGTGGTTTTGACCTCCTATGGCAATAGAGTGAATAGGCAGACAATCTGATCCTGATTGCAGACGACCCTAAGAGTCTCCAACAAATGTGCAATGTCATGAGCGAGGCTGCCAATTGGATGAGATTCTGCTTCAATGCCAGGAAGTGTGCATTTCTGAATATCGATGACCGCAGAAGGGACTCGGTCCAGGCAACACTGTTTCAGATCCAGGGTGAACCCATGATCTTCCTTAAGGATGGGCAAGCATACTAACATCTCAGCATGCTCATGGGTTTCTGCGTCCAGCAGACACCTGAGGATGCCATCGCAGAGATCCTACAAGATGTGGCAAGGATGGACTCCTCCCTACTGGCACCATGGCAGAAGACAAATGCCTTGAACACCTTTCTGATTCCCCATATTTCATTATTCTTAAGGGGATCTGCCATGGCGAAGGTACCTCTTAAAGTAGACAACATCATCAGGCAGCTAGTGAAGAAGTGGATATTTTTTCCTCAGAGGACCAGCAATGAATTGGTATACATCTCACACAGGCAGGGTGGCACCAACGTCCCTCATATGGGTGATCTGTGTGACGCTGCAGTGATCACTCACACCTTCTGATTTGCCCAGACACCAACGGTTAGGAAAACCACGGAAAGTGCTATGCAGGATGCCATCAAGAAGCGAATTGCAAGGACCCCCTCCAAGCAAGATGTCGCCTCCTACCTAAGCCGCTCCTTGGAAGGCAAATTTGGAAGGGGGGGAGGAACTTTGCTTCGCTCGGGACTCGTGCCGGCAATGCTATGCAACGACTGGAGAAGCGTATCGGCTGCCACTGGACGTAGTGTGAGGAATGCCAGGAGCTGAAAGTCCTGCTGCCACTGGCACAGGTGAAGAACACGGAGCACACAATGATCACCCCAAGAGCTAGAATCATGCTGGGGAGGACCGTGAAAGATTCCATCCACTGTCAGGACATAGAAAATCTGAAACAGAAGCCAGACCATGGGAAGGCCTTTGAGGTGACATGCAAGTGGGATGCCAGCAACCACTTCCTCCCCGGGGGTAGCTTCACCCGATTTGCTGACTGGAGGTTCATCCACAGGGTCCAGCTCAATTGCATTCCGCTGAGTGGACCTGTCCGCCAAAGGAATCGGGACAAGTGATGCAGGAAGTGTGGCTATGTCAACAAGACACTACCCCATGTCCTGTGTAGCTGCAAGCCCGATTCCAGAGCCTGGCAGCTGTGCCACAACACCATCCAAGATTGCCTGGTCAGAGCCATCCTGCCACCTGTAGGGAAAGTCGCTGTGAACTCCGCCATCCCCGGAATGGACAGCCAACTGCGACAGGATATCATCACCACCAACAAGGACTGGAAGATCATGGTGGATGTCACAGTTCCCTCTGAAAACAAGACCACTGCCTTCTGCGACGCCTAATCTCGAAAGCTGGAAATATAGGCTCCTCTGGACGAGACCTTGAGAGCTGGGGCTTTGAGGTTCAAACTCATGTGCTGATCATTGGAGCTCTGGGCGCATTGGACCCCAGTAAGGAGTCAGTGTTGAGAGACTGTGGAATTGGTTAACGCTACGCTCAGCTGATGGGGCAACCCAGGATGTCGGACGCCATCAGTTGGTCGAGGGACATCTACCTAGAACATATCACTGGACGTAGGCAATACCAGGAGAGATGAGCTGGAGTGCTGATGAGAAGCGCAGTCGGGAAAGTAACTCAAATACTTCCCTGATGGATTGTATTTTCTAACGGACAATCTACCCTAAATTCTCAATTACTGAGGGACAATCTTTACTCGTTGATATATTTGCTTTCCACAACCAACTCTGTTTAACTTTTCATAAGTAATTGGAGGCTAATATCTAAACTATTGTTAAATTTATTCACCTAAATTTGGGTTATTGCTGATTATGTACTATATGTATCTTATGACTCTTAAAACAAACGTTGCATTATGGATAATCTAAGCACTATACCTAGATGTACAGAGACACAGGTTAAGAAAACAGTATGATATAATTTTAACATTAACTTTAATAAAATTTTTATCTCTCAGTATAGTCCGATTAGCAGAGTTGCGGCAAATCATGATAGTAGTTCCATGGTGAGAACTAATGTACAGCAATGATTGCTATTTCACGATGTACTAATGCTTACATCACAAACCCAAAAGATTTTGGAATAGTTCAATCTCTGCCCAATTTTTTTTTTCATCCAATATATCTTTCCATCACAAATTATGAGAGAAGCCAGTGCTGAGCAAGGGCATGCTTAACTGCTGAAAAGACTTTCCAGACAGCAAAATTTGAGGGCCTGATTTTTACATGACTGCATTCAATTTTTGTGTGTGCAAGTTTGCAAGTGAATGTGCATGCAAAAAATGGAGACATAGCTTGAAAATGCCCCTCCCTGTCTTGGAGTCAGGGGGGCAGGGAGCAGAAGGAAATGATAGGACCATAGCAAGGGGATGGCCAGCTCCTGGGAGAGGGAGCGAACAGCTGAAGCCCTCAAATGCTGGAGCTTAGCCCCGCCTTGTGCCTTCAAGTGCATGTGGTTGAAAGGGACTTCTCTGCCATGCATTGGCCATTTGGGGAAGACAGGGGTGGCTATATTACAACAGAAAAACTTCAAAAACAGACTCCAACGAGAGACTGCTGAGCTAGAATTGATATGCAAACTAGAC
The DNA here is from genome assembly GCF_027887155.1 of Malaclemys terrapin pileata. Taxonomy (NCBI): domain Eukaryota; kingdom Metazoa; phylum Chordata; order Testudines; family Emydidae; genus Malaclemys; species Malaclemys terrapin. The sequence continues at coordinate 114,893,812 of NC_071506.1, read as the reverse complement.
ACAATCAACTCCGGTTTGAAGAAGGACTGGGAATGGCTGAGCCATTACAAACACTGAATCTATCTCCCCTTGTAAGTATTCTCACACTTCTTATCAAACTGTCTGTACTGGGCTAGCTTGATTATCACTTCAAAAGTTTTTTTTCCTCTTACTTAATTGGCCTCTCAGAGTTGGTAAGACAACTCCCACCTGTTTATGCTCTCTGTATGTGTGTATATATATATCTCAATATATGTTCCATTCTATATGCATCCGAAGAAGTGGGCTGTAGTCCACGAAAGCTTATGCTCTAATAAATTTGTTAGTCTCTAAGGTGCCACAAGTAACCCTGTTCTTCTTGATGGGACATTAGACATTAATTTAAAGCCTCTCCAGACATCCAGGGGCCATCTTGCTGTGAATGCTGCCCCATATTTCTTCCCTCTACTTGAGGTATGTACTGAGATGTGTTTCCAAGATGCTGTGGGTTTAACACAGGGATCTCAAACTCAAATCACCACAAGGGCCACATGAGGACTAGTACATTGGCCCGAGGGCCACATAACTGAAACCTTTTCATATAACCATATAAAAGTATAGTCAAAAATGAAAAAAATGAAGAGTAATAGTATGCTATTAAAAGTCAATGTATTAACTTTTTAAAAACTGTAATGCGAAGAGGGGTTTTAATAAAATATAAACACCTGTAACTATTCCTTATGTGGTCAATAACACTGATGATCTACACTAACAGTCTATCAACATAGCTGTAATGGCAGGAACTTTTTAACTATTCATACAAAATATGTTGCCACTTTTAACAAACATGCTTCCCAACTACTCACTGCAAAGAATCATACATGCTGACCTTCATACCTTCACACCTCAGACTGCTTGTCCATGAGGCCCCGCCTCTTCCCACCCCTATTCCAACTCCTTCCCCAAATCCCCACCCCTGCCTCTTCTCCGCCTCCTCCCCTGAGTGTGCCACCTCCCCGCTCCTCCCCACTCCCTCCTGGAAAGTCCTAAGTGCCACCAAAGAGCGATGGCGGGAAGCGCTGGGAGGTAGGCGGAGGAGCGGGGACGTGGCGTGCTTGGGTGGGGGGGGAGGAGGAGGAGTTTGGCTGCAGGTGGAGTTGGTGCCTATGGCAGGCCGCAGGAAATAACTCCGGGCCATGTGTTTGAGACCCCTGGTCTAACACATCACCTATTTTGGAGATCAGGAAGGAATTTTTCCTATTGGGCCGAACTGGAGGGGTACAGAGGGTTTTTTTTTTTTTTTTTTGCCTCTCATAGCTTTGTGGAGAAGTGCAGCATAAAGGAATAAGAATAGGAATTTTTAACTTATTGCAACATATGACTGGTAAGAACCTTTTGCTGTAAGGAGAAAGAGAGACTTGAAGTCTTTACTGGAGGAGGGGGTGTGTGGGAGGGAGGAAGAGGGGTGAGAGGATTCAGAAGTGAGCTGAATTATTGGTTTTATGGTGGGATCCTTTTAACTCCACACTGGACCCAATTAAATACCTGCTATGAGAGAGAGGATGGGCAGATAGCAACGGGGAGGGGTGTTGTTAGTTAAGTTTGTAGCTTGCCCCTTGAATCCATCAGGGCCGCCCACGGGCGGGGGGGGAGAGGGGGAACAAGTGGGGCAATTTGCCCCAGGCCCCACAGGGGCCCCCATGAAAATATAGTATTCTATAGTATTGCAACTTTTTTTTAATGGAAGGGGCCCCCGAAATTGCTTTGCCCCGGGCCCCCTGAATCCTCTGGGCAGCCCTGGAATCCATCCCTGTGTCTCATTTACCCACACCTCCTGATCAGTAAGATCCTGTGTGTGCACTCTGTCCACTGGAAGAAAAATCTCACTGTCATCCACTCATGTTTGGAGTTAAAGCTTTAATTTGAGGACAGTGAAGAGAAATAATGTTTAATATATTAACCTGTGTGCTGAGAACTTTCACTGTTTTACACCAGTACAGTAAGCAGCAGACAACTCCTCTGATGGTGAAATAGTATTGCAAGCAGATACAGATCTTGGTACTTTTTCCCCCCACATTAGGTTTAACAGCAATGTCTATGTGCACTTTTTAATAATTTTTTAAAAGCTGGATGGGGGGGGGGGGGGGAAATGGAAAAAAAATCATGATTCTTTCAATCTCAAATTTAAATCAATAATCAGATTCTGATTTCAACAGAAATGCCCAATTATATTAACAAATGTACAATGTTGAGAAGCTCATCAAGAACTTAAACTGAATTTTTATTTAAAATGAAAAATCATGACATACCGTATTCTACCTCTTCCAACTTTAAAATTTCAATTTGGTCAATCAGTAGCTGATTAGCTTCCATTAAGTGTTAATACAATATTACTTTTAAATAATCCCAACCCAACAATAAAAACAACCACTCATCTCAAATCAGCCACATCTGATATGATAAAAATGCTCAAATTAATATTCTACTGTCCCCCATTTGGAGCATAGTTTTTCAGCAGTCTGCCAGGAGTTGCTTTCCTTCATTGGCTTGATAATGCCTTCTGACAATGGTATATAACACCTATGACAAATTCAAGTGCTCTGAAGAGAAGGCTCACATAAAACTGTTCATGTCAAATCATCTGCAAGCAGACAATATGCCTTCAGCTCCTTTGGTTTTAATAATGTTCCCTGTGGAAAGTGAACCAGTTGAAGACTGTTCCAATAAAATAAGTCAGATTCAAGACATGGCATAAAACCATTGTCTACACAGTTTGTGACAACGTCCGTGTCTTTCTTTCTTCCGCAGTTTTGTTCCAAAGACCTCGTAGCGAAGGCAGCTTGATTTTATCCATATTCTTACTGTAAACATTCAGAAATATACCCAGGACAACTAATAAACCTGACCACACGTACCTGAAGGGGGAAAAAGAGGAAAATAATCATAGTATTAACAGTTTATTTGTAATGTGCCAATGATGTGCCTCAGATTCTACAAGACAAAAATAAAGTCTCTGCCTCAAGAAGTTGACAATCTAAAAGATGGTCTCCAGTGAGAGAGAAGCAAGTGGTAGGACTCAGCCAAGGTATTAGCTTAGATCTTTAATTTTTATTATCCTCTCTCCTTCCTCTTAGGTAAGTAGGCTGGAGAAGGTAATTTATTTGACATAGCCTGTCCACATATACTAAGCTATAATTAAGTGTAATGGTTCTTAGCTGTATGAATAAAATACCCTCAATCTGCAGTACATTCCCATGTTTATAGGAGCTATATTTTATGACTACTGCTCCTACATAGGGCTCTTTTCTCCAACATTACTTTAGATTGCCTGATTTCAACACCTTTTTTTGTTGTTGTTCCACTCATCAAAATTGTTTGTTTACCATTAGGCTTTGTGTTTATATGTTTATACACACCTCTACCCCAATATAACGTGACCCGATATAACAAGAATTCGGATATAACGCGGTAAAGCAGCGCTCCGGGGGGGTGGGGCTGCACACTCCGGCGGATCAAAGCAATGCGGTTTCACCTATAGTGCGGTAAGATTTTTTGGCTCCCAAGGACAGCGTTATATAGGGGTAGAGGTGTGTATATAAAAAAAAGACTTCACCTTTTTCAGAAGGACTAAATTACATGTAAATATTTTGGGCATTCTTTGCTTACATTCCTCCAATACAACTTGTTACAAAGTACAATGGCAATAAAGTTAAATGCTATTTTGTTTCAATCCAATAATTAGACTTGATGTAAATCATTTAGCCTTATTTATCAATGTAAACCCTTTGGAAACTGTTCTAAAATGCTTAATAAAAAGCTATGTCAATACTGCCAACAAACTTACAAGTTAATGGTCAAGATAACAGAAGGTTAGTTATAAAAAAGTATATTGAGTAAGATTTCGAAGTTGAGCCCTATACCAGGAGAAAACTACATCATTTTATTGGAATTAAATGTTCTTTAGCCAAAGTTTTCTCTACAGAGTAAGCCCCCAAGCAGCTAATTAACAAGTAAATGCTAGATGTTACATAAGCTTTTCTTAGACTACCAAATTCTCTCCCCCCCCCCCGCCCAAAAACAACAACAAAAAACCATCACCTTCCACCCACTCCCAATATGTACAATGGATTTGTCTTCTAATGTTTTTGGGAAAAAATGAAATTATTCTCTCTGGCATAACAATCAACAAACCAGTCAATATTTACAACAACTTTCAAACATTTGTAGTAGAAATGAGAAGAAAATCTTACTCAAACATTTTGATGGTTAACTGGTAATATTATTTAATTTCAGTAATCAAGAACCTGATTTTATGAAATACACAAGCCATAAAAGGACAATTAGATACTTACTGGAATGTGAATGGCTTTGCAAAGAACAAAAAAGAAAGCACAATGGTCATTGCTTTTCTTCCTGTTGTTACTGCAGAAGAAAAACAATGGTTAACTCTAATTTAGATCTCGTTATAATCCAACTAAAGCTGTTATTAGGAGATATTAATAAACTAGGTAATTAAGGGCCTATCTATAGCAGGGATATTTGTATTGGTGAGCTTCACCAGTGCAAACTGGCAGATGACTCGACCAGTATCAAATAAGGTTTGCACTGGGGGTGTGGCTTCTCCTGGTTTGAAACTGGTGCACCACATCCACAGTGAGGTTTGCATCGATGTAGCAAAACCAGTAAAGATATTCCTAGTACAGATACTCCCAAAATAACCAGATTCAGTTATCCCAATGCTCACTTTACTCTCACCAGATCACAGGTATCGTCGGAATGTGATAAACCATCTTTGAAACCGTTGCCAGTAGAAATTGTGAACTAGATTACGTACATTTTAAAAACAAAATGAAGAGTTTAAAAATGTTAATAAGATTTAGATATACTGTAATACTTACTATTACAATCTTACTTTATTTTGGTCAGAATCTACCGGCATAGATCCTTGCTTTTGGTTTTATTTTGAAGGGGATAGGTATTTGCATCTTAACTTTTTTGAAGGTATTTAAAGTTTTATTTACATAACAGCAGGCCTCAGTACAGAGAAATAACTCTGGTCAGGACACTGAACGGGACAATGGATTTCAGAAGGCCACATGTACTATTTCACTAATCTCTGCCTACCTGCGATCTTGTCACTAAAGAAAATCTGAACTGTAGTTTATGAGGACAGATTTAGGTAAAGCTATAACCTGCTGGATTATGTCAAAATTAACCACAACTTCCATAAATTGCATTGAAATATCATATGAATTATCTAGTCTACATGGTCATGTTCTGACTGCATAACTGTTTATATAGTAGTCAAATAGGAAACTACTCAACAATAACACTCATAGATGGTCAGGTGAATCTTAAATTTTTCCACAAGTGTTCTCTTAAAACTAGGATTAACATGGGCAGAAGTATTCTCTTGTACCTTTGCTTTATCTTCACCTGATCTCAACTTTTTTAGTAATTATCTTTACATTTTAAGAAGTTTATGCATATCAAATAAAATCTTTTTCAATTAATGAAAAATGAAGGGAATAAAATAGAAAATTGAGTTTTAATTAGAAAAGAGTTTAGATGAATAATTTAAAAATGGTTAAATTACATGAGTTTTTCTAAGTACTATTATTTCTGTTCTTTCACCAAATTAGTTATTAATTAAAATATTTATGTAACCATTTCCTTCTAAATTAAGTGCTTTCTCTTTTTTCCAATTAAGTCTGATAATTTCTCATTCTGCTAATAGAAATACAATTTTCATTAAATTCTTTTCCCCCTCTTGCTCAATATGGGAGTAGTCGGGGGGCAGTAATGAATGTGATGCTCTTCCAAGACATGGTAAACATTTCCCCATTGCTACAGGCAAAGTAGAAAGGGCTAGAGTGCTAACACTGTCAAGGTCAAGGCACAGGAATTCCTGGGAAGGTTTTACTATTCCACAGCATTCTTTAACACAGTAAAATACACTTTTTAAAAACTGTTTTAAGGCATGAAACAACTCTTCTCATCTGTGCTCATTTGAAATCAATGCATATAGTGAACTTGGTTAAAAAAGCAAAACAAACTGTGACAGTGGCAAACTTGATTAAAATGCTTTATAATAAATTAGACCATTAATATTTTAGGTCAAAACTGTCCATATTCTCCCTTCCACTATGGTAAATGAAGAAGAACATTACCTTACAGAAACCAGCTTTTGGGGCAGAGGGAAGGGAAGTAAGAAGTTCCCTGGCATACTCCTGCTCCCCCACCACCCCAACCCCCAATCCCTTGTGACTGATGTTTGTATTTATCAAAAGGGGTAACCTAAGGAAGAAATGAGCCTGACGTAACCATTTTTGATACACAGCTATTACATTTATATAAAATAGAGGAGGATCAGGGACACAATTTAGTCTTGTGAAATATATCCAAATGAAATTTTACCCTCTCAAAGTCTAACAATTCCTTTGTTTTAAACAGCTCTGGGTGTGACTATGTCATAGTCGACTATGACAAGGAGCATTAATTTAAAAAGGATTTTGGAAATAGGGATATAGAAAGAAAAAACCCTGAATCTTTCCTGACTTCTTGTTTGTGTTGGAGACAACTTGATAAAGTCATTTCGAGACACCCTTCCCATTCAAAACCAGAGATAACCTTGATATGCAAGCAGCTTCTATGATTGCTGACTTGCAAGGTCATGATCATACAGATTAATAATGTTCACTTAGCGATGTAATTTTGCTGTAGCTAGTTTTACTACATTAAAGTAACACTATGTGCTAAAATATTATGACCAGCTCCATGATGATGGCTGAGTGAACACACATGTAAACCACAGTAAATTAGTACAGATAATCCCTAAATCATGGTTTGTCATACTTGCCATTCTGGTAATACATTTGATTTTAGAAACAATTTAAAGCTTAAACAAATTATTGATAAGTAAATATACTATTCCTGACAGTGGAATCATCCTCCATTAAGTAAGTTAGACAGACAAAACATTAATAGACTAAATCAGTGGTTTTCAATCTTTTTTTCATTTGCAGACCCCTAAAAAAATTTCAAATGGAGGTGAGGACCCCTTTAGAAATCTTAAACATACTCTGTGGACCACAGGTTGAAAAATCACTGGACTAAATTAATATTGCCCTGTTGGAAAAAGTACTGGTGTCCAGTGTTTCATATAGGATCTGTTTAGCACTGATCATTTTTCATTACTTTAAACTGCAGTTCCTCTTCTCCGAGCAAGGAGAGGAAAAAAATTCATTGCTAGCACATTCCATATGTCGGTTCCAAGACTGAGTTAAGACTGAACTATTTTTAGTGTGCACATCACCCTGTTCCTCTGCAAAGTTCATGCATAAGCAGGTAAGGTTCCTTGCTGCTCTGGCACTAAGGGCTTAGTAACTTCAACATTTATGTAGATGGCAAATCTTCTGAGCTGGCTCAAGCTTTTCATGCTCACCATACAACTATCCCAGATGGTTGACTACTCAGCATATGTAGCTGGGCATATTCTTGATATATTACTGGGATGAAATCAGTGGTTGGGAGACTGGAATTTCTATCTAGGTCATGGATGTCTCATTGCCACAGATCCCCTTGATACTTGTCAATCTGGGTACTGACCTGTGTATGGATACAGACTGCATGGGTGGTGCTAGTATATCTTCTCCTGCCAATGAGTGGAAGTCAAGTGTCCATGCCAGCTATAGACGATACTGTTAATACTACTGATTAATACTGTTGATGCTACAGATCATAAGATGGTGTGCCTTTGTACCCAAACAGGACAAGGGGGCCTTAGGGTGGCTTTTTTCCTTTCTTGTGGAGCATTCACAGAGAATGGTATTGGGTATCTTCTTTCCTTAGAACACTCCCTTCTTGAGTCCCACAGGATTCCATCTTGTCACCTCTCTTGTTCTTTGCATATATGTTGATCTTAGAAGCATTAGTAATTACTTAAGTACTTTCAGTATATTGATGACATAGCACAGTATAACTATGTCTTCTGATGTACCTGGTAGTCATGTGCCATACTAAGCATCTGGTAGAAAATGGAGCATATATAAGGACTATCTGGAACAAGATGGGAGTAACACTACAAGGTTGGGCAAAGCATCTGGAAGATTAGACGAAGAGTTTATTTGCATCTTTGATAGAAGGTTTTGTCTGATACCTCCCAACACAGGTTGTATTCTAAATATACAGTAAGATTTCCATCTGCTATTAAGAAGTCAAATAGCTACTTCCTTGGTTTGGAAGAGAGTGAACTGGTGGCAGGGTATTCAGCTTTGGAATTCACACACTCCCTTGGTTTAAAATAGCTTTTATCTGTTGACCAGCAGGGCATGCTACAAAGCCCATCTGTTTACACAGGCTTTTGTGGTGGATGTAGTAAGATGGAACTGGTGAAGGTTGAAAGTTGAGTTGGTGTTGTGGGGAGGGAAGAGCATTGTTCTGACTTTTGCTTCTACCTGACTGCTTGTTGTTTAAACTTCTGAATGAAGGAGATGGACTGTTGGAATTATATTTATAGATGGTATTTTTAATGGCTGTCAAGGGTGCCTAGAGCACAGGACCAGCACTTATTTTGTATTTATAAAAAAAAGCTACAAATCAAAACTAATATAATAAAAGTTAGATAGGATAAGATGTCCTGTATCTCTGATTTAAGTCCTGACATGTACAATTCAACATATCTTGTTATCCTAGTCAGATGACCAAGCAAGATTTCAGGGATTAAAAAGACAATTTGCTCTTCTTGATTTTTTTTTTTTTTTTGCACCAAGCCTGCAATGTACATTTACTATTGCCTTAACAGCATCTAATTATAAATGTCTGCAGGTTCAAGGCCTTGAACAGAGTGCACTACATAAGTCTATTGAGAATAAATGTAGAAAGGCTTCCTGGAATTTCTCAGAGGCTGTGATTTTATGTCTGGGAAGCATGATACTGCCTTTTGCACATCTATGCCCCATTTTATTTTAACACTTTTTCCTCCCTGTCCCAAATAAGTCTTACCTTTTTGCTTATATTTTGGTGTGTATTTCTGATTCCACAGATCTGTCAAGTGTATTGTTTATGTATCTAGCAGGGTTCCTGGTATTCATATATTTGTGCACAAAGCCCTTCTAGGTGAAGGCACTGGGTTAGAAAGAACCTTGGTTTCCAAATATACTGCAACAGAGAAGTCATGCTATATGAACTCAGGTAAATCAGCTCAGAGAGTAGAAGCAAGAGAGAGCAAGAACAATTCTCACAAGCTTTGTCCTAAATGGGAAAATAGGAGTAGATTGTTTTTATATTAATATACTAAATATGTAATTTGTTCATACCTGTTACAGCTAGAAGGGCACCGAAGATTTTAATCAACGCTAGAACAAAAGATATTCCAAAATATCCAGTCAGGGAAAAAAAGAATGCATAACCATAAGTCTGAACTGGATGCTGCAACAACAACAAAAAACCTGTTAGGAAAATGCAAAACAAACCCTGAGGTGTTGCAAAATGAAATAAAACTATAGACTTTAATCAACTGTGTGAGCAATAATAAACTGTTCAACAATGCATTCATGCAAAGGTTCTTATTTAATTTTCATTAAATAATGGAAAAATAAAATTATGAACTTGGCTATGGCACTTTTTAAAATTCAGCTACTTTATTGATCAAGGACTAAAAAAGGATTAATTTGTAAATTGGACAAGTTTACCTGTACTCCAGATCAGAAAGTTATGTTAAGAGAACAGCAAGACTTGACACACTATATTAACAATAATCTTTACAGTGAGGAGGCCTCCGTACACAGAAAACGATTTAAACATTTTAATTTTAAAACGAGATTAATCAGTGTTTACCTTTGAACAAAATGTTACTGCAGGGCTTAATCCGCTAGTGCATGTCAATCCCAATAAAATGTACACAAAACCTATTGAATAGGAATACAGAACCTGGAACAGTTAAAATAAAAATATTAGCTAGTTCTACTAAACAATTAAAGTAGGAAATTAAATGCTTTCCAATATGTGGCTGTGTTAATATACTCAATTAATTTTAAATGTAGCACATAACATCCTCAAACATCAGTATTAAAGTAACTATATGGAAAGTGAGAGTGGGTATAGGATCATGATCTTCCATTTTACCACTACCCCACACAAAATAAAATCTTTCATATGCAGGAATTCAGTTACTAATATCCTCAGGCCAGACCTAAAAGAGAAAGTGGATACTTCAAATTCAGGATTTTGTTGCTTAAGTAAAACTTTGAACAATTATAAATACATGCAGTTGTTCAACTATTTTTAAGTTACAAAACTCCAAGTAAATACACTTATAAATTACATAAACAAAACTACATTGTTAGCAAAGCCAAGCATTCATAAATTTGGAAATCCCAGAATTAAGGTTGCCTGTGCAACCTTAATTCAGTCCGTTTGAGCGTGTTCATCATAACAGTCTTTAATTTACATGATCACATATTATTTTTTCCACAGAACCCATGCCTCATTCAGTGAGAAGGACAGACAGTGATCACTAAATGGTTAGCTATTTAACGTTTCTTTTTATCTTCATCATTTGGCGTGTAGCCCTTTGTATTCACTGCACATCATCCGAACACTGCACTGAATACAGAATTAATTTCCTCATGGGCTTTTCTACTATAATCTCATTGTATCTCGGTTATTTACTGACATTGAGTTATCTTCACTACAACCCTGTGAGGTGAGATGGCATTTCCCTCCCTTTCCCCCCTCATTGTCCAGATCAGGAAATGAGAGACTGAGTCTAAAGACCAAAATTATCAGAAGTGTCCACTGATTTTGGGAGGTGGATTTCAGACACCAAGGTCCTGATTTTTTCAGAGTACTTAATATTTTATGCATTTATAGCACAGCTTCTACTTCTGTTACAGTTGTGAGCCCTTATACACTCCTTCAGATCTGGCCCTACATGTCTCCTGCTGGGCATCGAGAAAACATGTAACACACAATTAGTGGCCACTTGTGAATAGTTTGGTTTAAGCAACTTGCCCAGCGTCATATAGGAACTATGTGGTGGAACTGGTGGTGGGCAGTGGGAGCGTTACCATCTCCACAATGGAAATATTTCAATAAACTCATGTATGTGTGGGAGGGCAGAGGCAACAGCAGGAACTGGAGGGGCTGTGGTGCCCAGGATAGGCACCAAAGAGCAGGTAGGAACTGTCAGCATCCATATTCTCAACCTGGAGCCTGCTCGTTCCCTGTCCTACCACGCCCCCGCCCACCAGGTGACAGATGCAGGGACAGAATCCAATTCTCCAGGGCAGCATTAATCTGTCTTGACCATGAGAGAATCCTTTCTCTTCCCACAATAATCCCCTGCTTCACTCACTAAACACTTTCCAACTTCCTCAACGAATGAGGCAAAGGTCCTACAGACAACAAATTCATACATTACACAATCTCGAACAATTCCCAAAGCATCGTCCAGTGTGTGCATAGAACAAGGCAGATGTCCTGTGGAAAAAACAATATGCAATCAAAAAGATTTTATTATAATGCACATGTACAAAGGGGTCAGGTAAACTTAATTCTTGCATTTCCTAATATTTGAGTGCTTGACTTTGCAACCTTAATGTTCTTTTAACATCTTTTTTGGATGCCTCTTCCGAAATTCTTTAAAAACTTAAAACATTAGAAAAACAAATTTCATCATCATGTACAACCATATTGACCCCTTCCCCACAGTAAGACATCAGCACAATCCTCTACCACTGTAGCTAATTGAGTAACTGGTGGCAGTAGAAGGCTGTTATTTTGTATGTAGACCTGCCACTACAAGCATCTATAGACATATTTTGCCAGTGGGTTTCACAGCTATTTGTTAGACAGCAAAGCAATGTGAAGACTATGGAATAATAGGTTCTAGTCCAGACTTTGTAGGGGAGTGTGCTCTAGTAATTAGATCTTTCTGCCACTGTTCCTATGACAAAGTAGTAGGGAATCTTAACTATAGGCATCATTACCTTCACTGAATACAATTTGAAAAAACAAATGTAATTGAAGAAAAAAGGTTTTGCTTTATAAAATATGTACGGCAATATGCTATTGAAGGAAACCGATAAGTATACTAATGCCAAAGTCACAAAATTTTAATTATCAGTTTGAATAAAATCCAGCAATAGCAATATTTTTTTTATTAGGTTAACTCCAAAAAAAGTTTCCACTTACTCTGGCCTTGTTGTCTACTATGAAAATTTCATTAATTCCACTAAGGGAAGAAAGCCTACAAGAGTTCTCATAACCATATTTAATTAACACTTTCAATTTGATTTACAGATTAATGGGTTGGCTATTAATGTGTAGTTATTGCCAACGAACATCAACTCTTTTTTTGAGCTCACGGGCATTGAAGTCACTTCACACTTTCACTTTACTAGTACTAGACATTTGTTGTTTTGATTAGCTGCAGATTCTTTCACTTGCTAGACTCATCCATATCCCTGGTGATTTTATTTCCCCCTTTCTGCTATGGTCTTCCTATTTAGCAATAAGAAATTAAGTGTATAAAATGGTAAAATTACCAACATTATTTAATCTTTACCAATGTTTTGTATTGAGAATCATTCTTTCCTCAAATCTTGTTGGCACTTAGGAGAACAAGGATTTTAAAAAGAGCTGATTACTGCTTCAAAAAGCGATGAAGAGCTTCTGGGCTTCATATGAATTTCAAAATCCCATACTGCTCATTATTATAAAGGCACTTAATGTTCAAGCTCTGATTATTTTCTAAAGTAATTTCTAATGGGGTTAGTCACAGTGCCTCTGTTCTGTACTGAGGATAGACTACTAAACTCCGATGAGGTAAAGTTTTAATGGATGTGCTTCTATTGATATCTGTATATAATGTAAGTTTTACCAAAGTTTAGAGGAGTTCTCCAATCATTTTAAACTTTTCAGCCGCATCTGCTGGTTCTTTTATTCTAAGCTTTGTGCATCACATTTTGTATCTTTTGGGACTGAATAACATTTGTCAAGTCAATCTGAAGATTTTGTCACTGCTCTTTAGAAAATTAACTCTCAGTTTTTTTTGTTTTTTTTTAAATAAAAAGGGTGTCAGTACCTTTGTGACAGGTTTCAGAGTAGCAGTCGTGTTAGTCTGTATCCAAAAAAGAACAGGAGTACTTGTGGCACCTTAGAGACTAACAAATTTATTTGAGCATGAAGTGGGCTGTAGCCCACGAAAGATTATGCTCAAATAAATTTGTTAGTCTCTAAGGTGCCACAAGTACTCCTGTTCTTTTTGCAGTACCTTTGTGGTTTCACTTTAACAGCAATCAGTCACTTTTGATGTTTAGTCTGGTTTTTTACACTGCTTATGGAAAAGGTAGTTTAACTCAAAGTTCTGGATTTTTTTAAAAATCAATTACAATGTTAAGTCCATTAGAATTCTGTCAGTTTTTTCAGCAGCTCTGGACCAAATTGACTACAATAGGTGTTAGAAATTGCATGTGTATATATGCGATACAAACATCAAATGTTGGATTACTTTCCCATATTATCTGGGGCAATTATGCGGTAGTGTCAACTCACTGCCTACTTTTTTTTGGGTTTGATCTCCCCTGTCTACTTGCTCTCCCCTATAAATGTAATTTGCCAATACAATTTCAGATTTCACTGTTATGCTACTAGTCCCACAGTTGTGTTTTTCTTAGTTATATCTACAGCACTATAATATGGATGGCCAGATTTTTAAAGGTACTTAGGTGCTGAATGGGATTTTTAAAAACATTTAAATCAATAGACAAAATACAAAATAATTCAAACTAAGGGAACATATTATATTTTTATTAAACCTGGAGTACATTAATTATATGGAAAACCCTCCATTGATTTCAGTTATATTGGAAGGATGCATAAACAAAGGATATACTTCCTGTCTATACAAATATTAGACAAAAATAGGATAGAATTATTGTAACTTCAAAACTTGTTTCATTTAATAATGTACACAAATGTGTACCTTTGAAGGTAAAAAGTGAGTACAGCAGCACAAGCACTTTCTTTTTATATGCATGATAAACAGATTAAGTTTTGGTTTGCCATTACATGATCAGTATATCTTGACTTATGTAGAATATCTCTTAAAAATAGGAGAAAATTCCAATTCCATATGTATTGGTATAGTCTACGTCAGTGGTTCTCAACCAGGGCTAAGTGTACTCCTGGGGGTATGCAGAGGTCTTCCAGAGGGTACATCAACTCATCTAGATAGCTGCCTAGTTTTACAACAGGTTACATAAAAAGCACTAGCGAAGTCAGTACAAACTAAAATTTCATACAACTTGTTTATACTGATCTATATGATACATTTCAGTGTATAAGTGCAATATTTATATTCCAATTGATATATATTATAATTATATGGTAAAAATGGGAAAGTACACAATATTTCAGTAAGTGTGCTGAGAAACCTTTGTATTTTTATCTCACATTTTGTAAGCAAGTAGTTTTTAAGTGAAGTGAAACTTGGGAGATAAACAAGACAAATCAGACTCCTGAAAGGAGTACAGTAGTCTGGGAAAGTTGAGAGCCACTGGTCTGCGTGACAGAACACTAGATTAAAGAGTCAGGTATTTACCATTTCTGAATTGGAACCATTGTGTAACTTCATAGCTTTTTCCTGCACATTTCCTATAACTGCATCTGCACAGAGAGCAAGGGATATAAGGACCACACCTTCAAAGAAAAGAAAAAGGGAAGAACAAACAGTATTAATTAATAAGACAAATGCCATTCTATACTCACCGTGTACTGCAAGATGCTAACTCAAACAATTTTCACTTTGCTTATACTGGTTTAGACCATAAGTTTTGGAAGGCAGGAATTGTCTTATTTTACACAGACCAGCACCATGGGGCACCAAACCCTGATATAGGCATCTGGGCTCTCATGCATTACAAATAAGTAATAATGATTAAGCTTTCAGATCAAATTAATTCTGAATATTATTCATATAAAATATAGTATGTCCAGTTGGAAAGAAAAGAAAAAGCAATTCCAGTATATTTAACAAACACACAAAAAAGGAAAAACATGGCAATACTGACCAAACAACAAAAGCAAGAGGATTCACAGTGAAAGGTTTTCAGGTTTCTGAACTTACTTTATTTGCCTACGTGCTGTTCAGGTACAAGATGAATGTGTGCGTTTATGTATATGCTGCACTACTTGGCCACAACAAACTCACTGCATGGCAGGTAATGTTATCAGCTTAACAATAACAAAAAATAATGATTCTTTATCCATCACAAGTCAACTAATTTCCAAACTTTGATTCTTTCACTATTTTACCAACCAATATCTCTGACATTTCAAGAGTTAGGATTAATGCTGGATATTGTATGAAAACATGTTGGAATCCCAGCTTTCATAAAAATATAACATTAAATTAACTAGCAGCACACAAGATGTCAACAGTTAGTAATGTCTATTTTGTATTGTTTCTTATACCATGACCATCATAATTAAATGGTGAGGGCAAAAACAGGAAATAAATAGGTTAATCAGCATGACATTACTTAAGATTTCATATTTCATTGGTAGATATTTTGTAGGACCAGTACAAATACTTTAAGGAAGGAATAAACTTTTCCTATCAGAAAAATTGATCCTTGGGACTGTTTGAATTGGAAAACTTTAAGTTAATAATTTCCTTAAAAATTTAGTTATAAAGTTGCCTCCATGCTACCATTTTGGGCCTTTGCCATTTTCTAACCACTAGGAAGCAAGCAGAGGGAGATGAATCTATAATCTATTCAATCAGGTATCTAGGGGCACTATTACAACAATGGCATTGTATATGCCAAAAAACTTCTTTATAATTAGCAGCAGAAGCCAGAACAGGAGTAATAAGCCTGAAGAAACATCTGATGCCTGAGTGAAATGCATTGATGGAAAAACAGGCCCTATGGGACTTCATTAGTGTGTTTATAACCTTTTTTTTTTTTTTTTTTTTTAAATAAAAACCACTTCTTTCTCCCTTAGCGAGAGGAGCACATAGTATCTGGTCAAGGAAGTTTTGAGTCAGTCATATTTCCTACATTTTTACATCACTATCCATTATATGACTTTTAAACTATACTTATTCACATACTGTATCAGTCTGTAGCTTGAATCCATTACAATGCCAATATGGGTGTACCACTATAAAATAAGATGATAGTGCACATTAGCCAGTTTAATCTCATAGTTCAAGAGTTTTATTTAAAGGCACAAAAGTCCAATCCATACTACTGGCAGAATCTGAAAAAAGTTTTCTTAAAAAAACCCAAAACACCACAAAGGGCCTGATTTTGATCTCACTTTACATCAATATAAATCAGCAGTAACGGAAATCAATGATGGTAAACAGTAAGATCTGAACCTGGTCCAAAAACTTAAGACACAGCAGGGCACACACAATTTGAATCAAATGGACCACTTCCTTTGTACCTCACAGGTTTTTTGGGGGAGGGAAAATTTTGCGCATACACACAAATAAAAAACATTTCTTTGCTATGTTAAGATAATGCAAAGTTTTAGTCCATGCAAAGTTTCTAAACCACACACCTTGCATTTGAGAAAAAACACTCTTCCAAAATAGATTATTTAAAGTTATTGAATAACTAACAAAATTATCTCCCAATTCAAATGCTTTATAATGTATTTTAAAAGTCTACACTGCAGGTGATTAGCAGAACACACTAAAGTTACTCAGCCAAACACAATTACTGTAACATTAATTAAGCTATGGGCTAAACTGTGTCTCCTGCTGCAGATGTAGGCTTGAGGGAATGTGTGTGTGTAGGAAATTTTTATCCTATATTCCTTCCATGCATGGACCAACCATGATAAGGTTCCCATCACTGGAGAGTGGATAGATAGTACTGCCAGTAGAGTGGCCAGAGGAGGAAGAGTTTCTGTTTCATAGATGTATCATGATGTGCCTCTTCCATGCATCCTCCCAGCCAGTCACTCTAGAGATTAGGTCAGGGGTCGGCAACGTTCAGCACACGGCTCGCCAGGGTAAGCACCTTGGCGGGCTGGGCCAGTTTTATTTACCTGTTGATGTGGCAGGTTCGGCCGATCGCGGCCCCCACTGGCCGCGGTTCGCCGTCCCGGGCCAATGGGGCGTCGAGAAGCGGCGCGGGCGAGTGATGTGCTGGCCATGGCTTCTCGCCGCCCCCATTGGCCCGAGATGGCGAACCACGGCCAGTGGGGGCCGCAATCGGCCGAACCTGCCGCATCAGCAGGTAAATAAAACTGGCCCGGCCCGCCAGGGTGCTTATCCTGGCGAGCCGCCTGCCGAACATTGCCGACCCCTGGATTAGGCCTTTAAAAGGCATTATACTTCCAAGCGCTACTCAGTCAGACAATGCCAAGAGCCATTACTGAGCACTAAATATCAATTCTACTTTTAAAATGTATTCCTTCCATGGTACAAGACTGCATCGGCAAAAGTCAACGTCTGTTTCCTTTGCTAACATCTTTAGTGCACGAATGGAACACTGAGTGGGGTATGTTTCATTAAGTCTATTTGCTGCTTTTGCACAGCAATGCTTCTCCTGGACTCCACTGCTATTAAAGAGCCTTAAATCTGATTTACAAAATTCTGATGGCACAATACGGGAAAAACTGTTCATCCAGCTGATGCTTTAAATCCACTCAGGTTTGTGTTTGTAACATTCATATCAGACAGCAAAGATTATTTGTTCCATTTAACCTCTCAGCATAGTTTTGCTTCCTTAGGCAAAACTGTGACATGTAAATAGATTTGCCCTTGACAATGTGCACGTTTAAAGAATTTTGATTAAATCACGAATATGTTTAAAAAAAAAAAAAAAGCTCCAGCCAGAATCATACTAGTTTGTGTGTAAATGCTTCTAACAAATGCATTATTATAAACCACCAGGAGGAAATGTGACATTATTATTTAGTGACTAGCAACTAGGTGATGTCATAAGACAAATGAATTCTTAGGAATTTGTCATTTTAAAGTTACACTGCAGAGTAAAAAGTTAACATTATTTTGAAAACCTCAAGAGACTTAAGTCTATAGTTCACTTTTCTTTTTACTCTGATTACATACATTTCAAATGTCAATATATAGTCTGTTTCATAGAGGCACCTTGACGGTGCTTTTCTTGAGTTTGCTGTCCCTTTGCAGAGGAAAAAAAAAAAAATTATTCAAGGACAAGGTACATCAAATTACACAGTGAGAAAATTCTTAGGTTAATTCCACTGGCTTCCGTGGAGTTACTCTTGATTTATACTGATGTAATGTCAAAAGTAAGCTAACTTTTTAGGAACTATACTAAGCTGCCTCCTACCTCCATCATTCAGCTAATAAAATAAAATAGCCAGCTTCTAAACTGCAGAAACCCCAATTCACACTAGGTTTTATGACCTGGACAGATACAGGGTGGGAGGAAGGTGCAGAGAGGTAACTTGCTCAACTTACACAGCAGGTAAACAGCAAAGCAGGAAAAAACTCAGACCCAGTCTTCTGAAAGAAGACTCTCTTTTGAGCTCCAGTCCTGTGCCCTAGCCCTTCAACTCTGTCTTTCTTTATCCTTTTGTATTGTGTGTGTCAAGATAGATCTTTGGTTGAAATGGGTCCTAAATGCCTTAAAAAGGAAAAAAGTAGTGCTGTTTGTCGTCTTATATTGACAATACTCAAAGACTACATACGGAAGACATATTTACATCAAATTACTGAAGGTGTTATGACCAACATGGTCTTCAGTCCTTCAGTTTGTAGAGAAATATTTTCACACAAATTCAAAAATAAAAACCTGACATTTTAAAATCTGATTTTAAAGAATGCCACTTAAAAATAGCTTTTAACTATTAAAACCTCAGTAAGAACATGTGCCTACATGTGTTTTTCCTGGGATATACTTATTTGGTGGGTGCAAAAAAGAACATACCCACATGTTGTACCCAAAATACATGTCTCTCTGTTCAACTACACATCGTGTCTCTTGTTCCACTATGTAGATGTATACAGGTAGAGCCTATAATTTAGATAGGTAGCATTTTTTCCAGTTGTAATACCACTAAAAGAACAGGAGTACTTGTGGCACCTTAGAGACTAACAAATTTATTAGAGCATAAGCTTTCGTGGACTACAGCCCACTTCTTCGGATGCATATAGAAGTGGGCTGTAGTCCACGAAAGCTTATGCTCTAATAAATTTGTTAGTCTCTAAGGTGCCACAAGTACTCCTGGTCTTTTTGCGGATACAGACTAACGCGGCTGCTACTCTAATACCACTAAAGTGACACACATTATAAAGCCAACATAGCAAAACTAGGACAAGACTAAATAACCATCTGAGTTCAGACATCATCATAAATCATTACTTTTTGAGCACCGCTCAACACTAGATGGATAACATTTCTGAAAAGGTAAGGTTTCTTCCCTAAAAAAAAGATCATTTTGTTTTAGGATCAACCAATGCTGGTATGAATGAAGGTTCCACAATGAATTGTCAAACAATTACTATGTCTCATCTGAATCTCCTGAAATAAAAACAGCTTCAAAATGGACAGCCCTAAATTTCTACATTGTACATACATGTTACTCTTACATTAACTCCAATGCCTTATTATATAGCACATAATTCACGGTTACTGCATGAAACAACTTGAAATTTCATGATGTGGGCATTAAGTATGTGTAACACCAAACAATCTTGCACTAGAATTGTTTTAATGTAATTGTTAAATTAGTAAAATATGAAGCACTGTGTTTACATAATCCTGAGAACATATGTGCAGTTCCACTGTGAGGTATGCTTTTCAGAGCTGTACTCTCTAGAAAGCATGTGCAGTTCTAAGGTAGCAGCATGGAGCGTAACAGAAAGGCTGACAGACTTGCTGGACTCAAGGGATTTTAATGGTGATGGATATCAAAGTCTATAGTCCCATACGCTTTAAGATGGAATCTGAAGAGGCCCTACCTTTCTGTTGGAGATTGGTAATGCTGATTTCAAAGTTTGAAGCCCTGTAATACACCAGGTGCAAACTGAAATGACTGCTTATTCAAATACATATATTTGAGATATTGTAGATGAAGCACTGAATTAAAGTTGACTGTTTCCATTTAAAGAGCCTTTTTCAGTCACTTATAACTTTGTCAAACTTTCAACTTTTAGGGTGAAATTTTCCAGTTTGAGTGTCAGTGCAAATATGGTTAAGCCCTTTTTGAGTAAGAACTTAATGAAAATAAGCAATTTGTCTTTATTTTAAAAAACTGAATTTTTTGGACAGTTCTAGTACCTCAGGGGAAAGAGTCAGAAACTTGAAATTAATCCCAAGGTTAGACCTGCTGTGCTTTTTGGTGGTCCAGCGAAAGTTCCTTTTGATTTCGCTAATTTATACAAAAATGAATGCATAAGTGTTTTTTTCCTTTTAATTTTAGATAGGAATTTATGAAGTATCACATCAGTTAAAATATCTTCTGCTACTTCTAACTTACATGAAGAAATTTTATGTCAAGAACACTAGTTCTCACTGAGGACTAAATCTATAGCAAAGATGAGGTAAAGAAAAAAGTTTCAGTTACCAGCTGCAAGAAATAAGTCTGAAAGTTAACAAAACCCACTTTTTATTCTATTTAAAGTATTTCAAAACTGGTCAAATGGAATTTTATCAAACTTCTCAAGATATATTTACTTCTGTACTGAGATCCACCAGAGATATTTCAGATCCAAGGGTAATATCTGGGGAAGTTTTAAGTGCTTGAGAACTAAGGCTTAGAATGATAGTGTCTCTTCTATTATAGCTGTAGTGCTGCTGGTAAAATGATATAACAAAATCTACCACCAAAGGCTCCCACTTTTATGCAATGCTCATTCTAGGCAAAATAAGAATTATTAAACCATAAAGTAAAATGCTTCTTTACCTGTCAAGTTGAAATTTGGTGCGATTGTGCTGTCAGCTAAAGTAAACCATATTAGGCCAAGACTCATACACATTGCAGCAGACACATCTGCAATATTATAACGTTTTCCTATACAAAAATACAAACAACAACAAAAAATAAGGCTATGTAATAGTCTTAATTTTAGCTCCCCTTTATTTAGGGGGGAATGGCAGACAAAGGAGAAAAACTCCCATTCAGTACGCCACCAAAACAAATGGACCCAATGTTCTCCCTCCCAATATCTGAGTAGAAGGCCTGACTGCAACTCTCTACGACAGCAGTTCTCAAAAACTTTTTCATAGTACATACCACATCTCCACTGAGAAATCTTGTGGGCAATAGCTGTTACCATTTACAATGGCACAGGCCACATCTCCTCCCATAGAGTGATTACACATCTCTTTGGCAACTACAGTAACTCCCCACTTAACGTCATCTCGCTTAACGTTATTTCAATCCTGAGTCCCTGCTCCATTACAGAACATGCTTGTTTAAATTTGTGCAATGCTCCACTATAATGTCATTTGGCCGCCTGCTTTGTCCACAGCTGGCAGCCCCCCCAACAGCTCCCCTTCCCCCAGCGCCTCCCGCCTCCTGCCAGTGGCAATCAGCTGGTTTGCGGCATTTAGGAGGCTGGGGGAGGGGGGGAAAGCGAGGATATGGCATGCAAGCTCCCCCTCCCTCCCGAATGCCGCAGGAGGTGGGAGGAGCAGGGGGAAGGCGCTGATCTGCAGGGTCCGCTGGCAAGCAGGAGGCACTGGGGAGAGGGGGCTGCCAGCCTAATACCTGTATTAAATTGCTTGTTTAAAATGTATATAATGCCTTTTGTCTGGCAAAAAAAAAAAATTCCCTGGAACCTAATCCCTCCCCCAATTTACATTAATTCTTATGGGGAAATTGGATTCGCTTAACATCATTTCGCTTAAAGTCACAATTTTCAGAAATATAACTACAACATTAAGTGAGGAGTTACTGTACAGCAATTACTTACATGGAAAAATAGATTAAAGATAACTAAAATAATCTGTAAATGTAACATCATAGAGGGAAACAAGGAGAGCCAGTACCATTTGGTCAGCCAGTTATCTGTAAAGCACCAGAAAAGGCTCAACAGACACTATTTCACTAGGAGGGTGGTGAAGCACTGGAATGGGTTACCTAGGGAAGTGGAGGAATCTCCACCCTTAGAGGTTTTTAAGGCCTGGCTTGACAAAGCCCTGGCTGGGATGATTTAGTTGGGGTTGGTTCTGCTTTGAGCAGGCGGTTGGACTAGATGACCTCCTGAGGTCTCTTCCAACCCTAATCTTCTATGATTCGGGAACTGTTGTTCTAGAACTTAGCAATGCAGCCAGCTGTATTTTTGGGGGTCCTGAGAATATCATTTGAATAACAGATTCCATTCCTTCCCAGGGGGCTGTGTATACCATGTAAGCTGCCAGAAAAAATTGTTTAACACCTACATTTTTAAACTATGTTCTCAGCTTTCAAGAACCTAGCACTATATAATCCAAAGGCATTATAAAAACATTACCTACAGAGACCCGAATGCTCCAAATTTAAATGACAAGAAGATTTAATTGTGCGACAGACCTGAGCTGTTAATTGTACATACAATATTTACTTTTTAGTATAAATTTGCATATTTGATTTTCTTCTTTAAAAACTGTTTTTTTATTATTATTGCTTCAGTCTCCATACTGAAAAGTGTAAATGTTCCACTGTAACTACAAGACAGAACTACAGTAATAGGAATACTACATTCTGGGCTCAGTTCTGTAGTCCTTTGCCATGTGGAGAATCTTGGGGTACATCTACACTGTGAGTGCCAGCAAGTGTCAGGGCCTGAGTCGACAGATTCGGGTTCGCATAACAGCACTAAAAATAGCTGTGCAGAAACCCTCCCCCCTTCTCCCAAGCCATCAGAGCCTGAGCCACAACATCTACACAGCTGTTTTAGTACCATAGTGTGGGCCTGAATCTGTTGACTCAGGCTTGCTGGCACTTGCTATACAGATGTACTCTTACTAACTTTGAGTAGCAACAAATCTACAGATACAAGTGAGAATTTTTCATGATATATATTATGAGGATTATCAAAATATTGAAATATGTTATGTATTTTATTTACATGCTCAGAGTTATGAGCTTCAGTCAGATTCATCATCCAGAACCTCTTCTGGTATATCATAGCATGAAATACAATTTTAGAGGCTAATCCTGTATTCTCTGAGCAACCCAAACCAGGGCTGGTTGGGAATTTCTTTTTCTTTTTTTTTTTTTTTTTGGTCAAAATTGTTGATTTGTTGAAACCAAAACTTTCTGCAGGAAAAGGTCTCTTTTGACAAATTTCCCATTTCAAAACATTTTTGAAATTTGTCAAAATATCCTATTTAGACATTTTCAACATGAGAAGTTCTGGTTTTTGGGTTCAAAATTACATTGTTTAGAAACTTAAGTTAATTTATAGTAAACTGTTTTGTTTAAAAAGGTCAATATTGAAATAAACCATTTTGATCCAAGCCATGCTTTATGGGCATTTCCCCCTTCCCCCCCTCCCCGGACAGGAAAACTGTTTCCTGCCCAGCTCTACCCAAAACTTCCATTAAAGTCAATGGAATACAGGATTTGGCCCTTATGTGGTTATCTTCTAATAAGAAAAACATTTAATAGTAAGAACAGTGCATACCTTGTATAAAGACTCCTCCTATCATAACAGGAATCAGTTTACAGCACTTAAAGATGACTTGAGTAGGA
Organism: Malaclemys terrapin pileata; assembly: GCF_027887155.1. Classification (NCBI taxonomy): domain Eukaryota; kingdom Metazoa; phylum Chordata; order Testudines; family Emydidae; genus Malaclemys; species Malaclemys terrapin. The sequence goes on along the minus strand of NC_071506.1, from coordinate 114,870,166 downwards.
TAATTCAGATATCCTAAGGAGGTATTTGATAAACCCATAGTCCCTACAGTTAGAAAGGCTATTATCATGTAGGTTTTGCCTGGGATTCTGCAAAATATAAATGTATGAATCTTGGTATTATGAGCATATTGTATTTTTAATAGGTGAGACTTTCATAATGGGAGAAGCTAGAAGAAAGGATACACTAATAATAGAACTAGTTGAAAAATGGGTCAAACTCACTAAAAATTTCATCTCTTCAATGAAATTAACAATTACTATAAAAACTGTTGAAGTTTTCCATATTTTCAACTGGGTCTAATGAATAATGCTTTAGTCTTCTATAGTGCCTTCTATTTAAGGATTACAAAGCATATCACAACTGTTAAAGGACTTAACACAGCCCGTCAGGAATTATCCCTATTTCACAGAAAAGAAAGTCACAAAGGGGTTAAGTGACTTATAAAAGAACACACCGGAAGCTGGGAACAATATTATGTCTCCTGAATCTGTTTGTTCTTTAACTACCTTTCTCTCATAACTGTGTAACAATTCTAGCAACCACCTCCATTTTTAGTTGCTTGTAACTTTTTGAAATCTCTGTTTGACTATGAATTTCTTTGTGAAGTTTAAACAAAAAGGTTTCCCATTTCTGTGTGTGCACAGAAAATGGGGAAAAAATACATAGCCCGTTTCTAAAGTAATGCTGGTGCGTTTTTATAACTTTGGAGAAATGGATGAAGACAGAAAGTTGAGATTTGGCCTTCAAATACCCTGAGAAATATTGAGAACTTTGAGTATTGGGGTGAATACTGCTTTTGATGTGGCGTGTTATCACCTGCTGACAATTACACTTTGCACATGTACATTTTAAACCATTATAGCACTAAGTTTGAAGTGAGCACCTAAAGGCCATTGTGCACATACACATGCAGCTAACTTAGCTGCATACAAAAAATTCAGTAAAGGGGATCAGTGAATAAGGAGTAGTCTTGCTGGAACCCGTGCCTTATTCACAATACATTCTGTACCACAGTTATACGGACATTCCACCAGTTTTTACCGGTGGTTACTTTTTTTGTCAAAGATATTATTCTCTTTAAAAATAAGCTTAACAAATTAAAAGTTCTGTGTAACCTGATAAATCTGACTTCATTTTAGAAATACCTCTAATTTAGAATGTCAGCGTTGAAAATATAATGCATGTTTAACTGAAAAGTGTACCGTGAACAAAAATTTTATAGGATCTCAGCTGAGGATCACTATTGGTGGGAAGAACTGGGGAGGAAAATAACTCATGTTTAATTTTAAAAATCAAAAAGCCGACTGTTCTGAGATGTTAGCGTGTGTGTGTGTGTGTGTGTGTGTGTGTGTGTGTGTGTGTGTGTTCGCGCGCGCCAAATTTGGAGACTCAGTTGAATCAGAAAATTGTGAAACAGATTTCAGTGCTGCTGTAAGTGCAAATTTCAACATAACTAACTATGGAGTCACTATCAATGCTTCCATAAATCATATTTCATAAATTATTGGAAATACATTGTGTAATGTGAATCTGAAAACAATGAAATAAAACTGAAAAATACAATGAAAAAAATTGAAGTAAATGAAAGGGTCTGGTCTAAACAGCTGCATCTCCAACCAACCTCAAAGTTCCTAAGCTCCTGATCCCATAGAGACTTACGCATCTGCTTAGCTTTAAGCATTGTGTGTTCTCCCACTGACTTCAATAGGACTACTTATAGTTCTTAAAATTAAGCATGTGCATGTCCATATTTTTTTGCAGCATCAAGACCTAAATCTGAAACACTAGCCTTTTGCTTACATAGTACAGTACATACAATATAATACTAATGTACTTGTTCTGCAACCTCTGAAATAAATGTATAAGCACAATAACAAAATATATTAACCTGTACACTCAAATATGTAGCATCATATCCTAATATTCATTAACATGGGAGTGTCAATTTAAAAGGTTCCTAACAAAGCATCAAGAATTAATGATACTTAAAACTTTTTAACTTGTGTGTGTGTATTTTTTATTTTTTTTTAAGTCAACCATTGGTGCCAGTGTTCCATTTCACAAGTCAGGCATAATAAATAGGAACAAAGGACACGAGTATATGGTTGAAAACAAACAGTGATGTATATCTTCAATTGCAAATCCACTCATCAAATCATACTATATTTTATCTTATCACTATCCATACAAATCTACTCAATTATCTGTGAAATAACAGCAAATATTCATACACAAATTATGGAAGTCAGATTTATCAAATATCAGAGGGGTAGCCGTGTTAGTCTGAATCTGTAAAAAAACAACAGAGAGTCCTGTGGTACCTTTAAGACTAACAGAAGTATTGGGAGCATAAGACACATCTTGCATCTGAAGAAGTGAGGTTCTTACCCACGAAAGCTTATGCTCCCAGATTTATCAAACTGATTGCCTCATCAAAACTTTTTAACTTAGCATAACTTAAATGTGTTAAAGGATACATCACTTAAAAATACATACCGTCTCCTTTTATCCTGAATAAGCTGCAGTTCTATTAGTCCAAAAATGGAATAAAACCCAAATTGCACTAAAGTAAGGTACCAACCAAAGGGCTTAAAACCCTCCACTGAAAATATCAGTTCCTATAAAAACAAAAAACAGACACATACCAACTGTTAAATAAAACTTAATTAGGCGACCTATTTTCTCAATGTGAATATGCAGTTATCATGCTTTTAAGTTACAAAGCAATAAGTAGAGAGGACATGCAGTATACATAGCTTCCAACTATTGGAGAGGCAGCATTTAAAGACTGAAAAAAGAGGGCCACATTTATTGCTGTCTTAATTCCACTGAATTAAAGTGATTCATCAGTGATTGGCATTTGGCCCATAAACATTCATCTCAAATTGAGAGGGCTTCATGGCTGCTTTTAACTTGGTTTTCAATTCATTTTACTCAGTATTTGACGGTTTCTAGACAGCACTCTCAAATGACTCATAAAAGATTAAGTACAAATTGTTAACATTAACTTAGTAAATTTCTCTTTTAAATAGTAATTCTAATTTCTTAGGAATCTACAGACATTTAAAACAAGAGAGTAATGTGTTATGGAAAAACATACACACTGTCTAAAGAATTATGCAGATGTATCCATTTTAGCCAGAGCTAGCAGCAAGACTGATAGTTAAGACTGATACCTTCCATTATAAGACCCTGTTTTCAATTACTAATAACTTTGCCAAATTTAACTATTTGGGCTGCAACTTTCCATGTCAGGTGTTGCCTCAGACTGTTTTTAAATTTCAGCAAAAGTTTTCCTATTATCTCTGAGAACAAGGTTGGGAAAAATGTTTTGCCAATGTTTAAAAAAACCCAAAACTATTATTTTGGTGAGAAGCTCTAGCACCTCCACACTTTGGAGCAGGAATTAAAAATATGTAGTCAGAGTTTAAGGCCAGGAGGGAACCACCAGATCATCAATCTGACCTAGAGTATATCACAGGCCACCTACACCATCCCCAGCACCCGCATACTAAATACAACAACTGAAATGAGACCAAAGTATTACAGCCTATAGAACACTAGACTATTATGTGCCACAGGCAGAAAACAGGAGGAACAAGGGAGCACAAATACCTGAGCCCCCCATAATGGCAGGGAAATGAAGATAGATATAGGAGAGAATCCTGGCAATTAACCCAAACCCCCACACTGCAGGGGACGGCAAGAGACCCCTAAGGTCACTGCCAATCTGACCTGGGGAAAAATTCCTTCCCAACCCCACATATGGCAACCAGTTAGACCAGGGGTCCCCTCCATGGCGCCTGCCGGGGCATCTAAGTGCGCCCGCGTACTGGCTGGTGGACGAGCATCCGCCGAGATGCCGCCTCTGGATGACGCTGCTTGTTGGCAGCATTTCGGCGACGACGCCTATTGATGTTGCCGCTTGTTGGCGGCATTTCGGGGGATGCTCGTCCGCCGCCATGGTCCTCCGTGGCTCGTCGTCTGGCGCCTGCCAAACAAAAAAGGTTGGGGACCACTGATTTAGACCCTGAGCATATGAATAAGAACCAGCCAGGCAAGCACCTAAGGCCAGGTCTACACTAACCCCCTAATTCGAACTAAGGTACGCAACTTCAGCTACGTGAATAACGTAGCTGAAGTTCGAGTACCTTAGTTCGAACTTACCTCGGTCCACACGCGGCAGGCAGGCTCCCTCATCGACTCCGCGGTACTCCTCTCGTCTAGTTGGAGTACTGCAGTCGACGGCGAGCACTTCCGGGTTCGACTTATCGCGTCCAGACAAGACGCGATAAGTCGAACCCAGAAGTTTGATCACTCGCCGCCGAACTACCGGGTAAGTGTAGACCTACCCTAAAAAAGAATGGTTGGTGTCACCTCAGAGCCCAGTTTCAGCTTGCCCAATGTCCTATCTCCAGCTGTGGCCATTCCTGATGCTTCAGAGGAAGGAGATTTAAAAAACAAAAAAAACCCTCCTCCCTGGAGTCAGTTTGGCAGATGGAGGACAGGAGCGGAAAGGTATGTAACCACTGGGGAACATTCATCTACAGAAGCTGGAAGAAAACCCAGGATACAGGAGTCATAAAATTCCTCTGCTGTCTAGAAAACAGCTGTGAAGCCCACTGCTACAGCATGCATCTCATCCCCCTCTAGTGAATGTGCAGAAAGGATAACAGTCTACTAATAGTTAGATGAAGTGGCAGAAGTCCATACTGTAGACCTAAAGGTTTCAACCCTGATGATGACCCATGTGGAGGTCATTATGGTCCCGTACAATGAAACTTTTGTTTTTTCAATTTGTTTTTGTAAAAACTTAAAAAAAAAAAAAAAAAATCACATAAAAATGTTAACATTAAAGATGCAAAGTCATGCACTAAAAAGATAAGGAAAGAAAAGAATTAAGGTAGTACAAGCATCCTTAATTAGGTCCTCTTCTGTAGCTGCATTATGATATAGTTTTTAATTATATGGTCATGTACTATTTTTTCCCTAACTTCAGTGTTTGACATTGTGTGATCTTAATGTTCTTTTAATGTAGTTTTTTTTTAAATGTATAGATTAGGACAGATTTTTAGACCAATCAAGCTACACATTGTCCAATACTGTTCAACAAAATAAACAGAGGTACTAGCATAAAATGCAAATACAGAATTTACCTGTAAATATCCATAGATTAGATAAAACATAAAAACTCCAGAAACACAAATAAAAAACTGAGTGGGTTTGTTAAATTTGCTGAGATTCATGCCGAGAACGATTATGTCATCTACTGATTTGATATGAGGTGACATGGCTTGCGATTTGGAAGGTACGCTGATCGAAATATATTTCCTTGAGGAGTTGAATTTCAGATCCATGTTTCCTAGTTCGCTGCATTCGGTGTCAATGGAATCTTCTCCTTTTTCTTCCTCTCTCTTTTTGTGTCCTTTGTTTGGAAGCTGAAAGAAACCGTAAAAGTGAGAGAGGCCACATGAGTATGGAATTCCAAACTTAAAACAGTGTACAAATAGGAAACTTAATAAAATTGCTTCACACAAAAAATTGCACATGGAAATATTTTCCAACTCAACTTCAATACTTATTGGGAATTCCTAAAAATCACAACAGTGCAGTACATGTATCTCCCCTATGATACTACTTCCTGCATAACAGATGTAATGCAAGAGGTCAAATCAGTGATAACATTATGGCACTAGTGCTAAGAATTAGTGCATGAGTACTTTATAAGGAGGCAAATGCTGTTGGCATACCCCTGACCAATGTAGCTATGCTGATATAGCTGTGTCTACACTCGGGATTATGTTGATGGAAGAATGCTTCTCTTGACCTAGCTACTGTCATTTGGGGAGGCGGTGTTTCTGCACTGACAAAATACCCTTCTGTCAGTGTAGGTTGTGTGTACACTATGGGGCTATGTTAGTATAGCCTCCGTAGTTCAGACATACACAGAGATGGAAAACCTGATCTGGACAAATATTAAGTCTGACTTTTTATTAGTATATTTTACTTCTTTTCTGAAACATAAAAAAGTTTAAGACCCTTTAAAATCCTTCAAAAATAGTTTGCTTAAAGTGGGGATTGATCCTTCTATTGCCTACAAAAAGCAATGGTGCACAAACCTGTCACATCAGTGTCACAGTGCTATGGTTAAGCATTCAGCACAGGGCCAAACCCAGCCCTCTTATACCAATGTTCACAGGCATGAAAACAGAATATGTTGTCATGGGATGATCCCATTACTGCTATCACACTGAAAGTACAGGTGCAGAGGTACTATGATTATGGCCAGACTACTTTATTTGCATGGCAAGGTGCACCACAGTCAATACATCTATTCCTATATGCAGAGCCTAACTGGGAAACTGGAACGAATCTTCCCCTCTACCCTTTGTTTCCAACTCTCACTTTTGCTTGAGATTACCTGTTGGATGTTCAGGAAAAAGGGTGTGCAGACTAGGAAAAAAATCTTAGTGACTGTCCAGGAACACCAAGGTCTCAAATCTGATCACATGACAAGAATATGATGGTCCCAAAGTTTTATAACCACTATCAGTCACATGCATTCATCTCCAATTGTAGGATGAGGCATAACTGGATGAATACAGCTAAAGAGAAGGAATTTAGCAGAGTATGGGAGTGGGCAGGCAAATCATCCATTTTTTCACTTCAGTGAAGTATGTGATAACTGATGTTTGAGGCTAATTATGCATTTTTCAGCCTCAGGCAAACTCCATTGGTCAACTGCTGCTCCCAGTCAATTGCTGCACTTTTTAAGGGCAGGTCACAGCTAGTTCAGCCCGCAGTCAGTAATTAAATTTTTATTTATCTAGACTGGTGTTTTGGTTATTCCAGCCCAACGGTATTTTTTCTCACCGGAGTATCTACCAAAAGCCATCATCCCAATGCTCCTTTATGGCAATCATTTATCCTGCTAAAGGAAACTGAATGAGACTCCCTCCAGGAGTCAGTCAATGCTGCTCATTTAACAACATAGGCCAATAATTAAAGTGTTATGAGAGCTACTATCTTCACCAGAAGAGAAATAGCGTGCCAGATTGTAGTACTCAGTCTAAACTTCAGGCCCAGACAGCAATTTAGTGTGAAGGCCTTTATAAACTAATATGCACTGCCACTGTCTCAGTTGGTGTCTTTTTGTCAATCTCTCTTCCTCCTATTGCAGATCTCTCTTGCTTTTCCCCCCTTCAACACCAGTACAGTATAACATGCCTTGTGGATCAGGGGGAAGCATTTCTGCAGTAAGGAGCAGCAGCCATTAGCTAAAAGTAGGGAGTCATGTTCCATCTAAACGACGCCAAAACAATATAATATAATAGGTTGTTAAGAAAGCATTCTAGCCCTAAGGAAGCATATAGCACAAACAGTGACCAGATAAACAGACAGACATTAAGATGTTTAAAGGAAAACTTTTCAAGATAACATACTGTCTGGCAGAACCACTTAGCAGTTGCAGTTGGGAAATCTATACTTCCCTTTTGTTTGACCTTTAATTGGTTCTGTCCTTCGTTAGTTGCGTAACTGATTTAGCAAAATTTAAATTGACTCTAGTATGTAAAAGGTAGTGTGCTAAGACTGGCGAAGAACATTATTTCGTAATACTTTAGTTTAAATGATTGGTTAAGGTATACATAAGCAGAACTTAAGTTTGACTATATAAACTGGGCTCCAAGAAGAAATTCTTTGGAACCTAATTCTGGGACACAGCCCAAGATCAAAGCTGCCAAAACTCAATACCCTGCATGATCATTCTGTGCAGAAGTTGGAGCCACAGACTATCCAATTCCGACTGACCATCGGGAAGAGATCACCAGCTTTATCAGGAGTGGTGAGCACTGTATTCTTGGCGTGTGTGTTCTGTTCATCAACTGCTTATAAATTCAAGTTAAGGATTTACTGTGTAAAGGCTCTTTTGTTGGGAAAAGGTCCGGCCAACCTGAAGAGGGTTACGCCGAGCCCACAGAAGGGTAGGGGTGGGTGCCCTAGATTGTGCGGGTAACAATGTGAGATATCTCAACTTTAGTATGGTTTATGATACTGTCTCATAAGATCTTATAAACAAACTAGGGAAATATAGCCTAGATGAACCTACTATAAGGTGGGTACACAAACGCTTGGAAAATTGTACTCAGAGTAGTTATCAATGGTTCAGTCAAGCTGGAAGGGCATATTGAGTGGGATCAGTCCTCTGTCTGGTTCTCTGCAATATCTTCACAAATGATTTGGATAATGGCATAGAGTGTACACGTATAAAATTTGCAGATGATACCAAGTGGGGAGGGGATGCAAGCACTGTGGAGGACAGGATTAGAATCCAAAATGATCTTGACAAACTTGAGAAATGGTCTGAAATATATAGGATGAAATTCAATAAGGACAAATGCAAAATACTACACTTAAGAAGAAATACTCATTTACAAAATGGGAAATGATTGCCTAGGAAAAGGGTCTTGGAGGTTAACGTGGATCACAAACTAAATGAGTCACCAATGTAATACCATTGTGCGCACACACACACACACACATACACACAAAATAAAGCGCAAACATTATTCGGGGATGCATTAGTAGGAGTTTTGTAAGCAAGACACAAGAAGTAATTCTTCTACTCTACTCAGCATTGATAAGGCCTCAACTGGAGTACTGGGTCCAGTTCTGGGCACCACACTTTAGGAAAGATGTGGATGAATTGGAGGAAGTCAAGAGGAGAGCAACAAAAATTATTCAAAGTCAACATGACCTACAAGAAAATATTGAAAAATTGGGTTTGCTTAGTCTGGGGATGAGAATACTGAGGTGGGAGGTAACAGTCTTCAAGTATGTACAAGGTTATTATAAAGAGGAGGGTAACAATTGTTCTTATCCACGGAAGACAGGAAAAGAAGTAATGGGCTTAAATTGAAAAAAGGAAGATTTAGATTAGATATTAAGAAAAACTTGATAACTATAAGGGTAGTTAAGCACTGGAACAAATTACCTAGAGCAGGGGTTCTCAAACTGTGGGTTGGGACCCCAAAGTGGGTCACGACCCTGTTTTAATGGGGTCGCCAGGGCTGGTGTTAGACTTGCTGGAGCCCGAGCCCTACCACCTGGGGCCGAAGCCAAGCCAAGGGCTTTGGTTTCAGCTTCAGCCCTGGGCGGTGGGGCTCAGATTGCAGGCCCCCTGTCTGGGGCTGAAGCCCTGGGCTTCGGCTTTATCCCCCCAGCTCCTGCATGGGGTGGTGAGGCTTGGGCTTCGGCCCCCTCCACCCAGGGTGGCAATGCTCAGGCGGGCTGAGGCTTCAGTCCCACCTCCTGGGGTTGTGTAGTAATTTTTATTGTCAGAAGGGAGTTGCAGTGCAATGAAGTTTGAGAACTGCTGACCTAGAGGTTGTGGAATCTCTGTCACTTGAGGTTTTTAAGAACAGGTTAGACAAACACCTGTTAGGGATGGTTTAGATAATAATTAGTTCTGCCTCAGTGTAGGAACTGGACTAGATGACCTATTGAGATCTCTTCCAGTTCTACATTTCTATGGATTCAATATGTGTACATAGCCCTTGCCCAGCAAGAGCTGCCAAACTAATCCCACCTGGTTTCACTCCCCGCCACAAACTGGACCACAGAGGATGTGATATGTCCAGACAGAGCCAGGATACTAGACTAGTTCAAGGAGTCCAATTTTCAATTTATGTCTCTTTTCCCTAAGTCTCTCAGCAAGCAGTGGAGGACTGCATAAATGTCTAGTTTTGTACAGAAAGATTCCTTTCTGGCCCAATCCAAACAGAGCCACGACTAATCACACTTACTGCTACTATTCAGGCATGTGCCGCAATAGGTTAAAGAGGACCAGAACAAGCATGGTTTTGCCTTAGGAGAATTTCAGAAGTGCAGGAGGGACCATAAGAAAGATGATTTTCTGCAAATCTCTTGCTAGCTATAAAGTTTATAACAATACAGAAACTACATCCTTTACCACTGCTTTAGATATTAACAGCAATTACACTAGCAGAGAAACAGAACCCTGAAATTAGGTCACAAAAAGTAAATAGAAGAGGAGCTGATTTTAAAATATTTTATTTTCTAATAATTTAAGGCAGTATTCTGTTACTGAGCTTGGATTTAAAGATTAATACTATTTTAAGATAGTATTAATCAACCATAATGTTAGTACCTGGATAGAACACACTTTCATGAAGGATACCAGAGTTACAGTGAGAAAGTGTTTGTTCTGCTCACATACAGTATTAGTTAAAAGAAGATTGTGTAAAACTCCCTTTTCTGTGTTGTTTGTTTGAGAACATGTTTTCATAAAGGAATATTCTACAGTGCCTAACATTAAGCAGAGAAATAGTAAATGCAGTAAATATTTGAAACATTCTCCACCAAATACTATTATTATAGACAACGGGACTCTTCTGAAATATATTTCTCTGAAAGCATGCAGAGCAACTGTTTTTCTAAGCAAAATATCAGGTGTCATTCTTCATCATCTACTCAAAATACTCAAAGTAATTGATCGACCTTATGAACTGCAATTTTACAAATGCCACTTACAAGCTTAAGAGGTGCTTACTCCTGGGGGAAATCTGCACCCCTGCGTGCACACAGGATTCATGTCCTCTGCAGAATTCTTTGCTTCTTTACAGAAAAATGACTTCTGATGGGGAAGCAAAGGAAAGCCGCAAGAACAGTCACGCACCCCTCCTCAGCAGCACGGGCATGTTGTTTTGGGTGCCCAGCACAGCCGACGGAGAGGTAAATCATTCCATGGGAGTGGGAGGGGGAGGGCAGGCGCCAGGCTGTGGATGCCACGGCCAATGGTTTTTACCCTGTGCTAGGCTCAGTTGCTAGCCCCAACTGGGCAGGGAAGGATGGGACTTCCTCTTCCCCTGCAAAGAGTGGTTGGGGCCAGGAGAAACCTCTCCCTGCTGCAGGAAGCTCTGTTCCCCACCCCCATTGCTCCTCAGCTGTGGAGGGAAGGGTCACTGTACAGGGAGCTGCTCCCCCATCTGCCCAATCCCTGGGCATCCGGACTCCCACCCCATCAAGTCTCACCCCCTGTCAAGCCCTTCCCCCTGCATCCCAACCCTCACCCCAGCCCCCAGACCACCCCTTTACCCCACTGAGCCTCAACAAGCTGCATGCAGATCCTCACACCCTGACCCTCCTTACTGAGCCCAAACCACCTTCACTTGGACTCCCTCACAGAGTCCCATTCCCCCTGCACCTGGAACCCCCAACAAGCCCCTGAGCATCCAGACCCCCCTCCCGCCCCCACAGAGCCACCCACACCCAGACAGTCCACACAGAACCCTCTCATCCATACCTGGATTTCCATACCCCAGCCCCTCCACACTTAGATCCTACCAGGCTGAGCCTACTTGCCCCACACCTGGATCAGGGACAAGGGCTAGGCATGCCTGCGAGACTCTGTCCCTCTCGCTCACTATCTTGGTGCACCCAGCACAGAGGGGCAGGACTGGCCCTTGGGCTGTGTCAGGGTCTGGTGCAGCCTCACCGTTGAGTCCATGTCCTCAGGGTGGAAGGTGGGGGGCTGTAAGGTGGTCTCCTACCTCTGTGGGGGCCTGTGCCATTGCCATGCTGGAGTCTCCACATTTATTGTAAAATAAAATATGCAGAATTTTAAAATATTGTGTGCAGAATTTTAATTTTTTTGGCACAGAATTCTCTCAAGAGTAAAAGCTTTCCCAAACCACATGTTCAACATTCCATTTTTTGACTCTTCATTTTATTTAAAATGACTGAAATGCTTCCCCTTGCAAAAATGGTTTGCTAAAATAAAATATCCTCAAGCAAGTTTTTGCCAGGAGCAAAGCTGAGCTAAACCTAAAAATAAGAGAGACTTTAAACTAAGCTCCAGTGCATAATTAATATTAGCAACTGTTAATCACATGTCTGGAGCACCTATTGAAAATAAAAATCAAAACAGAAATGATGTTTTTTCCCCTCTATCTATGCAGGCAGGAGGGCAGAAGATATTTTTTATCTTCTCTGTGTCTTGGTGGATCGGAGGGGGGGGAGGGGGAGGATCAGCATCCCGTTTTTGAAAGTGTCTATCTTAAAGGGACAGTAGACACACAAGTTGGGTCAGGTAATATCTCTTATTGGACCATCTTCTGTTTACTCTTGTGGTCCCTTCTGACCCTATGATTCTGTTGGTGAGAGAGAGAAGCTTTTAAGACACTTAAGAGCTCTTCTTTAGCTCTGTGGCTCAAAAGCTTGTCTCTCTCGCCAACAGAAGTTGGTCCAACAAAAGACATACCTCACCCACCTTGTCTCTCTAAAATCCTGTGACCGACATGGCTACAACACCGCTGCATTAAAAGGACACTATCAGCTTTAGGCTAGGTCTACACCACCACTTATGCCACTCATGTGCGTGAATACAACACCCCCTTGAGCAACATAAATTACACCAGCACACGTGCTAGTGTGCACAGCGCTCTGTCGGCAGGTGAGCCATACCCACCGACATAGCTATTGCTGCTCATTGGGGGTGGATTAATGATGTCAATGGGAGAGCACTCTCCCACTGGCATAGAGCAGCTACAGGAGAGATCTTACAGTGGTCCAGCTGCATAGGTCCAGCTGTAAGGTCTCTAGTGTAGACACAGCCGTAGTGAATTACAGAAAAACACTGGGAAGCAGATTCAGGTAATATACCTGCCCCCCCTTCCCCTCCAGTCTGTGTATGTTTTAAGTCACAGGTTCCTCATTCTTCAAAATGTTTTTTCTCTCCCATGCTGTTATGTGACAGATGTACACAGAGCAGAAGAAACTGCCTGACTTTATAGGGGAAACACTGAAACTCATATGCAAAGTGGAGTCAAATCCAGAAAGTACCCGAGGAAACAAAAACAAGTATTGCCTCCAATTTCTTTTAGTTCCAGTACTGGGGGGGAGACGAGAAAGGAAGGCGGCACTTGTGGCACACGACTAGATGAAGCCTTTACAGAAGCGGTGCAATGCCTGGACCGAGAGGCCCCCGCCCCGGCAGGAAGCTCCGCAATTCGCCGGACACCAGCAGCGCCACCTCGGTGGGGTGGGAGGTGTCACCTGGGAACGCTGCTGCGGGGGCCCGGCGCGGGGAGGCCCAAGGCCACCGGACCGGCCGCGTCTCACTGCGCTCGGGCTCGTCCCGCTCAGCCCAACCCCCGGCGCTCCGGGGGGCAACGGCCCAGCGGACCCCCCGCCCCCAGCGGGGCCGCGCCCGCGTCCCTTCCCCCGCCGCGTCTCACCGCTCCGCTCATGGCCCCGGCTCCGGCCCCGGCCCACGCCGCCTTCCGGGAAGCGGCCCGGCCCCGCCCACGCCCCGGGGGGAGCGGACCAATACCTGCTCGCGCCCCGTGCGGGGGGGGGGGGGGGCGCGGCGGCTACTCGCCTCTTCCTCCGCCTGCCGCCGCTCTCCCCTCGGCGCCGAAAATGGCGGGGGCTGGCATCTGTGTGCGAGCGCCGAGCGCATCGAGCCAATGGGCCCCGTGTCCTTGTCCCCGCCCCAGCCGGCGCAGCCAAGAGCCTCCAGCGAGCGCAGGAGGGGAGCCCCCGCCCGCACGCGGGGGGAGTCGGGGGACCCTCCAGCAGGGGAGACCCACGCACAGGGGCGCTCCCATAGAGGAAACCCGCTCCATGAGAGGAGATCCCCGTGTAGGAAACCCCCCAGAACAGGAGCCCACCGCACACATACAGGGGACCCCATCTAGGAACCCCTCCAGGAGAGGTGACCCCTCACCCCATATAGGGACACTCCACCCAAGAGAGGAGGCCCCACCCGGGGCACCCTGTATAAGAACACCCCCTAGAAGAGGAGACCCTTACACCTGGGGGGAACCCCAGATAGGAACCCCCTGGAGCGGTGACCCCACAAATGGGGGAACCCCATATAGGAACACTCACCAGTTGAGGAGACCCCCTCCCACACACACACTGGGGGGCGGGGTACCCTTGCACTGTACCTGGACACACAGCCTGGTGGCTGGCTGCTCTGCACAGTGTTAACTGTGCATAGAGTGACCAGACAGCAAGTGTGAAAAATTGGGACGGGGTGGGGGGTAATAGGCACCTATATAAGATAAAGTCCCAAATATCAGGATTGTCCCTATCAAATCGGGACATCTGATCACCCTATCTGTGTAGGACCCCCACACCCTTGCTCTGGCTGTGCCTCCACATGCAGGCAAGGCTCCCCCCAGCTTTCAACTAGGAAGGCAAGTGGTGGTTCACTTGTTTTTGTTTTTCAACTGAGATCCACCTCCTTGTATAATCCCAACCTAGGTTCAGTTTAGTGTACCGAGTCGAGGTGAATATATATGATGGGGAGGCCTAGGGTTTACCACACCCAGTTAGGTATTGAGTTTACAAACACCAGTCTTACAAACTACCAACTAGATGAACCATTTTTCCAAACTGCAGGAGGGGGAATATCTCATAACAAAAGTGATGTCAATGAGGAACACGTTGACAGCCCTTTACCTTCTGATTCCTTCAGTGCATCAGAAATTGCTTCTCAGTGGTGTGCAGGATGAAAATTATGCAATGCTGGGTACCGTACTGCAAGTTCTGCACTGTACCTACTGTAATTTTCACTTTTATGAATTTCTCGATCCCCAAATAGTTCATAAAATAGAGCAGTGGTTCTCAAAGTTTGGTACTGGTGACCCCTTTCACATAGCAGGCCTCTGAGTGTGACCCCCCCCCCTTATAAATTAAAAATACTTGTTTATATATTTAACACCATTATACATGCTGGAGGCAAAGCGGGGTTTGGGGTGGAGACTGATAGCTTGTGACCCCCTATGCAATAACCTCACGATCCCCTGAGGGGTCCCGACCCCAGTTTGAGAGCCCTTGAAATAGAGGGTCTGCTGTAAAACTACCATTACATCCATGTTTCCTTCTCTAGACTAGGATTTGACTATAGCTAGTGTAAAACCTCCCTTTTCTGGCAAAGACATACCCCTAGCATAAGTGCAGAGTAACATCTTCAGATCAGTTCTAGCATACAAGATAAGCAGGTGTTAACCCTGCACCTATGGTAGAAAAAATGTCTAGTTTAAGCTCAGATTGCGCTAGCACTTTAGCTAAGACCTACCTAAATTTAGCTACTTGTCCTAGAAAGAAAAGGTGGGTGAAGTAATATCTTTTATTGGACCATCTTCTTACTAGTCAAAGACAAGCTTTCAAGCTCCCCGGAGCTCTTCAGGTCACCAACAGACGTTAACCCAAGTCGAGTCCTTTCTCTTTGAGGTACTGCTTGACCTCCAGAATGAAACTTCACACCTCAACTGCTAGCAGAGCACCTCACCCTCCCTGATTGAACTAACCTCGTTATCTCCATACTGATTTATACCTGCCTCTGGAGATTTCCATTACTTGCATCTGAAGAAGTGAGGTTCTTACCCACGAAAGCTTATGCTCCCAATACTTCTGTTAGTCTCAAAGGTGCCACAGGACCCTCTGTTGCTTTTTACAGGCTCAGCTGTTTTTCAGGAAAGTTAAAGCAGTATTTTGTTATTATTAACAAGATTTTGTCCCCCCCTTGAGATCTGAATACATTGAAGAGGGGCAGATATTCTATTCTATTACAGATAATAGATCACCAACATGAGGCTGTTTTTACAAAAGTCACAAGATGTAATTAGCTGTTCAGAGAGCATCAGACTTCTCTGCTATTACATGAAACAAAAAACAATAAAGCAACAAAAACTTTGAAAAGCAGTTTAATGAAGGTACCAAAAGGCAAACAAATGAGCACATACATTTGAGGATACAGCATCCTAAAACAAACAAAACAACAAATAAATACCTGCTTAGAAGAATGACCTTAGTCACAAAAAAGCAAAACAAGATAGCTAGAAACACTGTCACAGGGAAATATGGATAGATAGTATTACTTTAAAATTAATACACAAAGTAAATATTAATAATCCATATCAAGATGGGATTCTGCAGGAGGTCTGTGACAATGTGCTATTTTATCTTAAAAACAAACAAGGCTGGTTTTTACTGGATGAAAGAAAGAAATGTTGCTAGTTACACAATATAGTGGAGTCGCATGTTATGCGGGGGTTAGGTTCTAAAGTCAGCGTGTAAGGCGAAAATTGCGTATAGTCAAAATTACCCTTGAAAATCCCTTAAATCACCCATAAAGTACAGTATACTGTACATGGTTTTGTGTACAGTGTACAACTCTGTACAGTAATATGTATAATGTATACAGTAATGTACAGTATATAATACAGAGTACATATGCAAAATATAATTTTACAGTACTGTATTTTTAATTACAGGGGGTAATTACAGGGAGTCGTCAGGGCTTGATGTTGATCCAGGGGACGGAGGTGACGGAGAGCTTGGGTGACGGAGAGCGAGTTGTAGACAAAGTGGTTGGCTCTGGTTCAGCTCGAGAAGTTGATTGTGTAGGCTCATCTGCTGCTGGTTGTTTTTCCTTGAAAAACATGGTGATCGGCAACTGTCGTTGTTGTCTCTCGAGCTGTTCAAACATTTCTTGATACGGTCTCAAATCGTCCGTAATACTATGTGTGATTTTGAGACTTCGTTCCATAGAGGGATTGTATTCAGAAATTAAATCATTCAAGTGTTTTGCTGCTTGGAACACTTCAGCAAATTTATGAAGATTCCAACTTGCTGTCTCTTCCTGTTCATCGTCATCATCTTCGTCTTCTGTAGACGATTTTATCAGTTCCTCTAACTCTTCGTTATTCAATGTTTCTCTCTGGCCCTCAATTAATTCCTCAATTTCTTCCTCAAGGATGTCGACGAAGCCATTACCACCCACTTGCCTGGCCACCTGAACAATGCATTTCACTTCTTTGTCAATTGTCGGGAAACCCTTAAAATCATTCACACATTCTTTCTATAGGTTTTGCCAACATGCATTGACTGTTTCAGGCTTGATTGCATTCATTGCCTGTTTAATATAAATGATGCAATCGGCAATGTTGAAGGACTTCCAACACGCCCTCACATTAAGATTGGGATCAGCATCCATAGCGCTATGTATGCGTGAGAACATAAGCCTTGTGTATGTGGCCTTGAAACAGCGAATCACGCCTTGGTTGAGAGGTTGGAGGATGGAGGTGGTATCCGGGGGGAGAAAGACGACTTCAACTTCATTATGCGCAAACCGGAGTGCCGCAGGTGGCCAGGAGCTTGTCTACGATCAGCAATACTTTAAAGTCGAGTCCTTTCTCTTTGAGGTACTGCTTGACCTCCAAAATGAAACACTTGTGGAACCAATCCAGAAATAATGTTGCCTTCACCCAAGCCTTTTTATTTGATTGCCAGAACACAGGCAGGAGATTTTTGTTCTTGCCTTTTAGGGCACGGGGATTTGCAGCCCTGTAGAGCAAGCCCGGCTTTATTAAATGCCCAGCTGCATTGCCACAAAACAACACAGTCACACGGCTGCTTTGAAGCCAATGGCTTGTCTTTCTGATTTCGAAACATAAGTGCGGTTGGCTATTTTTTTCCAGAAGAGCCCAGTCTCGTCAGCATTAAAAACTTGTTCCAGAAGATAGCCCTTTTCTTCTATGATTTTCTTTAATTGTTCGGGGTAGGCTTTTGCTGCCT
Source organism: Malaclemys terrapin pileata (assembly GCF_027887155.1). Lineage (NCBI taxonomy): Eukaryota > Metazoa > Chordata > Testudines > Emydidae > Malaclemys > Malaclemys terrapin. The sequence goes on along the minus strand of NC_071506.1, from coordinate 114,852,558 downwards.
CTTCATTGGCAGATGCAGCTTCACCAGTAGTCTGCACGTTTTTGAGGTTGAAGCGGTTCCTAAAACTGTTAAGCCAACCTTGGCTGGCTTTGAATTCCTTCTCATCAGAGGGTTGTCCCTCTTCGGCAGGAGGTTTGCACAGTGTCGAATTTCTCTCTCTCGAATCTTGATGGCACGGATGCTAGATTTGTTGCGGCCATATTTATGCGCCATGTTGGAGACCGACATTTCCTCCAGCCAGGGCTGGCTTTAGACCGATTCCCCTGAATCAGGCCCCATGCCCAGTGGTGAACTGGAGCTCCGGTAGCTGTCCGCCCTGTCCCCAACCCCAGCTCACCTCCCCCTCCTCCCCTGAACACTCCACCCCCTTTTCCTTCCCCTCCCCTGCTTCCTGTGAATCAGATGTTCGTGCGGGAAGCCTGGAAACAAGCAGCGGCAGGTAAGCTGGGGCGGGGGGGCATGAGGAGGGCTCCAGGGAGGCACGGCGTGGCCCAGTCCGGCTCCAGCCGAGCGGCTCTGGCCCGGGCCTGGCCCTGGCTCGGCGGCTCCCTCCGGCCCCAGCCCCGGGCGAGAGGCTCCCTCCGGCCCCGGCCCTGGCCAAGCGCCCCGGCCCCGGCTCCGGCTCTGGCTCCGGCCCCGACTCTGGCCGGGTGGCGCGGCTCCGGCCCGGCCCTGGCCCTGACTCTGGCCGGGCGGCGTGGCTCCAGCTCTGGGTGGCACGGCTCCGGCCCCGGCTGAGCGGCATGGCCCCGGCCCCAGCCGGGTGGTGCGGCTCCGGCCCAGCCCCGGCCCTGGCGCGGCTCCGTCAGGGGTAAGCTGCATGGTAAGAGACCGGGGCCGGGGGGGTGGGAGGGGTTGGATAAGGCAGGGGCAGGGAGTCCTGGGGATAGGAAGCGAGTGTGGGGGGGTTGGATCGGGCAGAGGTTCTTGGGGGGCGGTCAGGGGATGTGGAAGGGGGGTGTGGGTAAGCGTGGGAGTGCCGGGGATCTGTCGGAGTGGTGGTGGATGGGGTCGGGGCAGTCAGGGGACAGGGAGCAGGGCGAGTTGGGTAGGGGGTGGAGTCCTGGGGGGCAGTTAGGTTGGGGAGTCTTGGGAAGGAGTGGTCAGGGGACAAGGAGCGGGGGTGGGGTTGATGGGTTGTGGTTTCTGAGGGGGGCAGTCGGGGGCAGGACATGGGTGGGGGTCGGATCGGGGTGGGGGAATGTACTCACTGGGCGGTTCCCTACCGGGGTCTTCGGGTCTTCGGCGGTGGGTCCTTCCCTACCGGGTCCTTCGGTGGCGGAAGACCCGGAGCGAAGACCAGGAGCGCCGCCGGGTGAGTCATCCCTGCCGGGGCCCCGTCGAATCGGGCCTCACACTTCCTAAAGCCAGCCCTGCCTCCAGCATTGGAACAGATCGCTGTTTCTTCAGTTGAGCACCAGATAAAGTAGTTGGCTTGCGTTTAGGGGCCATGTTGTACGAAAAATACGTATCTTTAAACACTAGAATCACAGTCAGTGCAGCGAGATGCTCACACTATGAGAGGCACGCGGGAACTGAGACCGACTGAGGGAACAGCAGATTCACATGTCCCATCTCACGCTCACTCTGGAGCATATGCTCATTGAGTGGAATGATGGGTGGAATTGCCCGCACTATTTACAGGTAACTTCTTGTTTTTCTTTCTTTTTGCCAAGCGCGTATAGTTGAATTTGCGTAAGTTAAATGCGTGTATGATGCGACTCACCTGTAGCTACGTTTAGGCTGAAGTTGTTGAGCTATGCCAAATTTAAAGGATTAGCTCCAGAAAGCATGAAGGGGGAAAAAAAGTTATTATAAGGCAAGCCTGTTTTGGGCATAGATTAATAGGAACCAGGGAGTTAAGGAGAATACAAGGTAATTTGGGTGTTGTTCATGTTAAATACAATGTTTTAATTAATGCTGTCCCCAAAGTTATTAATGATTCACAGGAGGGAGTCCTAAAAGTTTCATGAAGACAGTATTGGTAACCCTAGGCATTAAAAAAAAAATACTAAAATTGACTTGAAAATCATGAGATTTAAAAATAATAAATTCTGGATTTTTTTATTTGTTTGCTAGTGTTGGAGCATTTAGGATTTACTTTTTCAATCTTTTCTCTGCAAGCAAGAGGGCTTATTTATTTTAATGAAAGGCGAGATTCCCAGTTAAGCTAATTCCAGCAAACTCCCAAAATCACAAGACTTGTGATAACCTTATGAGAGTTGGTAACACGGTAAAGAGCAGGGAATTACAAAATACGTGAATAGCAAATATCCATATAAAGTTATTACTGAATCTGTGTTTAAACAGTGTTTATTAGTAATTGTTTTACAGAGGATCACATAGTCTTCTCCTTTGCCATAGAAAGCTATGCAACATTCAAGAAACAAGGATCAGGCATCTGACTTAACATCTTCATTTCTCTTTCACCTTAGTTGTTTATCCAATTTGGGATTCAAAGCTGCACAAACCCTTGCTGGCTAGCCTTACTACAACCAGAATAATCAGTTTTTAAAAAAACAAATTTAATGAAAAATGAAAAGATAGAGAGAGACTAATAAGAGTTACAAAATCCCCCCATTTTGCAATTTTTAATGGGATTGTCTCTTTTATTTTTATTTTATTTTATTTATTTTATTTTTTTGTAACCCCTTTGGAAGAAACCTAAAACACTCTAGGATCTGTGCTTTGTCCACATTGTTACTTCTTGTGTGCTGATTGCTCAAATATCAGGTATATGTAGGGATTCTTTGTCTATAGAGTATTTTATGACCTTTTAGCTATAATTGCAAGGTTGGGCACCAAGATGAACTCACAATAAGAGAGAGAGGTGGACTCTAGCCAAATACCCTTGTAGCCTGGGGGAAGGTTAAGTGACTTCAGCAGTGTTAAAACAGAAGAACTTCCCAAATGCATGGAATGTCTAACAAATGTGCTGATCTGATATAATTAATTTAAGCACATGAGAACTGTTAAGGATTTGCAACAAAGTGCACAATTGATGAAATTGGGGTATGTATTGCTGGAAATGGAAGCAAAAGCCTTATGGAGGATTGAAGAACATTATTAAAAGCGTTGTAGGTGATATGAAAATGGAAGAGAGCGCACAAGCCTTTCCCCTTTACTTATTTCTCTGCTTTTCAGATATTGGGTGGATGCTGTGTGACCTGACTCAACCTTAACTGTTATTAAAGTGATATAGTAGTAGTATAGAGGCTTTTGTTTGCTAGTTTACTAGTTGCTGCAGTGTTGCATGGAATATGTCTCTGAGCTGTCAATCTACAATAGCAAACTGATTTGAGAAGAGATGAGGTATACATTTTCAAATGTGTGAAACTAATTTGTTTTTAGAAATTATGTAGCTAACTGCTGTAACTGCTTGGAAATATTTTTCTAATTTTTTATATTTAAAATGTTATTTTAAAGGCTTTTTTTTTTCTTTGAATCAAACAAGTCTAATAAATCAATGCGTATTTGATGTGGAATTGGTAGTGCCCCCCTTAGTTACTGTTGCCTCACACTTTGTGCTATAAGACTCCAAAGATTTAATCTTTATTGATCATGCTTTATCCAGGAGGTGCGGGTGCTGAGCAAGGAGACTGATCTATGCTCTCAATTCTCCCGCCTTTGCCACTCATGCAGCATGGGAGAGGAAACTCTCACTCACTTGCAGAGGGGACAAGAGCCAGACCTAGGATGAGTGACAGATTGGGAGAAGAAAGCTGTGGGGGGCAGCCTGGGAGCTGGTGGAGCAGGTTGTGGGGGAAAAACTGGGAGTGGCTGGGCTGGGCTGAGAAGCCTTGACGGGGCTGGAGACTGGGACTGGTTAGGCCAGGAGACTCGGATTGGAACAAGGAGCCTGGTGCAGAAGGGGGAGATTGGGATGAGGAGGGATGCACAAGTAAACTAAATTCTGGTATTTCCTAACTTTTGAGTGTTTGATTTTGCCATCTTAACATTCTTTTAATGTATATTTTAGACCAAAATGTACAAATTAGACTGCTTGTTCATTGTCATATAAGAACAAACCTTCGGTGCCCTGTCTATCTTTTAGGAACATGCTATTTTTTCACTCTAACATTTCACCCAAACTGGAAATTGTAAGGTAAAATAGGCATATGCTGGAGGATGTTCTCTTTAAATGGAGTCTAAATATGAACCACAAGTAGGATGTTTGTTATTGATCTCACAGATGTTTTTGCTATCTGCAGTATGAACACAGATATAGAGTACTGATAAAGCCAGAAAGCAAATTACATTTTCTCTTATAGTTTTTTTTAAAATGAAGTTAGGGTTTATGAAAGTCACTGTATTCACACCTCTGGAGAGCAAAGTTCTCTTTTTATCCATAAAATGGATATTGTACAGCACAAGCAGCGGCAGTGGAAGTATTAAAGCTCTGCAAGTTCCCACACTGTCAACCAGTGTGCCTCATTCTTGGCTTGGAAATGCCAACTCAAGAGATAAGCGGGTAGCTCAGTCTCTGCACACGTTCGTTTCTTGGTCTCCCTGCTAAAATTGCTAGCAAGGGTGCCAACGGAGAAGGTGGCATTAGTGATATGAATTTTGGTCCACTGGGATTAGGATAGAGTGCACCAAATTCACATGGCCTGGGCCAGATCTTAACTTGTGCATATCATAGTCTTGCTATGAACATTCCATATATGTCTATGGTTGAGAGAACCAATAATAGCTTTGCTTTAGTTAATTTGCTACCGATTGAATACGGTGTGTGCAGTTGATGGGTTCATACCACGTTACAACCAAGGAATTAGAAACAGACAAGCAATGAAAAGTGTGAGTGAATGTTTCTGAATGAAATATGTTTATAAATTACTTGCATTTAAGGAGAGAAATTGATACCTAAAATGTAATTTACAATGGACTAAATGACAGAGTACTGAGATTCAAAACCATTCACTCATACTTCTCATTGCTTGTGTGTTTCTAATTCCTCAGTTATAAAATGGTATAAACTCATCAACTGCACACACCGTATTCAACTGGTAACAAATTAGCCAAAGCAAAGCTATTATTGGTTTATTGTAGGGTTGTCAAGCGATTAAAAAAATTAATTGCGATTAATCATGCGATTAATCGCACCGTTAAACAATAATAGAATACCATTTATTTAAATATTTTGGACGTTTTCTACATTTTTAAATATATTGATTTCAATTACAACACAGAATACAGTGTACAGTGCTCACTTCATATTTATTGTTGATTACAAGTATATGCACTGTAAAAAAACAAAAAGTATTTTTCAATTCACCTAAGACAAGAACTGTAGTGCAATCTCTATATCATGAATTGAACTTACAAATGTACAATCATGTACAAAAAATACTGCATTCAAAAATAAAACAAAGACCACTCAGTCCTACTTCTTGTTAAGCCAATCGCTCAGGCAAACAAGTTTGTTTGCATTTGCAGGAGATAATGCTACCCATTTCTTGTTTCTAATGTCACATGAAAGTGAGAACAGGCATTCTCATGGCACTGTTGTAGTTGGCGTCACAAGATATTTACCTGCCAGATGCGCTAAAGATTCATATGTTCCTTCATGCTTCAACCACCATTCCAGGGGACATGGTTCCATGCTGATGATGGGTTCTGTTCGATAACAATCCGAAGCAGTGCGGAGCGATGTATGTTCCTTTTCATTATCTGAGTTAGATGCTACCAGCAGAAGGTTGATATTCTGTTTTGGTGGTTTGGGTTCTGTAATTTCCGCATCAGAGTGTTGCTCTTTTAAGACTTCTGAAAGCATGCTTCAAACCTCATCCCTCAGATTTTGGAAAGCACTTCAGATTCTTAAACCTTGGGTCGAGTGCTGTAGCTATCTTTAGAAATCTCACATTGATACCATCTTTGCCTTTTGTGAAATCTGTAGTGAAAGTGTTCTTAAAATGAATAACGTGTGCTGGGTCATCATCTGAGACTGCTATAACATGAAATATATGGCAGAATGTGGATAATACAGAGAAGGGAACATGCAATCCCCCCCCCCACACCCTTAATGCATTATTTTTTTAACAAACGTCATCAGCATGGAAGCATGTCCTCTGGCTAAACAAATGTTTAGCATATCTAGCACATAAATACCTTATGGACACCCAGCCAGCCAGTTAGCTGTAAAATCCCTCTTGGTGTCTGTGCTTTGCTTGCTTTACCTGTAAAGGGTTAACAAGCCCACTGGTAAAAGAAAAGGAGTGGACATCTGACCAAAAGAGCCAATGGGAAGGTAGAACTTTTTAAAATGGGGAAAGAAACTTTCCCTTTGTCTGTTGTTCTCTGGGCTGCAGGGACACGGAGCAGCAATGCTATAAGTAGGAATGCAGTGTAGGATTTGAACCAGGTATGAAAAAGTATCTTCCATACCTAGAAAAAATTATTTGGATAGGGAATGTTTAGTTAGACACAATCAGGTTTATTTCTTATTTTGGCTTGTGAATCTCCTCAGTGCTAACCCCAGATGGTTTTGCTTGCTTATAACCCTTAAACTGAAACCCCAAGAAAGCTATTTTGGGTGCTTAATTTTTGGAATTGCTCTTTTAAAATCTAGCAAAAAGCCTAAGTTTGAGATGTATTTTCTTCCTTTTTGTTTTTAATAAAATTTACCTTTTTAAAAACAGGATTGGGTTTTTGGTGTCCTAAGAGGTTTGTGCTTGTTGTTTGATTAGCTAATAGTCGCAGCTAATTTCCTTTGTTTTCTTTCTCAGCTCATCCCCGGAGGGAGGGTGAAAGGGCTTGAGGGTACCTCACAGGGAATAATTCCCAAGTGCTCCTTCCTCGGTCCAAAGGTGGTTTTTTGCATTTGGGTGGTGGCAGTGTTTACCAGGTCAAGGTCAGAGAAAAGCTGTAACCTTGGGAGTTTAATACAAGCCTGGAGTGGCAAGTATTAATTTTTAAAATCCTTGCGGGTAGTGACAGAGTGGGGATTCAGCCTTGACAGCCGGCTACAAAAGTACCATGCAAATGCCTGTTCTCACTTTCTGGTGACATTGTAAATAAGAAGAGGGCAGCATTATCTCCTGTAAATGTAAACAAACTTGTTTGTCTTAGAGATTGGCTTAACAAGAAGTAGGACTGAGTGGACTTGTAGGCTCTGAAGTTTTACATTGTTTTGTTTTTGAGTGCAGTTATGTAACAAAAAAATCTATATTTGTAAGTTGCACTTTCACACAAAGAGATTGTACTACAGTACTTGTAGAAGGTGAATTGAAAAATACTATTTATTTTGTTTACAAATATTTGCACTGTAAAATGATAAACAAAAATAATATACACTTTGATTTCAATTACCACACAGAATATAATAATATGAAAATGTAGAAAAACATTCAAAATATTTAATACATTTCAATTGGTATTCTGTTGTTTAACAAAAACAACAAGGAGTCTGGTGGCACCTTAAAGACTAACAGATTTATTTGGGCATAAGCTTTCGTGAGTAAAAACCTCACTTCTTCGGCTGCATCCGAAGAAGTGAGGTTTTTACTCACGAAAGCTTATGCCCAAATAAATCTGTTAGTCTTTAAGGTGCCACCAGACTCCTTGTTGTTTTTGTAGATACAGACTAACACGGCTACCCCCTGATTGTTGTTTAACAGTGCGATTAAAACTGTGATTAATCGACAGCCCTAGTTTGTTGATTTTCTCAACCATAGGCGTATCTGAAATATTCAAAGAGGGCAAATGAATCCCATTGTTTGGTAGACTATGAGTAACATAACATGCTCAGGATACAGAATAATGTCTCTGTTAAACATTAAAGGAGATAAATATCTACTCTGTGCCTGCAAAAGTTATCCATTTAATACAGTTTTTTTTCTTGTCTAATAAAAAAGTGGGCCTGATAAAAGTAGCAACAAAGTTGTCCTACTGGTTCATCAATAATATCTGCAATGCCAGTCAGGGAGAAATATTTGATATCTTTTGTTGTCTTTCAGTTTAAAGCACAAAGTAACATCACGCTAATTAGGCTGATCCTTAAACTCAATATTGTGTTTGTCAACTCTTAATATTTATGTTATTTCAAAATCTACAGTGTTGGTTAAGAATTGATGTGCATAAATAAGGATGGAGACTGGGAGGCTTAATAAGCGTAAACACAATTTAATTTACCACATTGTTCTCTCTAGAAGAAATTTATGGGATACAACATACTAAGTGTGCAATCATTATATAATTTGTACTGTAGTTTTAGACTGAATGCAAGAAGACTGGCTTTGATGCAACTGTTAATTTACAGGTTGATAAAAATGCTAATTTTGGTCTGATCCAGCTTCTGTTGGATTCAGTGTCAGATGGATTGAACCCAGAAACTGGTTAGACAGCACAAGAAGGAAATTTGCTACAATACATAGCAAGGGAGCACAGGACCTACTTTTAATATTTATGAAATAATATCATGATGTTATTGAAGATTATTTAATGCAATACCATTCACACTCTGTTTTTCCTACAAACTTACAAAAATATTTACTAATGTTAGCATTGGAAGTGGGTACTGCAGAACTGAAAACAAAATAGGTAAAGCACATATAAAACATATTTGGTGACAATTTTTGCTAGTAATGGCTATTAAATTAGGAACACATGCTTACTCATGCTAATTAGATATCACAGTATTATTCAATTAAAAATAGGCTGCAAAACACCTTTTTTTTTAGGCTTCTGTGGTGTATAATATATGCTTAATCTGTTTCTAACAGTTTTTCACTCTGTCCTTGAACCATTTTTCTCAGCCTATTTTTTAACATTTAAAATGTGTTCCTTATAATACTGACTTTGGCTGTATTAGAAACTAAATTACAGTTTTAATAGTACAAAAAGTGATATGATTATATAGTATTTTATTTAAAATGTATCATAAAGCACTTTAATTTAACTACAGTTCTAAATGCATTAGCCTTTCCTTGAATTTAAAGTTCTGGCACTCAGACTTTACGAAGTACAGTAACACTGATTTTAAACTGATTTATAAACATGTAAAGGAGTACCTAGCCAGATAATTTACTAAATTTTGATGGCTCTCCAAAATTACACCTACATTGTCTGTACACTGTCACTTGTGCACACAAATGATAGGCCATACAAATATAAAGACCAATCTTTTTGCACAAACAGCATAGTTTTTTCACAGAGTGGGATTGCACATGCACATTTGGTCATTTATGTGCAATAATTGTGTGGGAAAATTTGAACTCACAATGATTTGCATAAGTAAAATTGCCATGTATAAAGAGAGGCCAAATTGAGATCACTTTGAAAATATGGCCTAGTGTTTAAAGAGACATTATCAATCAGTTTCATTTCCAAATTTGACCTTTAAGTCAGCTGTGTTTATTTGTAAGCTCTTCTGGGCAGGGACTATGGTCTAGATTTGGCTCTGTTACCCCAGTGAAAATCCAGAGTAAGTCCATCAGAAACTAATGGAAACTGGTTGTTTAGCATGGATCTTGAGGTACTCTGGTGCCTTGGGGATAAGAGCAGTATAAAAGCTGATAGTTAGGTAGACCGGCTTCTCCTTAAAAAAATCTCACATGGCTATAGTCGTACCCTTTGTAATGGTGTGGTACCAACTAAATGTTTAGTTGAATCTATGTATACAGTGTTGTTATGTAGCCTTGTTGGTTCTCAGGGTACTAGAGAAAAAAGGTGGGTGAGGTAATATCTTTTATTGGACAACTTTGCTAGACACCAAAAATCGTGGACTGAATAGAGATGTATAGCTTATTCCAACAATCTATAACCAACTAACAACCCCATCTCCCAGCTGCCTTCCCCTCTACTTTCCTTTCTCCCCTAGGACTGGAGAAGTGTAAAAGGTCCATTTCACCTTGAATGGTCCCTTGAAATATGTGTTAACTACTTATGCTAAACAACCAGCTCCACCTTGTATTTAGCTGTGACTCTCTGGGTATGTCTACGCTACAATTAAACACCTGTGGCTGGCCTGTGTTAGCTGACTCAGGCTTGCAAGGCTCAGGCTACGGGGCTGTTCAATTGCAGTGTAGACATTTGGGCTGGGGCTGGAGCTGAAGCCTGGGTTCTGGGACCACGCGAGGGGGAGGATCACAGAACCCAGACACCAGCCTAAGCCTGAGCATCTAGGGAGCAATTTTTAGCCCCGCAGCCCAAACCCAAATCAGCGGAGCTGGGCCAGCTGTGGCTGTGCTGCGAGTCTTTTACTCAAGTGTAGACATACCTTCTGAGTATGTTTCTCAGAAGAGTTCTGTATAAGCTCGAAAGCTTGTCTCTCTCACCAACAGTAGTTGGTCCAATAAAAGATATTACCTCACCCACCTTGTCTAGCTGAACTATTGCAGATTTAATAAAACTTTCCCCAAAACACAGGTGGTCCATGGCTCAGGCAGGAAGCTTTCCAGCCTCCGGACCCACAGCTGAGCCAGGACTGACGGCTGGCAGACTCCCCATTCTGTGACACGAGCACTGAGATCCCTGGTTGGAGCTGGGACTATAGGGGCTGCTAGCCTCCGTGGCAGCCTGCCAGCTCCTGGATCCCTGGCTGGAACAGGCAGTTGTGACCCCAAAAGCCTCTTCAGGCCAACTGGCAGAGGGGCCCCCCATACTGTAACTCACATCAGGCCTGACACACTCATTGCCCCAACGCACTGTTGTTATAATATATATCTCAGAGATATCATGTAAAGTATCATATGTAAACTGGTGACACACTGGTATCAAAAATCATTGCATGATGTATGTCCGAGTTATGTACAGAGAGATACAGATGTGTGCGGGAAATATGTTCTTAAAATGTGTTTGGAAGGCAGAGCATAAAACCCAATCTGCCCAAGACAAAGGAATGTCCATGTACCTGTTTGAGCACTTTGGTCACTGGCAGAATACAATGGAAGTACATTTACGTATAAGTAAGGTTAAGATTTTGTCATGGTTATTTTTAGTAAAAGTCATGGACAGGTCGCGGGCAATAAACAAAAATTCATAGAAGCCCATGATCTGTCCCTAACTTTTACTGAAAATAATGGGGTGAGGGCTGCTGATTGCTGGGGGAGGGGAAACCGAAGCCTGAGCACTGCAGTGGGGGGCTCTAGACCCTGCCACCATGGGGGCTGACAGCTCCATCTCCAGTGCCTGACTCTGCTGCTGCGGTGGGGGCTGAAGTTGAAGAAGTCACAGAGGTTTGTTAAAGTCACAGAATCAGTGACCTCTGTGACTAAATTGTATCCTTACATTTAAGGTAAACTAAGCCACAAAGCTAAACGAGCGGTGGAGATAACTGTTTAACAGGGAACAGAATCTGCACCCCAAGAAGCCTCCCTGGCTCTTGAGGCAGAGACAATGAACTTTGAGTGATAAAAGGGGAGCAAAAAGACTTTGTAGTTATCCATCACTGTGGTCACAAGAGAGTACAGCATCCTTTGAACCTATGAAACCTGGAGTCTATTGGCCAGAAAGGCAAGAGCTGTCGGGAACTTGATGGAAGTGAGAAACCTGCTTAAATAAAGATTGTAACTAGCTTAAAAATTAAGTTTTAGTCACCTAAAAGCATGTTTTGTTTTGTTCTTTGTTTTGTTTGTAAGCATACCTGTCGTTCTTATTCTTGCTTAGTATCACTCAAATCTCTGTTCTTTGTTAGTAAACTTATTCTGGTTTTATTTACAAACCATCTTGGTGCTATGTATTTAAGTGGAGTGAGAGTCCTCCGCTAAACCAACAGGCTTCTGTGTGTTCTCTCTCTTTGGAGGCACCGATCTTGATTGTTTCTGTGTGTCAGTGAGAGAGACTGGACACTGTTCACCAATTTTTACCTGTGTGATGCAGACTAAAGGGGAAGGTGACTGTCTTCACTAATATTGTCACCATTGTTACAAAATTGTGAAACCTTGTACAAAGTATACCTTGTGAAGTATCGCTGGAAATGTTGTAATCTGCTAAGTAGTAGTATGCTGTTTGAATGTGTGGATCATCATTTTATATGAAGTTATGAAACTTCGCTATGTGTTTCGTATCTCAAAAATGTTGTGAGGTTGAGGAATGCCCACAGGTTAACTCTTCAGAGATCACAAATGGTAAACAAGGGTGAAGACACTTCAGATGGCAAGTCGCAGATGGGTGCAAGCAAAGATTTGCAAGGGGCGACTCATGGGAGCTGCACGAAGGGCCAAATGCAGCTCCAGCAGGGTCAAGTGCCCCTAGCAGCTAGCCTGGGCAGGGAGACGAAGGGGCGGAGCCAGAGCCAGAAGGGAAGAGGTGGGGCCAGAACCTCTCCTCTTTCAGCCACGCTGCCTGGGATGCAGCTCGGTGAGCGCAGTGGCTGACTGAGAGAGCAGCAGGTTGTCCCCCGCCCTTGCTCAGCTTCTGGGAACAGTGGCCAAACAAGCTGGAGCCCTCCCCCTGCCCGCCCCTCTGGCATGCTCAGAGTCGGCTCTGGTCCCCCACAGCTGAGCCTGGGCAAGGAGCGGGCTGCCACTGCCACCGTTCCTTGCCCAGGCTCAGCTTCTGGGGACAGGGGCCAACTCTGAGCATGCCAGGAAGGGCGGGGGTGGGGAGTGGGGGAGGGTCACAATATAAAAGGGAAGAGCAAAGGCTCCTGGCCACCTCTTTCCTACGCATCTCTGGACTGGTGAATTCTAACAAGGGGAGATTATGAACAAAATGACTGAGGTCCCCAAACTATTTGAACAACCCAGAGAAACTTATAGAAAACTAGCAGATTTAACATCCCTGTTATTATTTTGGACTATATGCTCTGATCTAACTGTAATGTATTTTATCTGCTTTAACGATTTAATAACACTAATTTCTTTTTCTTAGTTAATAAACCTTTAGTTAGTTTATAAAGGACTGACTACAGCGTTGTCTTTGGTGAGATATGAAGTATATTTTGACCTGGGGTAAGTGACTGGTCTTTTGGGACTGGAAGAACCTAATGTGTTTGGTTTTAATAACCTTTCATCATAAAGTTCAGTTAGTCTGGATGGTAATATGGGCTGGAGGGTCTAAGGAGACTGCCTGTGGCTCTGTGTTAAGCTAGTCTAGTTAGTGACTGGTTTGGTTAAATCTGATTATAGAACAAGCCACAGGTGTGGGAGTGTCTGCCCAGTTTTTGTCAGTCTGACTTGAAATTGGCTCTCTGTGTGATTCACACCAGGCAGTATAACAACCTGTAAGGCAAGCTTTAGAGTTCAGAAGAGTTTGCTGGCAAGGCAGACAGGCTGGTGTGTCAGGGAGCTCAGTTGCTGAGGCAAAGAATGAATTCTGGGTGTCCTGACCACGATGTCACAGCAGGGTTCTGCTCCACAGGAAGAGCAATGGCTGGCGCCAGATCTCTAGAGCCTGGTAGACTCCCAGCTTCTGAGAAGGGCTCTTGCCAATCCCTGGAGCCCTTGCTGAAGCAGGGAACCTAGCAGCCTGAGAGCTGGAAAGAAACTAAGTGAAACTGACATTCTCAGTTTCAGGCTCCTGTTCAATGAATGTCAATTTCACCTTTTTTCAGGATAACCTTATTTCAGTGTTTCTGAAACAAAATTTTCAGGGATTACCATCTCACTGAGAAGGAAAGCATATTAGAAAATATTGAAACTTCGGGCAACCTGAAATCCCTGAGTTTCAGCCAGCTCTAAGAAGATGATACACTGTTCCTGAAAGGGAAAGGTGATAAGATTGGTCTGTTGGTGTCAAGGGGACTTGGAAGAGAAGATTCAGTACAGGTCTGGGTGTGAAAGGCGAGGGAAAGTCTGTTTGGCCTGCTGGTTTGTAGCTTTAGCAGGAGAAAAATGGGGAGGTTCATGTAGGAAGAACTCTCCATTTTTATTTAGTGATATTTCCAGGTAAGCATCCAATTACTATGTGTTATGTTTGAGATTTGTTCATCCAAGTTCATTTGAAATCAGCTTCCAAAGTTTCTGTAGCTCATCCATCACTACCTTTTAATTTGGCTTAAAACTGTATTGATGTCACTTTTACATTTCATAGATTCATAGATTCTAGGACTGGAAGGGACCTTGAGAGGTCATCAAGTCCAGTCCCCTGCCCTCATTGCAGGACCAAATACTGTCTAGACCATCCCTGATAGATATTTATCTAACCTACTCTTAAATATTTCCAGAGATAGAGATTCCACAACCTCCCTAGGCAATTTATTCCAGTGTTTAACCACCCTGACAGTTAGGAACTTTTTCCTAATGTCCAACCTAAACCTCCCTTGCTGCAGTTTAAGCCCATTGCTTCTTGTTCTATCCTTAGAGGCTAAGATGAAGAACTTTTCTCCCTCCTCCTTATGACACCCTTTTAGTTACCTGAAAACTGCTATCATATCCCCTCTCAGTCTTCTCTTTTCCAAACTAAACAAACCCAATTCTTTCAGCCATCCTTCATAGGTCATGTTCTCAAGACCTTTAATCATTCTTGTTGCTCTTCTCTGGACCCTCTCCAATTTCTCCACATCTTTCTTGAAATGCGGTGCCCAGAACTGGACACAATACTCCAGTTGAGGCCTAACCAGCACAGAGTAGAGCGGAAGAATGGCTTTTTGTGTCTTGCTCACAACACACCTGTTACTGCATCCCAGAATCATGTTTGCTTTTTTTGCAACAGCATCACACTGTTGATTCATATTTAGCTTGTGGTCCACGATAACCCCTAGATCCCTTTCTGCCGTACTCCTTCCTAGACAGTCTCTTCCCATTCAGTATGTGTGAAACTGATTGTTCCTTCTTAAGCGGAGCACTTTGCATTTGTCTTTATTAAACTTCATCCTGTTTACCTCAGACCATTTCTCCAATTTGTCCAGATCATTTTGAATTATGACCCTATCTTCCAAAGCAGTTGCAATCCCTCCCAGTTTGGTATCATCTGCAAACTTAATAAGCGTACTTTCTATGCCAATATCTAAGTTGTTGGAGATATTGAACAGAGCCGGTCCCAAAACAGACCCCTGTGGAACCCCACTTGTTATACCTTTCCAGCAGGATTGGGAACCATTAATAACTACTCTCTGAGTATGGTTATCAAGCCAGTTATGCACCCACCTTATAGTACCCCATCTAAATTGTATTTGCCTAGTTTATTGATAAGAATATCATGCGAGACTGTATCAAATGCCTTACTAAAGTCTAGGTATACCACATCCACCGCTTCTCCCTTAGCCACAAGACTCGTTATCCTATCAAAGAAAGCTATCAGATTGGTTTGACATGATTTGTTCTTTACAAATCCATGCTGGCTATTCCCTATCACCTTACCACCTTCCAAGTGTTTGCAAATGATTTCCTTCATTACTTGCTTATTTTGCTTCAGACTTCACTAAAAAGGTTAATGGTGACCAGATACTTAACACAATTAATATTAACAACCAGGGGGAAGGAACACAAGCAAGAGTAAAGACAAACATTTTAAAGAATAGTTAGGTAAGTTATATGTATTCAAGTTGGCAGGGCCTGATGAAATTCATCAGAGGGTACTTAAGGAAATAGCTGAAGCAATCTCATAACTGTTCACAATGATCTTTGAGATCTCCAGGAGGATGGAGGAGGTCCCAGAAGACTGGAGAAGGGCAAATATAGTAACTATCTTTAGTTTCCCAGGTCCTCTTTGTTTCCCTTTTTAAAGACCTGTCAGTCTAACTTCAATATGTGGAAAGATATTGGAACTAATTATTAAACAATCAATTTGTAAGCACAGAAAGGATGATAGGGTTATAAGGAATAGCCAGCATGGAGTTGTCAAGAACAAATCATCTCAAACCAACCTAATTTCCTTCTTTGACAGGGTTACTGGCCAACTGGATAGGGTGGAAACAGTTAACATGATATATCTTGATTTAAGTAAGGCTGTTGACACATTCCCACATGACATTCTCATAAGCAAACTAGGGAAATGTGGTCTAGATGAAATTACTATATGGTGAGTGCACAGTTGGTTGAAAGCCTAGTTATCAATGTTTTTTGGTCAAACTGGGAGGGTGTATTTAGTGGGGTCACACAGGGATCTGTCCTGGGTCTGGAACTAGTCAATATTTTCATTCATGACTTGGATAATGAAGTGGAGAGTATGCTTATAAAATTTGCAGTTGACACCAAACTGGGAGCGGTGCAAGCATTCTAGAGGGAAGGATTAAAATTCAAAGTGACCTGAAATCAACAAGATGAAATTCAAGAAAGACAAGTGCAAAGTACTTCACTTATAGAAAGGAAAAATAAAATGCACAAGTGGAAAATGGGGAATAACTGGCTAGGCGGTAGTACTGCTGAAAAAGATCTGGGAGTTATAGTGTATCACAAATAGAATATGAGTCAACAATGTGATGCAGTTCTGAAAAAGGCTAACATCATTTTGGGGTGTATTAACATGGGTGATATATATATATAAGATGTAGGAGGTAATTGTCCCACAGTGCTTGGCACTGGTGAGGCCTCAGCTAGTGTACTGTGTCCATTTTTGGGCTTCACACTTCAGAAAAGATGTGAACAAATTGAAGAGATCCCAGAGATGAGCAACAAAAATGATGAAAGATTTAGAAAACCTGACCTATTAGGAAAGGTTGAAAGAAGTGAATGTGTTTACTTTTGAGAAAAGAAAACTGAGGAGGGATCTGATAACATACTTCAAATATGTTAAGGGCCATTATAGAGAGGACTGTGATCAATTGTTCTCCATGTTCACTGGATGTAGGATTAAAAAGTAATGGGCTTAATATGCAGCAAGGGAGGTTTAGGTTAGATGTTATGAAAGACTTTCTAACTATAAGGATAGTTAAGCTCTGGAATAGGCTTCCAGGGTAAGTGGTTGGAATTCTCATCCTTGGAGGTTAAGAACAGGTTGGAAAAACACTTGCCGGGGCGGGTAGGTTTACTTGGTCCTGCCCCACCAGAAGGGGCTGGTCTTGATGACCTCTTGAAGTCCCTTCCAGCCCTACATTTCTATAAGTCTATGATTTTATAGCTGAGGAAAGTGGCACATAGCCAGGCACAGAGAGATTAAGTGACTTGCCTGTGGCCTCACAGGAATTCTGTAGCAGAGATAAGAAGAGACCCCAGATCTCCTGAGCCCCACCTCTGTGCCACTCCCACACAATTATCCTGCCTCCCTTTATACAAAGGGTGGTTGAACTGCAACTCAGAGGAAAATATTTCCTACAATGTTCTACACTGTGGCCTGCAGTCATCCTCATCTTTGTGTAGCAGCCTGTGTAAATTCAGATGGAGTGTTGCATTCTGGGCGAGTAGTCTCCGCTGAATTCAGCAGATTGGTAAACGCATTTTTCTGTCCATCACAAATAAGGGTTATCTTTTATCTTCAATGCATGAGGCTACACCTTGGAGAGTACAAAGAACTTCCTGATAAAGAAGGACACTTCCACACCAAAAGCCTCCTCTCCAGCTATACTTCTCCATTAAAAATAAATATTTTCAGGAGCATATGGGGAGAAGGAGAAAGATAACTTTGGTCTCCCTGTTTTTCACCTTCACCTTCTGGATGGGAGTGAGGGGAACTTTCAATATAACTGAAAAAATGACATGGGCATCTTCCATTCCAATCAAGGAGAGTGGACATGAGTTGTCTGCAGTATATTTATGGCAAATGAGTATTGCACAGGGACAGATCCATCTGTTGCAGATTAAATGGCCAGAGACTGATCATGTATAATTCATCGCAGAAATTATTTGTATTAGACTTAGGCCAAAACCAGAAATATTTATCTGAACCCACTTAAACTCAGAGCATAAGGGGAATCAGGTAAATGAACGGTATATCTTAATTGCCTCCAGCAGTTTTGGACTATTTACCTGAAACCGATCAGGTACAATTTCAGGGCAAATGAAAAATGTCTGAGAAAGTTCCAAGTGATTGAAAGGAGGGATTTAAATTGAAATGACCATCACAGGCTTAACTATAGCACTGGTGAAACAATGGTATAATATGTGTAGTAGGCAGATATTTATACATATGAAGACCATATTCCATGACAGACCTCTAGATCTTTTGTTTTCATAGTGTAGCCATTTGGACCAACATCACTTCCAAGACACTTCAGATTTTTGTTGAATATTCAAGAGTAATATAATTACCCTTCTGGTCTTTCAAAATCTCCAAGTGAATGGTATGCTTATGCTGCAGTACAGAAATTTGCTAGAAAGTTAAATAAACCTACCTGAGCAAATAACACACACCTCCCCCCTTGTTACACAGTACAAGAAAAAGAGTTAGTGGCTTATTATTATTTATTACTAAATTGCAGTAATACCTATAGAGTTCAGATTGGACACCCTTTGTGCTAAGGACTGTACAAATAACAGTCCTTGCCAATAGAACTTAGTCTAAAAGTAACTTAGAACAAATAAAAAGAAACACTCTTTCAATCAGCTTGGTTAGATCAATTGAGTTACTACTTTGGGCATGAGCTAATGTGAAAAACATTGCATTCCTTTAAGTGTTTGAGTTATCAGAGGTGCTTTATTTTTTATTTCATTTTTATTAACAACTCATACACTAAGTGGGGAAAAAAGGGGGTCATGATTTTGCATTAAATTGTTAATTCCACAGCAGGTGAGTGCCCATTTCAGCATGTTGTAAAATATATTACAGATCCTTGCAACTTTCTTAAAAAAAATCCCTGCAATTTTCATCCCTTAATTTTTAACTGATGCATTAGTCGTAGTAAAACAGCAGCTATCTTTCCAAGTATACTGCAGCCTCAAGATTTTTACTGCTGTGGGAATAAAGCATAAAGAAGCAGGGGTGCTGGGGGTTCAGTAGCACCCACTGGTTTGAAGTGGTTTCTATCGTATGCAGGGTTTACAATTTTGTTCAATGGCTTTCAGCACCCCCACTATAAATTTTGTTCCAATGCCACTGTAAAGCACTTACTTCTGCTTTCCTGAGTAAACAAGCAACTATATTCTGACTATGAATAAGTGAGCAACATTTATATATGTGGGGCAAAAGGCTTCATTTTCCCTATGTCAAATTTATATGTACAGGCCAACATGTATCCAGGTAAGATAGTACTATATATTTCTGAACTTGATCTACTGTGCCATACTCATCCTCTTATTACACGTGCAAGAGCTTTGGGAAATAATGCCACATGCATTTGTTTAATGAAACAGCCTAAAGTCTGCTAAAAATATCATCTAAACAAAAATGCCTTTCTGAAAAAGAGAATTTGTTACCCAGCTATTTTAATGTATATTGTTTCTTCTTTGAAGCATGTTTAGTATGACTTTTCCAACCAATATTACCCCATATGATAAAATGTAGTATCTTTTTACTGCAATAGTTAGTGGCTTATTGTTGAAGGTATAATCAAGTCCAGAAATTGCTAACTCTGTTGTTGAATTTAGGCCAATTATCCGCAATCTCTTTTTTCCTGTGGTCCATCTTTTTTCTCTGCTAAGCAATGTAAATCAATATTCATAAACAAGTTAGAGTAATGATCATGATGTAATTTTACTTACGTTTACTACAGATTTTTTCCCCAATGGCTTGGTTTTACTGTGGTAGGATTTTGTTCTAAATCTACAGCATTATTATTTTGAGCAATTTGGACTATTCTACTAAGACCTTCGCAGGTTCTTTATAGACCCAAATCCCATTGCAACAACATAGTTAAGTTACAGTTTGCCAGAATCACTACAGTTGGGCTATATTAATTATAGTATTTAGTGATACCTGGCGCAGGAGAAATATTAGCGGTATGTGAGAAAAATGAAAATTACTTGAGGCACAAAAGTTGGTTACAGAAATGCCTT
Organism: Malaclemys terrapin pileata; assembly: GCF_027887155.1. NCBI lineage: Eukaryota > Metazoa > Chordata > Testudines > Emydidae > Malaclemys > Malaclemys terrapin. The sequence continues at coordinate 114,832,810 of NC_071506.1, read as the reverse complement.
CCCAAAGCAGGAAACAGCAGGATTCACTAGAGAGGATTAAGATAGCATGGAGCAATATGTTTCTAGAAAAGTTAATGTAACATTTAGGTCCTGTGTACCTATTGCATTTAATCATGAAGAACAGCTAAACCTCCATGTTTTTCTATTTTTCATATATATTATAGTGTAAGAAAAAATAAATTAAAGAGAAAAAGGTGTGTTTTGCAGATTCATTGAAAGGAACACCAGCAGCTCAGACCAGGGTTGTGGCAGTGGGAATAGCTGAGTGATCGGTGAGCACAGTGGGGTATCATTCTGTTAGTTGCTTAAGTATTAATCACAATCCATTCTTCTGACAGTATTCTATAGTGCAAAGCACTATGAAGAGCACCTGCTTCTATGAATGTGCTCAGTTCATGGTCTCTTCTCTGGAGGAGATAATGCTTCAAATACCTTAAAGGCCATTATTGATGGGAAGACACTGGGTATCTAGAGTTGTGCACATGCTGAACTTCTCCATTAGGAATTCTTTGGATGATAGCTCATTAACCAATATAATTGTCCCAGAGCTCATTAACCAGTGTCATTGCTGTTGGCTGAAATATCTGGGCATATTTCCATCAGTCTTTCAGAACTAATAGATATTTGAGACATTTTTAGTCTGAAAAATATTTCCTCCGTGTCCTCTTATCTAGGATTCTTCAACTTACTGATGCTCAACATTTTTATTTGTTGGAGCCAATGAATGAGCTGAGAGAGGATCTAAATTCCATGACTACAAAACATGATAGAATAGGAATCTAATACCACAAGGGATATGTTAGGCATGTACATGGTGGTGATGAGCATACTGGACAGTGATGTTCAGTGACCTGGGCCATCAATTGTATTCATTCTGTCAGACCACTGTGACATCAAAGAGAGTTTGACGAGTGTGGGTGGTTTGGTAATACAAAAGGTGACCTAATTTCTTCACTCAGCCAAAGTTAATAGAGTTGCATCACTGTTGTCAGAATTTTGCCCTATGTGATTGTCATCTTGTTGGAAGAAATGTTTAGGAATGTAAGGATAATTCTGGGAGATATAGGGAATAATATTTGGGAGTGTCCCAGTGTGTGCATTGTGAACTTGTATTCAGAGATCATTAACCCATACGGTTTCTCTTTGAAACTAACATTGATCTGAAAAATAATTTCACTAGCCTATCGACTGGATTATAAACACTGCACGTCTAACAATGGCCACAGCAGTGAGTTTCATGTCTCATTGAATTGGAACACTGGGAGGAGAGCGAATGTTTTGCACACGTTACTGCATGGAACTTTCACTGCTGCACACACTGACTGATGGCACTGCTCACTACAGTGTGCTGTGCCTGATGTTTGCTGGACAATCCTTATAGCTCTGCAAACCTGGGAAAGGATTTGGTATGGATCTATTCCATTACACGTGATTTTTCTAGTGTGATGGCACTTTCTACATTGTATCATTACACAGCTTGATTCCAAATAATTTTGTGTGTGATAGATCTGAGCTCTTCTCTCCTTTTTTTTTTTTTTTTTCTCCCCAAAGCCTATAGATGTTAGACATTTTCGGTTTTGAACATGTTACTCAGTGTTGCCTGATCTGGGATCCTTAGCTTATTTTGGGTGTGTTCTATGTTTGTCTGAATAGTTGAGCATAGAGGTAATTCAGTCTGTGCCTATCAAATATGAGGTGTAGCATTTTTTCCTCCAGAGGCAAGAGGCCATGCTGGGGGCATTTTTGAGGTATTTCCTTGAGTAAGCAAAAATGAATACACTAATGAGTGATACAAGTATACTACATTACATTTGAACAAGTTTGTTTCTTCCTGAACGTGCTACTGACATTCAAAACAGCACAAGAATTTTAAACTAAAATATAACTACTACCTCATCAATTTTCATTCACTACTGAAAACCTCTTCTAAAAGACAGGTAGACTTTCTGCCAAATGTGTTCCATTTCATTTAGATTTAGTGGACACACTGAACAAATATCGAGAGCAAGAATAAGTTTGCTCTGACTAGCAAGTATTTTTATAACATTCTCCCTGAAATAAATTGTTTAATTTTAAGTCTGTCTCCTTTCAGCACAATCCGCCACATGAATATGAATAAAGAATTCCACAAATACGCTACCAATTCCCATCCAAAAAGCAATACGTCAGTAACACTGAGGGTATGTCTACACTGGCAGAGTTATATCGCCGGCAGTTATATTGCCGCTCAGAGAGCGCTGAAGGGAAACCGCTGTTGTGTGTTCACACTGCCAGCTGCCTGCACAATAGCGTGTTCACACTTGCAGCAGTATTCGGAGCGGTGCACTCTGGGCAGCTATCCCACAGAGCATCTCTTCCTCTTCTGCTGCTAAGAGTTGTGGGAAGGCGGAGGGGGTCGCGGGGCATCCTGGGTCCTGTCCCAATGCCCTCTGATGCATTGCTTCGCATCCCAGAAATCCCTGTGCTTCCGTCTGCATTTGGTGCCATCTTTCAACGGTCTGTGTACTGCGCACTCTGCCTTTTTGTCTGCAGGAATGGATCCCACACTGTTGACCAATATGCTGCTTGCTCTTACTAACACATCACAAGCGGCAGTGGAGTTTTTCCTTAAACTACAAAGGTAAGAGGAGTTTGACTTTGATCTTGCCATGCGTAGTAGCTACGACATGAGATTGCTTGTGGCATTCACGGAGGAGCTGACCACAGTGGAACGCTGCCTTTGGGCTCAGGAAACAAGCACTGAGTGGTGGGATCACATCGTCATGCACATCTGGGATGACGAGCAGTGGCTGCAGAACTTTTGGATGAGGAAAGCCACATTCATGGGACTGTGCTGCGCTGCAAGGCTGGGGCGAGCTCAAGGACACGAGAATGAGAGCTGCCCTGTCATTGGAGAAGCACATGGTGATTGCACTGTGGAAGCTAGCTACTCCAGACTGCTACCGATCGGTTGCTAACCAGTTCGGAGTGGGAAAGTCGACAGTTGGACTCGTGTTGATGGAAGTATGCAGGGCCATTAATCGCATCCTACTCCAAAAGACTGTGACTTTGGGCAATGTGCGTGGCATTGTGGATGACTTTGCACAAATGGGCTTCCCTAACTATGGAGGGGCGAAAGGTGGCATGCATATTCCAATTCTGGCACCAGACCACATAGCCACTGAGTACATTAATAACAAGGGGTATTTCTCTATGGTTCTCCAGGCACTTGTGGATCACCGTGGGCGTTTCACAGACATTACCACAGGCTGGTCCAGAAAGGTGCATGAACCATGCATCTGTCAGAACACTGGCTTGTTCAGGAAGCTGCAAGCAGGGACTTTCTTCCTGGACCAGAAGATCACCATAGGGGAAGTCGAAATGCCCATTGTGATCCTGGGAGACCCTGTCTACCCCTTAATGCCGTAGCTTATGAAGCCATACACAGGGAACCTTGAGAGCAGCAAGGGGCAGTTCAACAACAGGCTGAGCAAGTGCACAATGACTGTTGAGTGTGCTTTTGGCCATTTAAAGGCCCACTGCCGCTATCTATATGGGAGGCTGGACCTGGCCGATGACAATATTCCTATGCTTATAGCTGCGTGCTATACGCTCAATAATATTTGCGAAGGGACGGGTGAAAGCTTCACTCAGGGCTGGACTACTGAGGCTCAGCGCCTGGAGGCCGAATTTGAACAGCCAGAGACCAGATCTATTAGAGGGGTGCAGCATGGGGCCATATGGATCAGGGATGCCTTGAGGCTGCAATTTGATGCAGAAAGCCACTAATATTTGTTGCTATGCTCGAGAGTGCAGTGCTTGTAATGCTAGGAGGTGATTGTGACTTGTGCAGACGATGCACTGTGAAAGTTTAAGAAAATTGCCTGTTGCTTTGCAGGGCTCCGTTTGCTTTCAATTAATGGAATAAAGATTGTTTTCAAACCAAAACAATTATTTTATTAATAAACAACAACTGGAGGAGAGAGACAAACAAAAAACACATCAGCACTGTGGGGGATAAGGGAAAGGGAGGGTCCCAGGAGGAGGTGTGGTCCCGGGATGGTTAAAGATTTGTGTATGTCCAGGTATCATATGCAACCTTCTCCTTTGGAGTACAATGCAGCAGGGACTATTCTGCAGCAGGGCTAAACTGCAGAGGGATGGGTGTTGAGTGCAGTGGGTACTAGGAGTCTGCAGTGCTGGACTGTGACAGGGCAGGAGTGGAATGCAGCGGGTACAGACTGGAGCCAGGTGATTGATAAAAGTGTGTTGGCGGTGTCTGGGGGGCACATGGGAAAGAGTTTTATGACAGCTGCTGCAGGGGAGGGCAGGCATGGAGCTACTCGGTTTGAAGAGCTAGTAGTGCCTGGAGCATGCCCGCTTGGCGCTCCATAACATTTAAGAGCTGCTCTGTGGCTTTGTTCTGGCGCACCGCGTCCTCCTTTCTGTCCCTCTTCTCGCTGTACGGCCACCCTATTCAATTCTTGTTTTTTGGCCGCAGAGTGCATCATTACATCATGCAGAAAGTCCTCTTTAGTTTTTCGAGGCCGCTTTCTAATTCTGCGCAGCCGTTCAGCCGGCATAACAAAGTGGGAGGCTGGGCTCCCAAGGTCATATCTGTGAAGCCAAAATGCAACATTTTACAGAAGCAGTATTGTTTGCAACACAGAGACCACTGATTCAGTGATTTAAAACACAGCCACTATTCACATACCTGTCACTAACAGGCTGACCCCAGGCAAGCACACATGAGCCACAAGACCAGAGGTGAAAGTAAGCCACTCCGGTCCGGTCCGGCATACCGGCAAGAGCCAGTACGCCGTGCTGGACTGAACCGGCTTCCGTGTGGTGATTTAAAGGGCCCATGGCTCCAGATGCTGCGGGAATCCCTGGGCCCTTTAAAGCGCTGCCGGAGCTCCGGCAGCTGGGCTCCCGCGGTGATTTAAAGGGCCCAGAGCTCTGGGGCGGCTGGATCCCCAGGCCCTTTAATTTGCCCCTGAGCCCAGGGCTCCCAGCCACAACCAGAGCCTCAAGATTGAAAGGCCCTGCCTCTTCCGGTTGAGGCCACACCCCCGCTCAGGGCTCCGGCGTACCGGTAAGCCCTTTAAGTTACTTTCACCCCTGCACAAGACCACCAAAATGGTGAGTAACCGCAGGGGAAATCAGTGTTTCAGGACTGTACTGTACACTGGGCACGTGGCTCTTGGGGAGAGTCCGCACTGTAGGAGGGGCCTTATAATCATTACTGTTGCCACATTTTCCTCAGGCTGTGTTCATTATGGAAGATATCTCACTGCTGAGGGTGAGCAGGGAATCAAGGGAGGGTCTTCTCCAAGACTGCGGCTTCCATCCTGGCCCTTATGTGGCTCACCTGTGTGCAGTAATGGTTCTCCCACTTCCCCCTGGTGATGGCAGAGTGGCGAGGGAAAGTTACCCTTAAGGGGGCAAGAAACAAAGCAGCTCTGCCAAAGAACCTGCGGCAGCAGATTGCCCAGTATCTCCATGAGAGTTTCCTGGAGATCTCTGAGGCAGATTCCCATGAAGTGAGGGAGTTAATCAACACCCTGTTCCGCCACTCAGACTAGGCATGTGGTGGTACGCGCATCATATAGACACAAACCTGTTTTCTGCAACCCTCCTGCCCCCAAGAACTCGCTTCAGCAATTCCCAAAATCAAAGCCACTTACCAGGAACCTTCTCTCCTGTTTGTGCTTTGCCAAGCTATGGCAGCTGTGACTGGCTAGCCTCCTTCAGGATAGAGAAGACCTGGCTGCATGCATCTCTGACCTCCGAGTCATCCTCGGCCTCTGGGTCCCCCTCCCCCTCCACATCCTCATCCAAGATTTCCTCCTGCTGGTTCAGTCCACTCTCAACTGACATGCAAGCCACTGAAGTATCCACAGGGGCCTTTGCAGTGGAGGTGGTGTCGCTACCGAGTATCGCGTCCAGCTCTTTGTAAAACTGGCAGCTCATGGGCGCAGCACCAGAGCAGCAGTTTCCCTCCCCCGCCGTGTGGTAGATGTTACACAGCTCCTTCACTGTGAGCTTGCACTGCAATGTGTCCTGGTCATGGCTCCTTTCTGTCATGCATCGTGAAATCTGTCCATAGGTATCATAATTCAAAATTCCCAAGGAATTTAAGAGGTGGGGCTCACGGTTGGTCACCTGAAGGTAAGGCAGTAGAGTTCAAACCAATGACCAGAGAGGTGAGAACAGGCATTGTGGGGACACCTCCCGGAGGCTAATTACAGCACTGTAATCGATCGAGATGTCTACACTGGCACTGCGGTGCTGTAGCCCTGGCACAGAAAGCTCTATGCCTCTTGTCGGGGTGTGTTTTTACAGCGCTGCAACTGCGCAGTTTCTGCGCACTAAGTGGCTTAGTCGTGTGTACACCTTGGGAGTTACACCTCAGAAAGCTGCTTTACTGTGCAGAAACTTGCCAGTGTAGACAAGGCCTAAGTTACAAACTGACATTAAGATTAAAATTGACAGAAGCAAAGAGATGTACGGTGAAGACTGGTATAGCGCAAGAAACCTCAAAAACTGGATATAATAGTTATCCTTAAAGAGCCCCACTGGTTTAAAAATTATATAAGGTTCTATTAAAGTTCTAAGAGTCAGAAGGACCTTGGATCATAGGGTAAGAAGTGGTGTTGATACATCCAAGTGGTGGCTTTTGTAGGCCGGGAGCCTACTGGGTGCTGGGGGAATGTGGTTACCAGCAGTAATTATTACATTAGATGTCATGTTTGCTTTCTCTCAGTGGAGCAACTTGCTAGTGTGCATAGGATGGGACATTGTTCCAGCTAACATGTCCTTTTAGGGCAGTAAATTCTGCTATCCGGAATAGTGAGAACCCTCTTGTGCTCAGCTGTTCTGATTTTGGTTGCCAGGTGTCTGAGTGTGCTGGAGTGGAAGAGATGCTGAATTCTTCTCTACTAGTGCAAACACATCAGGACAACAATAGTCTATTCTACTTTGCTAAGTCTCCATTAAGCTTGTCTATAATTTTCTAAATTCAAGTTATTTCTGATTATTGAGAAAGTGATGCATAAAGAGAGGCCTTTTTAATGTACATTTTGCTTCTGCCTGTTTCAGTGATGCCACAAACAACTGTGTAGATGTTCATTAGTAGTTCATCGTGATGTCACAAGCACTGATTTTGTGGAGTTACTGAAGATATCATTCAAGAGGAAGTGGAGTGTCATTATGAAGGGGGAAAAGTTTCTATGCACACAAAATATCAGAGGTGGACACACAATATACATAATCCATCAGTTCTTTTATGGGCTATTCTAAGTAGACCTAGCTTCATTAAGCCTGATTGTTTTCTCATTTACACTGGGTTTCAGTGGTGTTACTTCTGATTTACACAGAGGTATATGAGAGGAGAATCATGCTCATTATATGTAATCTACTCTTTCTATACACATCACTTCCATAAGCAATAAGCTATGTTGGAGGGATACTGTCTTGTGTGTGTGTAAAGAATTGATATACAAATACATGACACAGATATATGATTTTCACTGCCTTGTGCTTGTGCCTAGTGAAGACATCTAGGTCAAATCAACTTTGTTAGGCTTAGTATGCTTTGATACAGTGCTCACATGGGGTTGCATCAATTCCATTTCTAATAGTGAGAGTTTCTGCAGCTTAGTATTTACTAGAAATGCCAAGAGAGGTTTTAGAGAGTTGACACTCATGAAACTAGATTACGTGCTATGGTATGATACGGAAATATATACAAATTTTATATTGCACATAAGTCTTTCATCTCTTATTGAGTATTAATTGCCCCAGAAGAATGTCTATGTTCTTTTCAAGAGTATGGAAAGATAGAGCATTTATAGAAATTGATGCTCTATGGACTTACAACACCGGGACCCCTAAGAACTTAGAAAGCATGACTAAATATATTCCAATTACAGACTAATGCAGGTAATGGGTTTATGGTACTTAGAGGGTTGGATCTGTTCTCTGACAGCCTGCAGACATTAGGAGCCCCTCATGACTGCCTGCAATGTAGGCATTATGGAGTGATTTTTACTTTACTGCCTTTTCCATCAGATCATCCCCTTCCTTTCACACACAAGGTTAATTCACTTCTTGATCACATTATTTCCTCGCTGCTCTTTGACAATATAAAAATTCTGAGTGGACAGCTCAATCCCTCTTCCATCTCAGATTTGATTGTTATGGTATTGCCTGGCGTCCCTCAGAGGCCTCCAGCCGCCTTTGCTGCACTTTATGACACTTAAATGGCTGGGCTACAATTTCTCCATCTATTCACGAAATGCTGTTAATAACTCATTTCCAAAGAGGCCCTTCTTTATGTCTTGGCATTAAAGGATTTTTTATTAGGTGCCAGGATAGGTGACACACAGCCCCAGTAACCAAAGAGTTAATTAATCTGTTGAAATTTATTGCCTTTTATACTGCAC